>NW_016107363.1:4955914-5142376 GCF_001604975.1 Cebus imitator
AAAAAAAAAAAAGAACGAACTTGCCCTAGTCACTGTGACCACAATGCTCAGAAGCCCCTGCTGACCTGTAATGCAGGGTCCTACTGCCAGAGCAGCTACCATTGCAAAGCATTGCTCCTTGTCTTGGTGAAAGAAATAAAGCTTTTGGTCACATCCTGGCAGTTAAGGGCTTTAGCCCAGAAGTGACATGTATCATTTTTGCTCACAACTCCTTGACCTGTGTTTCTGGAGCTTCGCCCAACTGCAAGGGCCCAGAAGGCCTACCATATGCCCAGACATGCAGTAACCCGAACTGTTTGGCAAACAGCACTGATGACTGCCATATCCCATTTGATGTATTTTAAGGCTCAACTTCTCAGCATATTTCATTTCACAGAATGTTCTCTTTCTTTGCCCATGTGATTAATAGGACATGTACTCAACTTTCTGTTTGAAAACCAAAATACTTCTTCAGGCCTCTCTACGTTTTGGGAAATGATGCTGAAGATTTCCAAAGAACATCTTCTGAAGCATATGTCCTATGTAGGGTTCTACAATGTTAATAACAATAATAAATAATAATTATTTTATAGTTAAGCAAATTTGACCAACACTGCATACTATTTCTTATTTTTTAGAGGTCAGAATGCATATTAGTGCAGTAAATATTCTGATGAATACTGCAGTAAAGACAGCTACTTTACTTCATTTCATTCAGTGTTTCTGAATCTTCTTTGACTACACAATTTTTTCTTTATGATGTCTAACAACATCCCATAGAAGCAGTGCTCTGGTATGCCACTCTAGTAAATACTGGAGTAGGTATTATACATGGAGACTTCTGTAACCCTGGGAGGCATTGAAACAGCATGGATATTGTAACAGCCTTGTGACACATTCCCCTTGCCAGGATTTTCACTTAATAGCTACGTGACTTTGGTCATGCCGTTAAACTTTTTGGCCTCAGCTTCTAAATCTGGACATTGGGAGGTGATATTATCTAACTCCAAGGGTTATTAATTATCGCTAGACCATAGTAGGCAGCAAACAAATGATATATGTTGTTTGCTTCCTTTAATGTTACCATTTACTTCTTTCCCACATACTTAGTTTATATGAGCATATTTTTTTTCCAGATATGATGCTCTTATCTGAATCAGTATAGGATTCCTTTGACTTGAAAAGTTCACAGAAAAATGTATGAAATTCAACCAAAGAATCTGTACCAGAATGCTATCCGGCTGCAGGCTCCCCTTTCCATTTACTTTCTTTGAAAGACACCTGTTTACTTCTCTCTTTGAAAGTGATTCTTACTTTTGATCATCCATATCAGTACAGGAGTTTTGAGGGCAGCTCAGGGCATGCTGCCTAGAAAAGGATACCTGGCTTCTCTTCCTCCAGATGACCAAGGACTCATCATATCTCTGACCCAAAGCATATCCCAGGGCAAAACATGAGATAGTGGATATTTGTGAGATGCCTGCCTTGAGAACCAGCTCTGAGCAGAGTACTATCATTATCTTAATCACACTGCTCTGGAATTTATCATATTCTGGAAATCACATCTGCTTAAAATTACATCCATGTCGTTTATCCTTATGGTTGATGAATATCCCATGAACCCTTTATTGAGTTACTAAAATGAGTATGTTAATACCCAGTGAAAAAAAGTGTGGCCCCAACTAGCAAGGTGCTTCTTCAGAATTGTATTTATTAATGTTTCAGGGTGATGGCTCTACCTTTCTGATATGAAAATTCACCAAAGTGCTTACATTGTGAATACTAGATTACTTTTGGACATGTCATCTACTTTGACTCAAAGCTCTGTAACTGTGCTATTTAAATCAATTAAATTGAGTATTTTCTTGAAAAGTAGCTCACAGTCCATCCTGCGGTTGTTTTGTGAAGTGGCATTAAGAATTATTTTAGACATTTACAAGGCCTAGGAGTGTTTGTTACAGCAAATAATGGATTATATAGGGTCTGCAATGCAAGCTGCAATGACAAGCTGCAATGCAAGCTTGTCACTAACTACTTACAGATTTGCAGTAGGGATGAGTGCAAACTCTTTTATTACTTCAGAAGAATGACTAATTTTAATGTTGTATTATTTGATACTGCCTTACTTCATATTAATATATATACAGGTTAATCAGCCTCATCAAAGTCAATACTATTTTGATGATTTGCTTTATTTTGGTGACCTCTATATTCTGAATCCCTAGAATAGATCAGATAAAGAAAACTACATGGGGGCAGGTCTGAGCAACTCTGATCATACTATTCTGCTGTCGTCTTTAATTAATCATCTGAATCAGTACATTTCCATTTCTCTGTCAGCGCTCTATATTTAAATATTTCATATTTGTCATAGAAATCTTCTTAAAATTATCTTTAATCATCAATTACTATCCTTGATGAGCACATTTTGAACTTACCAAATTTATTTTGAATAAAAATGTGGCAATATAATGGAAATTTTATGTAGTTGGGCAGATTCTCACTTTTGCAGCATCTCCTTTTGTTCTGACTCCACCAGATCTTTGTGGTTCATGAGGCAGTATGGGAGCCACAGAAATGGCACACACATCTCATGTCGCGTGCCCATTCTCACCAGTGGTGATTGCTCGGAGGTTGTATTGGCAAGGATTTTGGGACACTCTGGTTAAAGGGGATGATTCTGTGATTGATTATTGATGTCTACTATAAGTTTAGCATTGGAAAATAGTGGCAGATGTGCAGTGTTTTGCCATCTCAGTGTAACAGAAAGAGCTTTGGTTGGAGAAGCTGAACAATTGAGTTTCAATCCCAATTGTGCTCCTTACTGTGTGACTTTGAACAAATCAAGTAACCTTTCTAGCCCTATTGTTTTTGATCTGACAGAGAAGGTGTTGGAGTAGGTGATGTTTAAGATCCATCTTGGCCAGGTGTGGTGGCTCACACCTGTAATCCCAGAGGTCGAGGTGGTGAGATCACTTGTGATCGGGATTCAAGACCAGCCTGATCAACATGGGGAAACCCCGTCTCTACTAAAGATACAAAATTAGCTAGGCATGGTGGTGCATACCTGTAATCCCAGCTCCTCTGGAGGCTGAGGCAGGAGAATTGCTTGAACCCAGGAGGTGGAGGTTTTGGAGAACTGAGGTCATGTCATTGTACTCCAGTCTGGGCAGCAAGAGCAAAACTCTGTCTCAAAAAAAAAACAAAACTCATCTAAACTCTAAAATGTCATCCTGTATTTACTCACTAGGGCAGCCAAGATACCTTGGACACCTTGTTAATTTTTACAACATCCTTGGAACTTTCTGGTGTCCATACCCCTTTTGACTGTCATCTTTACACTCCTCTATTAAAAAACAGAATATCTCCACCTTGAATCTGGGTTTTGACTAGTACAATGTAGTACAATGTAAGCCTTAAGCAACTTCAGAGATTCTGCATCTATTGGGATGGAAGAGCATGTAGAGTGAAGGGCCCAGTGAACCCAGCTGAACTCCTGCCTACCTTCCATCTGAAAGCAGCTGCATGAGTGAGTCCAGGTAAGACCGTCAGCAAAAACCATTCATAGACTTATGGTGGTAAAACCTATCAATGTTGTTTTTTTGTTTTTGTTTTTTTGAGGCAGAGTCTCACTCTTGTTGCCCAGGCTAGAGTGCAAGAGTTTTACTCTTGTCACCAAGGCTGGAGTGCAATGGCACAACTTTGGCTCACTGCACCCACTGCCTCCCAGGTTCAAGGGATACTCAGCCTCCCGAGTAGCTGGGATTACGGGCACCTGCCACCATGTGCAGCTATTTTTTTATTTTTTATTTTTTTTTTGAGACAGAGTGGTGCTCCGTTGCCAGGCTAGAGTGCAGTGGCCTGATCTTGGCTCACTGCAATCTCGACCTCCTGGGTTCAAGCAATTCTCTTGCCTCTGCCTCCTAAGTATCTGGGATTACCCACATGCACCACCATGCCCAGCTAATTTTTGTATTTTTGGTAGAGATGGAGTTTCACCATGTTGGCCAGGCTGGTCTTAAACTGACCTCATGATCTGCCCGCCTCAGCCTCCCAAAGTGCTGAGATTACAGGTGTGAGCCACCATGCCCGACCCTATCAATGTTGTTTTAAGCCTCTATGAGTTGGGGCAGCAGTAGGTAAGTCATACAGATACTAGAGGTCAATCAGTGGCCCTCCTGGATCTAGAAGGTCTGAGATATCTCTGACAACTGATGCTGGCTATCAGCTGAGGTGCCTTAGATCTTCATATTGCCACTGAGTAGGCTAACTGGGATTTTTCATAGCATGTTGGTCCCAGGGTTCCAAGAGAGCAATAATCAGAAGTTTCAATGTTGCTTAAGGCGTAACCTTGGAAAGTCGCACAGCATCACTGCTATAGATTGGCTATTTGACCCTGCTAACCTCATGTTGAAATTTGATCCCTGATGTTGGAGGTAGGGTCTGTTGGAAAGTGTTTGGGTCATGGAGGCAGATCTTTCATAAATCATTTGATGCCACCTTTGTGGTAACCAGTGAGTTTTCTTCTGCTCTGTTAGTTCCCACAAGAGCTGGTTGTTGAAAAGGGTCTGGCACCTCCCTCCTACCTCTCTTGCCTCCTTTCTCACCATCTGATCTCTGCAGACTGTTTCCCTTTCCACTTCTCCCATGAATGGAAGCAGCTTGAGGCCTTCACCAAATGCAGATGCCAGCATCATCCTTCTTGGACAGCCTTCAAAACTGTTAGCCAGGTAGACCTCTTTTCTTTAGAAATTACCCAGCTTCAGCTATTCTTTTATAGCAACACAAACACAAAGTAAGACAAACACTTTCACAATATTCCACTGATTAGAGCAAGTCTCAAGGCTAGCCCAGATTCAAGGGGAGAAGAAATAGACTGCAACGCTTGATGGAAAGAGTGGTAAAATCACATAGCAAAAGGGTGTGTAGTATGGGAGAAATTCTTGTGGTTATGTTTGCAAATAGCAAACCACACCAGTGAGGAAGTCCATAATTCTCAGCATTTAGACTGTCCAACAAGCAGTAGATTCAGTGTGTCTGACAACCTGACCCAGTGATAGAGGCTACAGTATCTAAACATTCTCAGGAGTCTGGCCCATCATGGGGCCCAAGTCACCTTGAAGCAACCTCAAGTCAGGATGAAGAAGGGCCAAAATGCCAACTTTGTGTCTCTCTTTACTACTTCCAACTCAGGCAAGCTGGTCCTCTCATTTTTGATCTTCTTCCATTTCTCTGTTAGGATGAAGGCATACTCACTGCCCAGTGCGGAGGCATCCTTCCAGTGTGGCATTGCAGGTCTCATCAGCTTTCTTTTTCCAAGGTTATGTGTTTCTCAAGCCTTTATCATGTTTGCATGGTATCCTTCTATTTTATAAAAACTGTGGTTCCCTTCTATGAACAGAGTAACTCTGGGGAATTCAGGGCACAATTTTAATAAGAGGATAGGCAGAAATGGAGCCATGAATGCTCTAAAAAGCATAATATCACAGCACTATCATTAATAACATGAGCCTTAGAATTGGACAGACTTGGGTTGAATTCTAGTTTTAATCTCATTTTGAGTGTGCTGGCCTGGCAAGTTTCTAATTTTGTATAAGAAATTATTGCTTATAATTCATCTTCAACAGGAGAATTGTAATAACATTAATAGTTCGTGGGTTTGTTGGAAAGATGGAGTAAATATGAGTATATATGAAAGTGATGGCCAGGTACGGTGGCTCACGCCTGTAATCCCAGCACTTTGGGAGGCCGAGGCAGGCAGATCATGAGGTCAGGAGATCAAGACTATCCCGGTCAACATGGTGAAACCCCGTCTCTACTAAAAATATAAAAGTTAGCTGGGCGTGGTGGCACGCACCTGTAGTCCCAGCTACTTGGGAGGCTGAGGCAGGAGAATTGCTTGAACCCAGGAGGCAGAGGTTGCGGTGAGCCGAGATCGCGCCACTGCACTCCAACCTGGGCAACAAGAGCGAAACTCCGTCTCCAAAAAAAAAAATAAAATAAAATAAAATTAAAAAAAAGGTGAAATGGTGATTTGGGCCAAAGAAAGAATGCTTACCAACTTTCTTTGAAGTTAACCTTAAACTGCTAGACCATTTTCAAGGACAGATTTTGGTCTAGATGTGGAGAAATGGTTCTACTTTAAAAGGCGAAATGCAAGATAAGATGGAAAGGTTTATCTGTCACCCTGAGGCAGAGTTAGATCTGGCCTCCTCTGTGCTCCCACAGCATTCTGTACTGATGCCTACCAATAGCATTCATCTCTCTCTGTTGTAATGATCTGTTTCTACTGTATGACGGTTTGGGACATTAGAGTGTGAACTCTTCAATGTCAGCTACCCTGGCCTAGCGATCTTAGCATCCTAAGTCTCAGCACAGACCCCAGATTAAGAGGAGACTCCACTGTTGGGATGGATGTGTGAATAGGTTGCCAGCCCAGTCCACTGGCTGAATCACTCCCCATTTTTAAAGTTTAGTTTAAATCTCATCTGCTCTAAGAAGCTGTCTTTGGTTTTCATCTACTGTGAGAAATCTCCTTGTCAACTATGCAACCTAAATTGTAACTATTGACCTTCTCTTCCTTTACAAAGTATTATTACTAAAAAAAGGTCTCTACTATAGATTGTAGGGAGAAGTGGTAACCAGTGTCACAAGTTTTCACACACGATGTGTACTGGATAAAACATTTATTAAATTCTACACAGTAAGTTTAATTGAAAGTTATCCTACATGTTGTCTAAGAAATCTTAACAGACGTGATAATCTCAAGCAAACAGGACCCAGAAGTAGATGTGTCCTTATAGTCTATGGATAATATGGAATTTAGCCATTAACAAGGCCTAAGAGGCTCCAAATTAAATTATATTGCATCTGTGATACCAATTTAAAGCAATTGGCATATAAACAGTGGCATTAGAATTACAAAAGCTATCTGCTGAAATCGTTTGCTTTCTCTGAGTTGTTTTTCTAGGAGCAGCACACAAACAAGCAAAATTGACAAATAATAAGATTTTTTTATGGCATTTAAAAAAAAAAAAAAAACTTTGGGATGCCATTGATATTACTAAATTTACGTTAGATACAAAAGCTGTCTGATTCATTCCACCAGTTTTCACAGTAAGCCATCGTGTTGGTGAAATGTCTTCCTTCCTCACGGAGCTGCTGTGTGTGGACGTAGGCTAATACAGCTCTTATGGATATTGCTGGAAGCTTGCATGGTTGTCATCCTTGCTGTGGTTTGGTAAAGTCAGGCATAAGGGAGGGTGTAATTTAAAGCAGGGAGGAGGAAGATGGGGAAGAGTGCCTTTTAACACAGAAAAAGCAACTTCCTGGGAGTAGAGGCTGGAAATCTGCTCAAAGGAAATGAAAAGGAAATTCTTCATTTCTAAATGGTTCATTGACCCATGATAATAAAGCAGGCCTGCCAAAGACAGATAATTATCTTTTTAAGTATCAGATGCCCTGTGGGTGAAGGCCTCCCTTCTCCTGTGTTGAAAAATGAACTCCGATTTAAAAAATACTTCTTATCCTAGTTTACCATTGACATGAATTTCCTGATTATGAGCAAAACTAATCAGTTTCCTCTTTCTTTTCCCCTTTCTCTTATGGAAATCAGCCCTCACCAGCTGAGCTCAGTGTATTTCCCCTAGGGCTCTGAGTTCTACCAGTAGTAGAGTGGGGTTGATATTCTAGTGAGACCAGCAATTGCAGTATTATGCAGGGGTTTTATTATGCCCCTTAGCTGCTTAGCTCCAGGCAGGGGCATGCTGTCTTAAAACAAGTAGAAGAAAGAAACAAAAAAACGTACAAGAGTTTGTTTCTCTTGTTAGTATCTAAAATCTAAACAAATATTAATATATACACACATTTCATACATATGTGTATAGGAATTGAAATGTTATTGATTGTGTAACAGTGAATATTAATTTGCTATCAAGAAATAATCAAATTTCTATCCTTTTTTCTCTAGATTGCATTGTTTTCTGAGACCAGTGATGTAAATATGTTGCCTTTTCTAAGTTGTAGAATACATTAAGAATGGTTTGCTTGTATAACTGTTATACTGGACCGAGCATAGAAATTAACACCAAGACAAAAGTATGCCAGATTGCAGGATCTTTATTGCCGGCGACCACAGAGGACTCACGTCTCTCCAACCTGTGGCGTCGAAAGGAGGGTGCCAAGACTTTTTACACCCGAAAAACCACCTTGGGAGTGGGGGTGAGGAGACTTCAGACATTCTGAGGGCCAGGGGATTCTGTAAATCACCTCCTGGGCGGAGATGAGGGCTCCTGATATTCCAAGGGCCAGGGGACTTTTGTCATTCCGTTTGTTACTTAAGTGGTTTACAGAAGTCAAGATAAACATCTGTTTACACATTATCTGGGTAAGGTGGAAATCACAGACCTTAGTTACTTATTACAAGTCGGGGGAGCCAAGATGGCGTGGGTTAGGACTGCTTGCTTGTCACATTAGGGCCACAGAGAACAGTTACTGATAAGCAAAGTTTAAGCAGCTTTACATAGTGGGCATTTTTCAGAGCAAGCTAGCAGGTTTATTTACAGAAGCCAAACACAGCTTTATCTTATAAAATGGCGTTGCTCAGGTTCTGGCTCTAGGTCAGCACAATATCACATAACCAGACAGCCTCTTTCCTTCATGATTTACCTTCAAATGTCTTCTTGGATTATAAAAAAAATATCAGTCTGAGGAACCCTTGTCATAAATTCTTTAACCACATGGCACAACTCTTAGTTATAGATAATGTTGACTATGTATTTTCAGAATGTCTACACGCTTTTAAAAATAAAATAAACATCTACTTTTGTAAATTCACTGCATAGTTCTCTTATTTCTCTAAAGAGATAATTTAAATTAAAAATTTATCACCATATTCTACCTAGAGAAACCAACTGTATATTCCAGTTCCTTCTTCAACCTAGTGCTTTTGGGTGCTGAAGAGGACATAGTTTTAGAATAGGGGTCAGGAGATAATGATCGAATAGATCTTGCCTCCTGGCATAATTCTCTCTCCACACACTTGAGTGTCTCTGAACACTAATGACCCTTTCTCTTATGAGAAATTCTTCTGTGTACCACAGCTTCTCCTTCAAAGTATAATTAACCATGTCTGTAAGCTTTCTTTGAACTCTTTGGAGTTCAACGGATGGTAAATATTTGTTTCTTCATTCCTTAGTCTTTGACAGTTCAGGCTCTGGTCCAGGGGGATTCATTCCTGTGGGTATAAACTTCTTGGTAAGAACACTACCCAAAGCCAGCAGCATGGCCCTTAACAGACCTTGCTACAGATGTCCTCGTGTGTCCGCTGCGGCCAGTGGAACGCTTCCACGACCTGCGTCCTGATGAAGTGGCCGATTTGTTTCAGGCAACCCAAAGAGTTGGGACAGTGGTAGAGAAACATTTCCACGGGACCTCTCTCACACTTTCCATGCAGGTGAGTGTACAGAATATTCAGTAGTGATTTTTCTTCCTTTTCAAATCCCAGCATTGGGCTTGCTCCTCCTAACATCTCACCAGGAGGGCAGATGTGATTATTTGTATTTCATGTAGCAGCCAAAAAAGACATTACTAATGCAGGATAGCCCTACTATCCATGAGCCCCAAGGTGGACTGTGGAATAGTGTCCAAGATGATGTCTGAGGCTTGTTTAACAAGCAGGTGGGAGTAATGGATAAGTGATTTAATGGACATTCAGACATTACAGATTGCTTACTGGAACCGGGACTGGAGAAACCATTTTCATTCCATGTAAATAATTTTTGAACACTGCACGAACCAAGCCCTGCTCTAATTCCAGGGTAGCAGTGATATGCCAGTTAGGTTGGACCTTACCTTTTCTCTATCTTTAATTCACGCTACAGAGATTAATCACAGATTAGTTAGAAGCTAGATCCACTAGTTGGGTGTGGCCCACTGACCAGTAAAGAAATCAGATCCCCAGTCACTGGAGACTTGTAGGCAGAGGTTGAGCCAACACTTCTCAGATTGGGAGAAGTATGTCCATAGTGAGTCATTAGTGGATAATTGAGTAAATCCATAGTAACATACCGTGAGCTCCTTCAGGACCTCTATGGAAATGGCTGGGGTAACAATGCAAAAAGTCCTTCATGGCTTTGAAATTGGATGACTTTGTAATTGCCCCTTGGAAGGAAACTATTTTTTTTGAGACGAAGTCTCACTCTGTTGCCCAGGCTGGGGTACAGTGATGTGATCTTGGCTCACTGCAACTTCTGCCTCCCAGGTTCAGACCATTTTCCTGCCTCAGCCTCCAGAGTAGCTGAAATTACAGGCACCCACCACCATGCCCAGCTAATTTTTTTTTTGTATTTTTAGTAGAGATGGGGTTTCACCATGTTGGCCAGGCTGGTCTTGAACTCCTGACCTTGTAATCCACCCTCCTCAGCCTGCCAAAGGTCTGGGATTACAGCTGTGATCCACCGGGCCCAAAACAAAGGAAACTCTATCAAAATGTGAGGACTCTGTACTCAATCTGTGTGTTAAAGGGAATGTTTGCCATTCTTACTCCGCTCCCCAGCTCTCTACCATAGAGCTTCAAACCGACCAGATAAAGAAAGCCAGTGTGCTCAGGTTATAAAGGCTCTGACTAAAAGTGCTCATTTTCTTCTCAAATAGATTTTTTTTTTTTTTTGCTGCCACATCTGTGTTAAGAGTAGCCAACTTCTCCCAAATGCCTTGTATGTGTGTGTGTTGTGTGCCATACCATTTGAGTCACCTTTAGGCAGGTAGTTCAGCTCGGAGTGGGTTTATCAAGCTTATGTTACAAACTGTGTTTCTCTAGAGACCAAATTAAGGCAGTGAATGAAAATCTCTGTCAATGTGAGATACAAGACAAAATCACATTTATAGGAAATGGTCATTGCTGGTTATGAAACATGTTTCAGTACAAAGTTAATTCCATAAATGTAAGAGCTGACTTGTGCTATCACCTAGATTACTTTCATATATGCCATGTGGTCAAACTTGTTTTTTTTTTTAACTATAACCTACAGTAAGATATATATTCATTTCACAATCATGCATATCTCCCCTGACACACATATATGAAATATATGCATATACCTATATTGATAAAGAAAACCAGAGTTTCACAAAACAATGTTTACTCCTGTGCAGTCTAATAGTTTTAGTCTACTAAGATCTGATTTCTGGCTGGATGTGGTGGCTCATACCTGTAATCCCAGCACTTTAGGAGGCCGAGGCTGGCGGATCCTTTGAGCTCAGGAGTTTGAGATTAGCCTGGGCAACGTGGCAAAACCCTGTCCCTACAAAAAATACAAAAATTAGCTGGGCATGGTGGTGCATGCCTGTAGTCCCAGCTACTTGGGAGACTGAGGCAGAAGAATCACTTGAGTCCAGGAGGTCAAGGCTGCAGTGAGCCATCATCATGCCATCACACTCTAACCTGGCCAACTGAGTTAGACTCTGTCTCAAAAATAAAATAAAATAAAATTTGATTTGTTTTGTTCGTAATGCTGATTGCAACCCATTAAGCTGACTTAATGACCCACAAAGGGGTTGTGACTCTAAGTTTGAAAATCCCTGATACCCACAGTTCTGCTTAATGGCTGCCACAGCAGGGCAGGAGTTCTCACCGTATTAGTTAGGCTCCTAGAGGTAGACAGACCTGGCTAAAGTTGCAGAGGCCAAATTCTGTTTCGGAATTTCTGACTGTGGAGCCATTGCTTGTTCTGCCATCTCAGCCAGCTGAGTATCTGCTTCTGTTTTGTATTATGGCTGATGACTAGGTGAGTTTGCTCATTTTCAGCTAAGCTTCAGAAGCAGAGAGAGGGAACCAGGTTAGGAAAAGGGTCCAACTAGAGTGAACACTACATTTGTCTTCCCCAAGGTCAGAATAGCCAGAGAGGATGCTTCCCATATGAAATACCCCATATTCTTGCTTAATGGCTTATGTTTATAGCTCATTTCCTGAGTAGAAGCTTAAAGTAATCAGGCATTAATTAGACCACATCTAAAGATAACCAAAAGGTGTGATACTTCGCCTCCCCAAACATTTTCAGCCTTCCCTTAATGCAATTAAAACCATAGCCAAGAGCAAAGAGCATGAAAAGTAGCAAGGAGTTGGCTTGCTGGATAATTTATATCATTTTTATACATAACTTCTCACTTACTCTCAGGCGGAAATGGAGAACTGTCTAGTCCCACACATTTGAAGCCGATGGTCCCCATGGGAATACTATAAATTAACACACAATGAAATTGCATCTAAATTATTAATGGGTGATATTTCTGAATAAAGGAGATACCATCTATCTATTCTCACCACTGTTGTTTTTTTTCCTACTTCTAGGATGGCCCCGAAGCCGGACAGACTGTGAAGGTGAGCGCTTATTATGTGCATACAAATTAATAAGGGACGATTAAGAGAACTAATAAAAAATCACAACGAGTCATTTGCAGCACGTTGCTGTTTCATTATGCTATCTTGGAGGTCAGAGAGACCCTCAGTGTTAGAGCCATAAATCCTGACATTATAAACTGTGCCAAACAATGTTTCCCATTAGTTTACAAGACATTTACCTTTAGTAGTAAAATTACTGTTGTGCAAATGCTAAAACAGAAACTAAATCAAGGAGTCCAGAAACAGATGTCAAAGGAGCTCACGTGAGGGAGTCTCTAGGAAATAGCATGTGAATTTCCTATGGATTTTTGTGGCCCCGTGTTAAGCCTGGGGTGTCTTTGACACACGTTTGCTTCTTTACATAGTCTGCTTTTGCTTCATTGTTCTTGAGATTGTTCTTGAGTGACGGGGTAACCACAGCAGTAGCATCAAGGTGCCTCCCTTCCTTCCTGTCTTTGTGCTTCTCTCTGTTCTCCTTCTCTTCACCCCCACACCTACTCTTTTCCTCCCTGTGTACTTAATACCAAAGTTCAAACCTAATGGAGTCAGTGGAGCTCAAAGATGGGTTTTTAAGTGTGCTAGGAGAAGAAAGGACGATTTATTAGGATAGTCTCTGTTTCTGTAGTAAAAGTAAAATAATAAAATCCTGGCTGATTCAGAAGCTGGGTTTCAGCTCTTTTCATGCAAATGCAAATTCCTATGCAGGTAGATGCTGTACCTAAGTCATAGAAAAGGCTCTATTTTTGGTGCTAGAAGTCAGAAGCAAGTAAGGGTGGAATGTTAATGTTATACTTTGTTGAAGTAACGTTTAATGTTTCAAAGACTAGCTGTGAGTGGATAAGGGGATGCCTGCACAAACAATGCCAAATAAACGTAAGTTCTCTTTTGATCTTACTTTATTTTTGACTTTAACACAGCTATTCTGGGATGTTTAAAATAGAATCTCTGGGCAGTACCGCTAAGGAATGAAAGTTATGTAGGGACTGCCACCGTATGGGCCACCAAATTCCTTATCATAAAAAAGGGCTAGCCTCCCAATTGCTCTAGACACAGGGTGTGGTGATAGACACAGAGACTGTCAGTTTTCCTCTGTCTCACCCCCATGTGAGGCTCTAAATATACAGATGCGAAGAAAGGATTTAATACCCGTGGCTTCTTTTTGAAATCAGTTCTTGAAATGCAAAACGCGAATGTTTAAACTTGCTTCCCAGGTTTTTTAAAACTCAGTATTCACATATAAATTCTAACTCTACTGGATTAGTTAGATGCACTATGCAATATCTATTTGATGGAATTCCTTCAGCCATTGAAAGTGATACTGTAGAGGCATAGCTAGTGACATGGGAGAGTGCACAAACTGTATTAAGTGGAATGCACAGAATGCTAATAGGTACATAATAAGCATAGCTAAAACTTACATCAATAGGTAGGTTATATGATCTCAGAATTTCATTTAGCCAGTCTAAAGGGGGATGGAAAATATTTGCTGTACAGCAGGTTCTGAATACAAGTAGAAAGTAGATTATTGGTTGCCAGGGACAGGGACTGGGACAAGGAGGGAATGGGGAATGATTCCTAATGGGTACAAGTTTCTTTTAGAGTAATGAATATGTTGTGGGCTTAGTGGTGATGTTTGTGCAACATTGTGAATATAATAAAATCACTGAATTGTACACTTAAAAAGGGTGAATTGGGGCTGGGTGCGGTGGCTTACATCTGTAATCCCAGTACTTTGGGAGGCCAAGGCAGACAGATCACGAGGTCAGGAGATCGAGACCATCCTGGCTAACACAGTGAAACCCCATCTCTACTAAAAATACAAAAAATTAGCTGAGCGTTGTGGCACGTGCCTGTAGTCCCAGCTACTCAGGAGGCTGAGGCAGGAGAATCGCTTCAACCCAGGAGGCGGAGGTTGCACCAAGCTGAGATTGCACCATTGCACTCCAGCCTGGTGACAGAGTCTCAGAAGAAAGGGTGAATTTTATGATATTTGAATGATTGCACCATTGCACTCCAGCCTGGTGACCGAGTGAGACTCTGTCTCAAAAGAAAGGGTGAATTTTATGATATTTGAATTATCTCTTGACTAAAAATAATCAGCACACACAAAAAAAACAAACAAGCATTAAGTGTAGCGGGGCTGATAACCATGGCTATAGACTGTGTAACTCCAGTAGTCATTATTTTTTGAGGTCCCAATTATCTGGCCAAAATTTGCAATGTTTTTGTTAGCTTTGATGGTGATGATGCTGGACTAATTCTTAACATATCGTACTTACATATGAATTGTTGAATGTGGTTATTATCACCACCATGATTATTTAGCTTATGTTGATTTTTTAAAAACAATTCTGTTTTTCAAATCAGCAGATTATGTTGTCTTGCACGTCTTTCAATTGTTTCCAACCTGATCACAGAAGTCCCCTGATGTGAATGAATGGGGCTGTCTAGAATCATTTGTAGAATATGGTGGTTAAAAGAAAAACCACCATACACACACACACACACACACACACACACACACACACACACACACATATAAAATCCCAGTGAACAATGAAGGTTCCAAAACTGTCCTTTTAGATGAAGTATCCGTATCTAGAGTTGTCACATCTGTTTTTCAAAATGTGATCTTTCTATCACCTGCATGAAAATTAATTTTGATATCAGTTAGCAACAACAAAAAGTTGATTCTCAGTTCTTATTCTAAATCTCCTTATTTAGAATATTGTGGTTGGGGACTGGGAATCTTCATTATTAACAAGCACATCCCATGAGAGATATTTACCAGCCTCAGTATCATATGATGATAAAATAGTAAGTGGCAATGGCCACATAGTTATGACCCCTGGCAGCTGGTCTTGCAGTAGCCAGCCCCTCTAGGGGACAAAGCAGCATCTTTAATATTCCGCTGTCCGGTTGTAAAAACTGCACTTCAAGACTCTGAGCATTTCATATTTTGAAATTCACAGTTGCACATTTTAAGGCAGCATTTGACAACCTGCCATGGAAAGCACAGTGACTGTTTCTCTTCATCTTTGCCTCTGTGTCTCATTCTTGATATTCTGCCTGATCCCTGGGTCCTCAACCATTTTTGTCTCATGCTGAGTGGTAATAGCAATAAGCCCAGTAATGGTCTTTTCCCCTGAAGCAACTGTTGTTATTGTTAATGAAGGTGCACCACTGAGTTAGCCTCTTGAACATGATACCACTGTAGGGTTTTTTGTTTCAGGGGCTTTAAATTCTGCTCTGCAAAGAACAAGAGTGGCCGCGTTTAGTCAGTAAGGCACTTGTAGTCAGGAAAGGGAAATATCGAAGTAAAAAAGTGACCTCTTATTTCACAATTGATTATTAACTCCCCTTTTTGTGTTTAAAAGTAGTAGAACCCTGCCATCCACAAGGTGATTATTACAGCAATTTGATGTCCTGCAGGCTTGAGAAATAATCTTTTTCTTTCATCTTCAACCGTACAGATCCAGACAGCCTCCCTGGCCCTTCTTCTGAAGTAGCTCTCCTAAAGCCCATATTCTCCAACCTAGTGTATGATTTGATTTCTCTCAAGGCATTCTTCATTGTCTTTTGTTTGGTTATGCACCTGTACCTCTGTCTTTTCTCTAGTTCTTTGAGACAGTAAGCTTTGTGAGGACTTGGATTTTAATCATTGGTTATGATAGGTTTCAGGGCACGCTACCCCCAAATATGCTAGCTCTGCATACTGAGTATTTTAAGGTGAAGGAAACTGAGAAAAGTACAGAAGCAGGAAAATCACTCTCTGACCTTCTTCCATTTGTCTTCCCTCAAGTGCACCATAAAAGAATTCTCTGACATACTTCCCCTGCAAATAGGTCATAAGGCCCTCATTCCAGAGGAATTCTGCCCTATGCTCACGTGCCAAGAAGAATCTGAACACATGGGCCTTGTCAAGTTTTCCCCAATTCATTATCATCAAGTCATACTCTTTTATCTTCCAATCATCCTTCTGCATAACTGTCCATAAAAATACGCAGTTTTGTCTCCTGTTTCTTTGAGTCTTTATTTCAGAAGGCTCCCATGGCACATAAAACTGATATTAAATACATTTGTTAGGCTTTTCTCTTGTTAATCTGTATTGTGTTGCAGGGGTCTGAGCCATGAACCTGGCAATGGGTAAGGAAAAGATAACAGCTTTTTCTCTCCTATATTTCCTATAGCTCTTATGTGTGGGGAAAAGAGTAAAGATGATAATGGAACTTTACTTTTTGCTGGTTGGAATGAATCTCATAAGTTTCAAACTTTAGTTAACAGATACTAAAAGATGATGCGCATGTATATTCCAGCATGCGGTCAGGGGTACTCCTGGAATCTCTATCAGAAGTCTCCAATATTCCAGGTTTCACTAACGAAGACCAAAATTTCCATGAATCAAGTTCTCAAATCATGTTCCAAAATGTAATTCCATCTACCCAAACCATTAAGCAATATTCATTCCTTTAGAAGGGATGCTGCTTAATGAATTTAATGTGAGCTATCTTTTAGAACAATGAGTATGTACATCTTTGAGCGGGAGGATGTTTTAGGTATATTAAGGAGAGATTTATGCCAGGCAGGTAATCTGGAATCTCATAAGAACTATTTATAGATTATGCTTGGTTACCCTCTTCTATGTTTATGGTACTTGAATCTTCTACTTAGAAATTTAATTTTATAGTATTAATGCTGTGAGAAGTAGCTGTCAATAACTGTTGAGATACTGAAAATTACCTTTTAGGTTGCTGCAGAAGGATAAGAGAATTCTTTATAGAAGTATAATTCAAAAATCGAATAAGATAAAAAGGAAGTTCTTCTGTTCACTGATAAGTTTCTGTGGTTCTAGAACAAATTTTCCACCTGAAAATTTGGTAATCTTTCAGATTCATGAAAATTGTGACATTTTATCTCTTAATTAAGTCTAGGAGTTGACATGCTTTAGCGTCAGTCAGAGGTTCTTTTAGGAATATCAGCTCTACTAACTTCCTAACTATGTACCTTTGGATCAGCCTTGTAGCCTCTCTGAACATCTATTTCCTTGTTTTTTTGAATGTCGAAACCATATCTATTGTATTGAGTGATGGTGGAGAAAAACTGACATATTCACGTTTGGTAGGTGGTACATGTAACAGCTGTCAACTAAGATTTGAACATGATATGGAATCTGACCAGTTCACCCTAGTTCAAATCCCAGCTCTGCCACATCACGGCCCTGGGACCTTGTGCATGTTGCTTAACCTTAATCTCAACCTCAGTTTCTCATCTATAAACTAAGTTGTGACTAGGCTTTAAGGGGATGTAACTAACAGTGAGATGGTTTATGGTCCTGCCAAATTCACTTAATTATTATACACTGAATTGTCTAGCTATGAATGACTGCCTTTCGGTTAAATTATTGAGAAAACATTCCTCTGACTATATAACTTGTGCAATTTGAATATCTTAGTTGAACTTTTTATAAAAATATCCCCTTGAAAATTCAGAAGTCTGCCTTATTAATTGGGGGGAAGAAGTACCAGCTTTCTCTGCCTGAACATTTTTAGCCTGTGGTATATGCGAAGGTGATAATGAGTAAGTTAGGATTATAAATTGATAAGAGTACTTCACAGTTACCTAAAGAAGTTAGTTATACGGTAGAAACCCGCCTGCCCCCCGCTGTGCTGACTCAGTAGTTCTGACATGGGGCCAAGGACCTGTCCTAACAGACACTGCAAGTGATTCTGATGCACACTTCAGTTTCCTGCTGCTTTCCTGAAGGAGTGATAAGAAGTAGTTGTAGGGGAATCTCCACAGAGCCACTGCTCTCAACTCAAACCAATTTCTGGGAAAGATTCGGTGTGCACCCAGAAAGAAATCTGTATCTTGAGGATGAAAATGATTTTCTTTTACTGTTACTTACTATTCTCATTTGGAAAGAAATTTCAAGAGAGGTGTAATTTGCCAAAGGACTTTTTTTTTTTTTTTTTGAGATGGTGTAGGCAGTGTAGAGTAGTGGTTAAAGCATGTCCTTTCAGCAAAAGGATTGGGGCTTGTCCTGCTCAATGCTCTATGCCTCAGTTTCACTGTTGTGAAACTGGAGTGCAATGGCGTGATCTCGTGATCAGACTGGAGTGCAATGGCATGATCTTGGCTCACTATAACCTCCGTCTCCTGGATTCAAGCGATTTTCCTGTCTCAGCCTCCCGAGTAGCTGGGATTACAGGCATGTGCCACCACACCTAATTTTTGTATTCTTAGTAGAGATGAGGTTTCTCCATGTTGGTCAGGCTGGTCTTGAACTCCTGGCCACAGATGATCCACACACCTCAGCCTCCCAAAGTGCTGAGATTACAGGCATGAGCCACTGTGTGTGACTGGCCAAGCCTTTGATCCTTTGATTATAGTCATGGTGAATGGTGCCTTGACTATGTTTATATCTAATGCATGTATTTACTGCCTGAAGAATTAGTATCTTCAGGATGCTGTAGCTTTTATCTCATAGAATTGCCTTACAATTTTTATCTCTGCACTCAGAATGAATCCAATTTGACTGGGTTGGTAGACCAGAAATAACTGCAGTGCCTAGGGGATGGGTTTGGGTGTACATGTGGGAGTGGATGCCTTTGAGAAGTGTTGAGGTTCCATGCCCTTTCCCTCTGGCATGTAAATGTCTCTGACTCCCCGCCCTCCCCTTCCCTTCCTGGTGATTTGAGGCAAAACCCCCAGTCCACAGCACTCTAAGCAGGAGAAGTGGCTGGGGGCCTGCCTGTCTTCTTTGGAAAACCTTTCTCCTACTAAATCCTCAAGCCCTTTCCTAAGCAGATATCAAATCATTGAGTTTTTTCATTTCTAGTTTGTTAACTTTGATTTGCATGATGCCATTTGGATCAAAGCACTGAAAGAAAAATTAACCAAGTCCCCTAGTATTTTCACGTTCTTACTTTTACCCTGTTCATTCAAACTCACAGGCAGCTAAAGTGAATGGGATGAGAGAGGTCCTGAAGCAGGGATGAGGGTGAGAAGAAAATGTGGGAAGTTAAAGCACACTGATGAAGAGGGGAGACTCTGGGACCAGACTACCTGGTTTCAAACCCAGAGCTGCCACCTACCAGGTGCGTGACCCTTGGGCCATTTAACCTTTCTGAGCCCCCACATTCATTGATAAATTTAGAAAATGGATGTCTTAAGAGTATCCTGTCTCCTGGGAGTGCTGTGAGGACCAAATGGATGAATGCACGTAAATCCCTATAAAATAGTCCTTGGCACATAGTAAGGTCTCAGTACACGTTCACCATTAGTTTTATCATTCTCACTTCAATCCTCACGCCTGCAAAAGTAGGCATTAATATTTTACACTTAGGGAAACTGAGGTTTGAAGAAGTAAAGTCACATACTGAAAAAGCACAGTTGACAGTGGAATTGGGATTCAAACCACAGCGTATCCAAAATTCCACGTCTTCATTATATCCTGTGGCCAGGCTGCTCCTAAAAGTACTTTGTATCCTGTAATCAGAGTGGAAAACGCTGAAGCACAGGTTTTGTAAATATTTTGTCACCCTCAACACAGTAATCTGTATTATTTTGCTCTGCTTGGAATAGTGTTGGTTTTCATCTAAAAATACACAGAGGACAATCCCTGTTTAACTTTATTACACAGGTGAAGTTTAACCTAAATACTGCTTTATTGCTGTATGTCAATTTATAGCGGAATTATATGCTTTTAGTGTTTAATTTTTCATCCGTACTACCAAACAAATCTCCTCAGTAATTAGAGGCCCTGACATACAGCAAAGTGGATATTTGGCTGTTGAATTTATTTTGATATTTGTAATGCCAACATGTGGCACATATAGTAGGGACATTCAGTGTTTTATAGGATTCAGTAAACTGTCTTTTATCTCTGAGGCTCAGAGCCTGTGATTTCTACCTAATCACTGTGAAGCCAGGCATCCTATGAAAGGCAAGTGTTTTGTAGACCCTAAAATCCCACCTAAATGTAAGGCGTTATTATTCAGTCAACTTCTTACCTTTGTTGATGTATTCAGGCCAGTTACTCACTGTTGTCATTTTCCTATAGGATACTAGTGATCAATAACTAATCATTGAGGAGCTACTACCCTCCCTCGCCGTTTTACTGTGTGTGTTTCGAGCCTAGGAAATCATATGTAAAATTCTCTAACTCCATATAATATGCTCGTTCTAATTTCAAAGTTTTAAACTTGTGACATTTAAATTATTGTCTGGCTGAACTGTCATTTCTGTAAAATAAATGCAGCCCAATTAATCACATGACAGAGATTCAGTGCTTTTGATTAAATATTAGTGGCCAATTCAACCTCAGTAGATGAGCCATTTGTTTTATTTTTTGAGACAGAATGTTGCTCTATCGCCTAGGCTGAGGTGCAGTGGTGAGATCTCGGCATATTGCAACCTCTGCCTCCTGGGTTCAACAATCCTCCCACCTTAGCCTCTGAGAAACTGGGACTACAGACTTGAGCCACCATACCTAGCTAATTTTTATATTTTTAGTAGATACTGGAGTTCATTATGTTGGCCAGGCTGGTCTCGAACTCCTGACATCAAGTGATCCTCCCGCCTTGGCCTCTTAAAGTGCTCTAGAACTATTCGTTTTAGACTACATCACGTCCTTAAATACAGAATGGGGAATGAAAAGCCATACAATAATGTGTGCCTTGATTGAAATTGGGCCTTATAGCTGAAACACATTCAAATGTTACAAACTTTTGAGTAGGAGTTATTAACAGCAAGGAATAATAAAATATAAGAACAGGTTCCTAATAGGCTGCCATATACATTTATAAACATGTAGATCTTTATATGGCTTAGAAGGGAAGACACAGAGAGCGTTCTTACTGCCTCTGGGTGGAGATAGTGAGGGGAAGCAGCCCAATGTGGGATGTGAATTGTACCTGGGGGTTTCAGCTTTACAATGTTTTATTGTTAAATTGGGTAATGTGTACATGGTTGTGGATTCTATTTATGTTTTAAAGTGCATTTTAAAAGAAAAACCAAGGGCATCATTTGAAGCGCTTTCCATTAAGAAATGACTATTATAATTGATTCTGTTTGCTTTGTTATCTTTAACATATAACTAGTTCTCATAGTCCTCCTGTTTTCAAATCTCGGAGGATGGGGCCCATGAAATAGATTTCTGTAAGGTCCACAGTTGATTCTGATGGTTACTCAGAAAGATCAACTGCAATATCATTTATTTATTTTTATAAATATATTTTGATTCTTGGTCTAGATGACCTAGACTTGATTCTTCTGTGATATTCGTCTCAAATTACTCAGTCCCCTTTAGGGGCTTCTCTTTACCCTTTTTGCCAAAGTCATTAATAAAGTAATTCTCAAGACAAAAAAAGCAGCTGGAAAAGTAAGGGTTTCATGGCTGAGCCAGGGTCAGATGGAAACCAGCTTAATGAATAATAGACAAGGCAACCTGGAGAGCCACAGACATGGAAGAATTAGAATAATGACCATCCTGAGGACATTTGAGTGAAAAATGTTGAGATGGCGAGACTCTGTAATGGCCCTCAGGCCAAACATGGTGAGGAATACTTTCCCTCCTTCTAAGTCAATTACGTTGGTGTTGGGAAAGGGTCATTTTGAAATTTTAACTTCACACGTCATGAGGCATCCATCCTACCTGTATTATCTAATAAATCCCTTCTCCAAAGTAGCCTCTTATCCATCAGAATCAGGGAAATGGAGACATACGTCTTCGGAAGCCTTTCAATCAGATTAATCCTAAACCTCAGGAGACAAGGGTAAAACACACACACACACACACACACACACACACACACACACACACACACTATGGTTTGAAATCCTAGGCTCCTTCAACATAAAGATAATATTATTGGAGTCCCATAATGAAAACTTCCATTTCTTTCTCTGGTAGTTTATTCTTTTAAGTAAATTTTCCTTTTTCCTGACGTTACATGAAAAATGAAGATGGAATTCTTTAAGATGTTGACTTTGCCTAGAGTGGTTGAGAAGAATAAGCAACACTGAGTGAACGAAGTGAACACACCAAACATTCGCTTTCTTCGTGGTGGGGTTCATTTCTGCTAATGTCCACATTCAAGTCTCCCACTCTGGGGTCCATATATCAGTACCTCTTCCCCCAGCAAAATATTTTCTTATCCTGCTTTCTATCCTGGTTCCCTAACAAACAGCCCAACAGGGGCTTTTATCTGCGTTTCAGTTCTTCTGTTGGTTGTAAATGGTATGAATTCCCAGATGAAATCAGGTTCTAGCAGTATAAGTTTGATGAACCTGTTCGGCCATGGAAGGAATAATGTGATTCCAAGCTTTGCTCCACTATCAGATGACCATCGATGAA
Organism: Cebus imitator; assembly: GCF_001604975.1. Classification (NCBI taxonomy): domain Eukaryota; kingdom Metazoa; phylum Chordata; class Mammalia; order Primates; family Cebidae; genus Cebus; species Cebus imitator. The sequence goes on from NW_016107363.1 coordinate 4,978,651, forward strand.
TCTCACTCTTGAGGAAGAAACTCAGAGCATAGGATAATTCAAGAGAATCCCAGAGGGACAAGTGACCTTGAAAGCCATCTAGTATCATCCGCTACTTGACAGTTACTCATCCCTGTAGCATTTAAGTCTGTCTTTCATCTTCCTCTATGCCTGGAAACTCAGGGCACTCTGAAGTAGCTGCTTCTAGTTCTGAACCGCTCTTATCTGGATTTCCTCACTACCAAAGGTAGTCTGGCCCTCCTCCTCATGTTCATCTCTCTTGCATTCATTCATTAATTTATTCTTCTATCACCTACTATGTGCCAGATACTGTCACAGGCCCTGAGAAACTAAGTATAATGAGACATAGTCCTTGTTTTTGAGGACAGACGTTGAAATGAACCCCATAATGGAGCAAGGCTGATAAAGTTGTAGCACTTCTATAGTTTATATTAATGTATTTATTACCACCCCAATACATGTTTACTGAGTACCTACTATGTGCCAGGTGCTCCCAGGCCCTGGGATAAAGTGGAAGGCAAGACAGCCATGGAACAAATCCCAGTATATCGTCTTCTTTCCCCTACGTAAAAGGGAACAAATAAAATATTGCAGATTTGGGGTAATATTAGAAAGACTAAAACAAGGTGTTGTGAAATGGAATGACATGGTAGAAGGGGAATGGGGTGGGGTGGCTACTTTAGATGGATGGTCATGAAAGGCCCACTGAAGAGATGACCTATAAACCAAGAACTGGGAACGACGGGGGCCCAGCCAGGTGAAGAGCTGGCGAAGGGGGAATATTCTGGACAGAGGAAGTGGCAGTGGGAATAAGCTTGGCACATTCTAGGGAATGATTGAAGACCAAATGGCAGGAATTTAGTGTAGAGGGAGTGGCAGCAGGAGAGAAGTGTGAAAAGGTGAGTAGGGAGCTGTTACACAGGGACTTATGCTGTGGTAAGAAACTGTAATTCAGTTTTTAGTGTATTTGATGTTTTGATGATATTCAGAGTATATTTCAGGGCAGAGGGTATTTCACATGTACTTATGATAGGTTCCTTAGATTGATTGGGTTTTTCAGTGTCTAAGCCAACTTTTCTAGACTTGAAGAATTTTCTCTCATGTCTGTCTTGGGCAGTGTGGTTGTCCCTCTAGCATTCTTTCTACCCGCCCTCCTTATTTAGTAGCCACAAAGTTAGGATGGTTTTCAACTTATCTTTAGCTCCAGGTGCAGACCTTGTTCGGTGCAAGCCAGGAGTTGGCAGACTTCTTTTGTGAAAGGCCAGATAGTAAACATTTTAGGCTCTCAGGGCTAGATGGTCTTTGTCATAATTATATCATTGATTTTGCAGCACAAAAGCAGCCATAGAATATATGAAAAATAATTGTCACAAATCGACATGGCAGTATTCCAATAAAACTTTATTTATAAAAGCAGATGGTGGGCCGGATTTGGCCTGGGGGCCATAATTTGCCCACCTTGGTTTAAGTCAGTTGTCTTTGCCACAGTAATGGCTTTCATTAATCCTTTCCTAAGCTATTTAGAGTGTAGGATTCCTTTGACTTTAGGAAGCCTGCACTGTAAAGGATTGGAGTTCCATCATCATGGAGCACTTAGATGCATTGGTTGTGGATGGGCTATTTTCTCCACTGCTACTTGGGAACAAGAAAGCTGGTAACTGACAGCTTCTAGCAGCCATCTTATAATTTCTAGGGCAACCTGCCTTAGAATGAAACAGATGCTGAGATTGGAATGTCGGAGACAGAAAGAAGCTGGACACTAGGTGACATTATTGGAATGCTGAATTAACCAGACTCGAAGCCTGAGTTATTTCTAGACTTTAAATCAGGTGATCTAGCCAGGCACGGTGGCTCATGCCTGTAATCCCAGCCCTTTGGCAGGCCAAGGCGGGTGGGTTACCTTAGGTCAGGAGTTTGAGACCAGCCTGCCTGACATGGTGAAACCATGTCTCTACTAAAAATACAAAAATAAGCCAGGCATGGCAACGCATACCTGTAATCCCAGCTACTTGGGAGGCTGAGACAAAAGAATCACTTGAACCTAGGAGGTGGCAGAGGTTGCAGTGAGCTGAGATTGTGCCACTGCACTCCAGCCTGGGCAATAGAGTGAAACTCTGTCTCAAAAAAGAAATTAGGTGATCCAATAAAGTCTTCTATTGTTTAAGCCAGTTGGAGTTGAAATTCTTACTACTTCTAACAGAAGACATGTTCCACTAGATCCTCTACTCTAAAATATCCAATTATTGTTGTTTCTTAATATGCTTAACTGGCAGTTTGAGTAAACAATTTCTAAAGTGCCTCTGCATATCTGCAATACTCATCACATGCCAGTGGGAATCTTAGAGTGAAAGTCTGTGAATCAATGGCCCTAGAAGAGCTTAACTTCCAATGGGCTCCCTCTGGTGCATGACCAGACAGTAATTCCATTAACTTTAATGATGGTGGTGCTGCACAAAATGGGCCCTGTTAGTCTATTCTCTCCTTTCTTTTTAGCATTAAATCTTATCCTGCAGCTAGTTTTTCAGGGTAAAGTATGTGTACCGATGCCATTCATTTCTTGCCCTTTATTAAAATATGCAGGGCTCTCTCTCCCAGGGAGAGAGTGCTAAGTGAGTACATTAAAAATAAATCCACTGCCCCATTTGTCGACTGTGAGAAAACCCCAGAGTCAGGGACATCAATGGATTATTATTGATTGTTGTAAGATCCAATAAAATCATAAATATGGCTCAAAACAATTACTATGGCCACATTAGCAAATTATCAAATCCATAACTTGCTTTGGAGCCTGACCTCAGAGATTTAAATAAAGTGCCGGAGGGAGGCAAGTTATATTTTAGGAATGTGGCAACCAGGGCTGAGATAGAGAAATTTATGATTTAATTTGCCGTGCAATCTAATTGTGAATAACTATTGGATTTCTAAAAAGTGGACTTTGATTAGGTTTAGGTGTCAGAAATAAACTGGAAATATGGGTCTGTTTATACTTCTCTGAGAGTCTATAGGGAAAGGGAAAGGAAGGTATTCGTTGTAAGGAATGACTTTCTCAGGTGACCTTCCACCCTTCCTTCTGTGTCCTTATTTCCTGTGTTGGAATAATTGGGTTATACCTGAGACTGGCTGGCTCTTTCCAGAGAACCGCTTTTTACTTTCTTCACCAAGTGTCAATTTCCCCCCATTTAGAAATAAATCAATTCAAAATGAAATTACCCAGAGCATTCATTTTTCACCATCTAGTAAATGAATCTCTCTAAAGAACACGAGGTCCTCCCTTTTTGGTTCAGGCTTAATAAAATCCTTCTTTTCAGTGGACGTGGTACAGAACTAGTGTCTCTGCCTTTTCTGGGCTTTTCCTCTCTGGTGGCTTCCTAAGCAATATGTGCTCCATAAACTGTGTATTGGCACGTTCACAGACTCCTGTGCATGTTTTGTGAAGATCTAACCTGAAGTTGGGCTGCCTGGTTTAAATTTCTAACCCACAGCAGGTTGGAAAAAAGCCTCCCATAGCACTGCATCATCCATTAGCCACTGTAGCTGTTCGTCTGAGTCCCTGGCCTCAGCTGCACTCTGATGACAAGCACACCGGTGGCTAGATTTTCAGGAATGGATTGGCTTATCTTTCAACTCACTTTAGGAAAATAGGAAAGCAATTTGCACAAAGATATAGGAGATTTCATAGTGATCTGTGTAGGACTGGCTAACGGATTTCTACAGGCAGTCAGCGAAAGCATGAAAACCCAGCTGAGAAATGATAAATCACTGCTAACTGTCCTAATTATCCCTTGATACTCTGTGTTGAAACCTGACTAAATTTTGCTGAAACTAACAAATAGGGAAGAAATTTAAGGTTTAATAAATTATACACAATAGAAATGCTTTAAAAAATAGAAAGATAGGCACAGCAGAAGGGCTTATATTTATCACCCCATTGTCTCCTGAGCCTTATAAAAAGGTGGGGGTGGAGAGGGGGGATGTTAGATAAATTGTCATTTTAATTGCAAACCTAATTGATTATACTCAGCATGTTCATTAGGTCAAGGAAGACTATAAGTCAACTCCCAAGGTCATTACATTAATAGAGTAAGCATGTAATTTGTGATAAGTTGATTTGTGAATATCACATTCTTCTCTGTAAACAGAATAACCGACATTAGTTTTTAAGGTTCACACAGTGACTGTTGACTGTGTATTTTAGGACAATCATCTTGTACTAACTCATCTTTCAGTTTTATAGTTATAGCTTTAGTGCTTTTAATGTATAAATGCATTTGAAATTCCTCCAGCAATGACTAACATTTTGCCAGCTGTCTTATTCCATTGCTGAATAACCCCAGCTAGAATAGTTTGCTTATTCATTTCCTTTCTTTCTTGTTATTGTTGTGAACCAACAGTTTGCTTCTCTGAAATCTTTGCACTGTGGTCCTCTTTCAGACTTCTCTGCAATTTGGATTGATTCTCTGTTTCTTCTTCTACCTGGAAACTTTGTAGAAGTTGAAAGACAATGTATTATTCTCCTTTTAAAGAATCATCTATGCCTTTGACTGTATACATGGCATGATTTTTACCCCTTCCCTAAACTGGTTCCTCCAATCTCAGGGTTCTTCATTTGGTGACTGTTCTATTTTAAACGTGTTGCCTAGAATCACATGAGGGTATCCAGATGGTATAGGAAACAGTCTTTATTGCAGTACTTGGAATATAGTAGGCTCTCAATAAATGCTTTTTGAACATGAGCATGGTTTCACCAAGTCTAGAGCCTCAGGCCTGGACATTCTCGTTGCAGATGAAGTGTGTAGAAAATGAAATGGTCAGAAGGATCTTGTTTGTAGGCACTGTCATAATGAGGATTTTGTTGGTTCTTTTTCACATTTTGAAGAGTAGTGACTCTGGTGAATGATACAGGGGTTCTGTCATTTCACTATCCTCAGGACCATCTGGTCAGCAATAGAATGGCTTCTCAATCTCATTGTGGACAAATGCTAGCAATGGGATGAATTCAAAATTACTATTCTTCATTAGGTGGTGATCTATGCCGGTGCTTTCCATACCTATGGTGTTTGACTGACTATTCTCATGTCTAATACCCACCAGCCTTTCATGCTAATCATTTTTCTTTCAATAGGCATACAAAGGGCACCTGGAGCCCTTTGGACTCTTTGGGGATGATAATTAGAAGCATGACTTTAATTCAAAGCAGCTAACTCATTAAACTTTGTGGGCTGGGTGGATCATAGAATCTTTTAAGTATTCAAAAGCTGTGGACTTTTTCCATGGGAAAATTTACATGTACACAAAATGTTGCATTTAATTTCAGGGGCCTCCCAGCCCCTAAGGCCTACCCATGGACTGCTAGGCTGAATTTACCTGACTTGTTATCTTCCAACTGAATATTCAGAGGAAGGTTGTATTTTTAGCCTAAACTGATAGGGTAGATCTTGAGGCAGGTCACAAAAAGCCACGTTCTACCTGTGTTTGCGAAATGTCTCTCTCGCTCATAGGAAATGCATGCTTTAAGTATTTAAATATGACTCTGTCCACTGTTGGCTCTTTGCATTTGTTTCCTTGGCTGCAAAATTGGAATAATAATACCCCCTGCTGTTAGGATTTTGTGAGTATTAAATAAGAGCATGAAAATGGGAAGGTCTCTGCAGAGTGCTTAGCACACACTGTTTTTATTTACCAGTTTTCTTTTGTTTTTTGAGAACCTACCACATGCCCACTTCAATTTTTGTGATGAAAACAGTGGAAAAAGCCAGTGTCATCCTTGCCCTCAAAAAGAGCATCATCTCGCTCTCTTCTTCATTATCTACAGTAGATTTGTCCTCACTCCTGTGTAAAAGAAAGGCTGATCAGAGAGTCCGAGGAAAACCTTGGGAAGAGTTAAAATGGATTTCAGTTTAGTGTCAGTCCCCCTTTTAATGGGCCTGGACTTACTAATGTTGAGCAGTTTGCTTTCCTAAGCCATCTAAGCAAGTGAGTCAAAGGAAACGAAATGTGCCGAGTTCACTCTTTATATTGAAGCCTGAGGCCTACCAGGTGCTATGTGCAGTTTGAGATGAGGGGAGAAGAAGATTCCCTCCAGATACACAGTTTCTCTGCAAAGCATTGTGCCTAAGAGGTGTTTTCACCATCAGGGAGCATTATGTTACTTTATGTCTTGCATCATGAATTTTTTTAAGTGAATAATAGCATAATTTAAAAAAAAATTACCATCATAGCTGAAATAGAATGTTACTGGTGTTAAGTTTACATAACAGAAAGTGAGGATTTTCTTAACCTCTGAAGACCAGATGTGATGATAAACCAAGCTCTCAGTTCCCAAGAACTCATTCCAATTCATTGTTGAAGTTTAATTACCTCCTCAAGAGACTACGTTTGATTTTAAGTTAAAGACACTTGAGAGGTGAAAGCTAGGAGCTGGGGTTAAAGGGTTAACTTTAGAGTTAAGAAAGATGAGTCTTCAGTTAGATTCAAGGGAGCTAAGTTGGAAATAGAATTGAATTTGAAGTTAACTTTTAAATTTGATAAGATTTTGTTCTTATGTATTTTTTTCTAAATGCCTACATCAGGATTTCCTTTGTGATTTCCTGTTGCAGCAGTGGCTTTGTACTATCCTCAACAAGATTGTCATAAGGATGAACAGAGCTGGGAACATTCAGAGTTCAGACGTACCCAGACCCTCACTAGGTGGGAAGTTTCCCTAGCGTAGTTGGAGATCGGTGGCTGCTCTGCTGCCCTAGAAGAGTCTCCCTCCTTTCGTACCCACACAGTCCCCACCACCACCTTCTTATACTGACCCCAGAACATTTGTCAGGCAAACACTCTGCCATCTGTTGTGCAGACAGGGCTTCCAGGCAGAATAGAAGCAGGTGTGATGTCAAAGTAACTTAGTGCGTAAACAAGGCAAAAGGAGGGCTCCAAAAATTGCATGTCAGGGTATCAGCTTTATACCTCCTCGGCCCATGGCAGGTGGACCCGAAATGCCATGTCTTAGCAATGGCGACCCTTTGTAACCAGTTTGAGCTCTGGATTTGGTACCATATGGCTTTATGGAAGGACACTTGGGGCCGTTGTTTTACTTGCAAATAGAAACAGGCTCTGTGGTGTGAATTCTTCCCTGGGATTTGTTCTGGATGTAAAGCTGGTTTGCAGTCCCCACACAGGTTGCCAGCTAATGAGGGCAGTCGAAGTACATTCCTTAACTTGTTATTTCAGAAGTGTTGCATTATCAGAGCTGTGAGAAGAGTTTGTTCCTATTGTCAGATGCGGCATGGGATTTTTTTTCTTTTTTTTTCTTTTTGCCTTTTCAAACTCCAGGGAAGAATGAGTTCTTTGGCAGAGATGGTGTCAAGAGAACTTCTTCTGTGATGATGTGCTAATGCAATTCTAATTGTTTCTCTGCAGATGGATTGAGTATTACTGACAGAGGTGTATGTGCGTTCACTAAATGGGTTGGTGGTGTTGAAAAACGCACGCTTTGAATGAAGAGACCACCCCCTCAAACAGGCTTTGTATTCACCTGGGTGCAGGTGGGCTAAGACCAAAAAGGGCGTTAGCAAAGGGCAGTGGGGTAGGAGTTGGTTTATAGATTGGGGGTGCAGTGGAAAGTTACAGAGTAAGATCAGTTACAGTGGTGGGGGTAGGGACAAGGAGTATACATTACCGTAAGTTTAGTTACAATGGTGGGTGGGATAAGAGTAGTTAAGAGGGCAGGGTGGGGTGAGGAGTATTCACATTATCATAATAATAGTTAAGCTGGCAGAGTGGGGTGAGGGGCTTGTCCAGGGAAGCTCTGCTGGGCGATTAGGGACAATGGCAAACACAGGCGGGGGTGGGAGATGATCAGCTGAGGCAAGCAGGACTTCAGACTTTCCGGCTGCAGGCTTGCATATGGAGACCTGACAGGTGGTTACCTATTTTTTACAATAAATGTAATGAGCATCTGTTTGCATTGATGATAACAATACTTTACAGTGGTTTAATCTTTTGCAGTTTATAAAGGTTTTTGTGTCACAGGGCTTATTTTATTTCTGTAAGGCAGAATGGTACAGAGGGTAATGCTTTGCAACCAGAATGCCAGGGTTCAAATACTGCTCTGCTTCTTCTTAGTTCTGTGATCCTGGACAAGTTGTTTAACATCTCTGAGCTTCATTTTCCTCATCTGTAAAAGAGACATAGTGATGGTGCTTGTTGTCCTAGAGTTGTTATGAGAATAGTAAGAGCTAAGGGAGCGATGGGACTTATCACAGCGCCTAGAATATGGTATAACTCAGCGCATGTTAGCCATTATTTAATTATGAACACCATCAATGTTATTAATTTTTCCCTGGCATTGAGTGAGTTAGCTACGCTGACAGAAATTTTATCCTCATGTTAAAGATGAGGTAACTGAGGCCCAGAGGGAAGCAGTGACCTACTCAAGATCCAGAATCCAGTCAGAGGCAGAGGTAAACAAGAACTGAGATCCCATGACATCTCCAGTATCAAGAAAATGTCGGTGGAGTCCTAGCGCATTAGCTCCCACGGCTGGTTTTGGTAGCATTGGCCTCATCAGAATGTGGCTAATAAGCTTGGCTCCCAGCAGCAACTTTTCAACCACATTGAATTGTCTATGGAGAACAGGATCGGGAAGTCTTCATTTGAGAGAAGACACCTTCTGACTTCTCACACACACTTCACAGCGTCTTCACCTTCTCCCATTCTCAGGCTGAGTGAACACCTCTCGTAAATGACAAACCCATTCCACAGTCATATTGGTGTTATTTTAGAATATTCAAACAACTGTTTTGAATATAGTCCAGGGATAACCAGTTTTCTCTTTAAAACACGTGTGGATTACCCGCTTTGTAGGAGGTTGTTACAAGCTCCAGACGGAGAAGCCGTGTGAGAGTCAGTACGTGTCTTTCAGGGGGTTGCAATTATGTAGGAAGAGCAAGAAACGTACATGGATAACCAGAAATAGGAGGTAACATGTCCTAACAACCAAGGAGTAAGTTGAAGATGAAAAGCAAACACCGTGGATTTCGGTGGTTAAAGAAATTTCCTGGATGTAAGAAAACTTTCTTACCTATTGAAGCTGTTCTACTAGAAGAGAAGAGGGAGATGGCCTGAGGGGAACATTAGCGAGGCAAGAACCACTAGTCGTATGAGATATGTTTGTTTTTAATTTGTAGAAATGTATCAGTTCATTAACAACATGGACTTCTTATGGGTAGAATAATTAAATCCAGTGTTTAAAGAAAAATATCATCAGTTTGAATAATATCAGCAAGTATGTGATAGATTCATTTCATTGTACCCAGAAGCATTTTCAGTCCTGTCATCATACCTAGGACCTGAGTCTTTACGCTGACACTGTTGCGAAGGTGTGATGGTGAATTTCACATGTTCTCTCTGTTCTGTGACTAAGCTGCATGTCAGTGTCTGTGGCACAGATGACAGCTGTATCCTCTGCCTTACTTCTGCTGTTCTCAGCACAAAGCACCATGAAACCAAGAAGCTTAGGGAGGCACAAGCGGGATCTCCTGTGGGAAAAATTCTTATCAGTGTTTAGTAGAAATCAGGTACTCCGAATTCAAAGATAAAATACTAGTTTTTGCCTTCTGTTTTGATCATCGTCTGTTTGATCCAGTCTCTGAGAATAATGGCTTTGTAGCAGTTTTCTGAAAATCCTGATGTGGTGTTGTTATGCACTTCTAAAGAGGCACTAATAGGGAAATACCTTGGATTTAGTGAAGACTGTACCTATCGATCCAATCGAAATATCCTACAAATTGATTTTAGCGTTAGTATTTATTTAAATTAAAACTGGCATCTGTAGACCCCTTGGGAACCTTAATCGTGAAAGTAATTCTTAAGTGTACCACCCCAGGAAAACAATGTAAGTTACTCAGGGAAAATATATGTCTTAAACCTGCAGGGGTTTGATGATAGGTCACATCTCATTTGGTTACATTTAAAGTAACAATGTGTGGCAATAAGTAATAGTACTGATTTCTGATGGAAAGTAGTATGGAAAAGAGTCTTGGACCCTGAGCTTTACACTTGGTATTCTTATCCTATACGGTTTAGTTTTACAGCCCTGGACAAATCTTTCATTGTTTTCTTCCTCTGTTCCTTTTTATTTCATTTTTCTGTTCCTCTCTCCCTCGTCTCCTCTTCCCTGCATATGTTAAGACTCTTTTAGTTGCAACTGTCAGAAAACCCAAACTGGATACAGTAAATGGATGATTTATTGAGTCATATCACTAAAGGGTTCAAGGGAAGTTTCTGACTTCAGGTATGGCTTGATCCAGGGACTCAAGACTCTGTGTTTCTTTTTCACTCTGTGTTTCTCTTTCTCTGCAAAGGGACTAGCATGAGCCTAGCAATAAAGGTGGCAGTAGTGAGTTGAGCATATTGGCTGACATATGGCTACGTGAAGAGGATCAGTGAGACAAGCACCTAATGAGCAGGTTCAGGGTCTGAGCGTAAAAAGACTCAGGACCCAGGGTTTGCTGTCAGAATTTGGCTCAGAAAGCATTCAGGACTGATGGAAGGAATGAGGAATGGACTGAGATGAAAAGAAAGGTACTTCCTAGAGAATAACATGATAGCAGTGAATAGGATGAGACTTAAGACTGGGGCACTAATGTATCTATCTGCTTGGGATTCTAACAAGAGCCAGGGTGAGACAAGTGAAATTAGAAGGATGTGATAAATATAAGTTGAATACAAGACCCCATTAGCTAACAGATTGCTGTGGAACCCAGTAGAACCTAGATATCTATCAGGATCATTTACATTGCAGGCCAAAACAAGTCAAACACACACAGCAAATACTTGATGAAGTATCTTTCTTCCGGGAAATCTTAGTCTTTTTACTAAATACCAAAATATCACTAAAAGTCTATATGGTATTGGGTTTACTGTGTAAATTTACGTTCAGAAAGGCTGTGATTTTCTGTTTGCAAAATCAGACGCTACTATACAGTATCATTCAACCGTTCATTATTTACTGAGCACCTGCTGAGTAACACCCACTGTCACACACGGCCTGATGCTGCTTCCTGCTAAATAAAACAGATGTGGCCCTTGATCTCATGGAGCTGATAGTCTGCCAAAGTCTGTCAATCCTCAAGTTTACCCAAAATACCTCATCTTGATTTTTAAGGTTTGAGCTCTTGGAAGGAAAGTTGTCTCGGGGAAAGACAACTGGAAAATATAATTGATAACCCTATTCAACTCTAGAGTCCTTCTTTCAACGTTACTATGTGTTTATAAATTATTCATAAAAAGTTGTTTCCTGGAATCTTTTGTTCTCGATTTATGGCAAAAGCTCTCATGACTATTTTAAAAATGACTTAATAAGTGAGCAGTCTTGCCTCTGTTCTAAAATGCCAGTAGATCACTTAAGTGTCATTTGTTAAACCACTTTGGTCAATAAAAATCCTCTTACTGTTTTTTCCCAAGTGGCCATTGAGCCACTTCACACCAACCTAGTTATTTTCTCATGTTGCTCTATCTACTTTCAGCTGGTGTGGATTCTTATTAATTATTTCTTCACAGAATACTAGCCAAGAGTTATCATGATGCAGTGACGGTATATGCTCACAAAGATAAAATGCCCTAATTAAGGAGCCAAGATAAAGAGGAAGCAGTTTTGAAAGTGGTTTCAGATCTGGTGAGAGCGGGTTCCTCTCATCTGCTTCCATATGATTTGAAATGCCAACTGCTTTCTTAATTTAGAATCATATACCTTCTCTAGATGTATTTTTACGATTTCACATTTATTCCTTTAATTGCTGATTTAAACGAACTAGTAACTGATACAAATCCACAGGAAAAAGAATTGGAATCACTCATGATTGAGGCTAACATGGTGCTTGGCATTGAAAACATCCAGATCATCCTCTCGCTCTCATCATGCCCTGAGAACAAACACAGATCTCACTGGGGAGATTTTCACAGTTTCTTTTCTGATGACAGAGATGATACTTTGTATTACAGAGACTTTGGAAAATACATAAAAATATAATGCAGAAAATTACAATCATCCATGGTTCAATTTACATTTACATTTTAGCTGATGTCGTCTTAAAAATTACCACCAGATAAAAAAGCTTTCATAAAGTATGAGGTCTCCTGTTACTTCCCACGAAAGGTTAAAACCAACAACAGCAGCATGAAAATCAGGCTTTGCTCAGATTGCCTTCTTATCAGTCTCTTGACCCTTTCTTTTGCTTTGTACCAGAAATAAAGCTCTCTGTGGAGGAAGAGTGGGGAGGAACCCCTGCTACTGGAGAGTAACCTCTGTTATCTGTCTCTTTCTATCTCTTATATTTGCAGAGAGAATTATGTCTTTTTGATCTAATGGTGTCTGGGAAGTCGAACACAATTTGTTTAAAATAAATCCATGTGGAAATTAACAGGGGAAGGGAGGTTGGGGTGACAGGCTGGAAGCTTCACGTTCCCTGAGAATCACTCACTGTGAAGACGGTCAACTCGGTGCAGATGTTCTTCTTGTTCAAGGGACATAAGGAGATCTTCTCTCTTCCTGTCACTTAGTTATAGATTGTAAAAGGTAATTGTTTTGCAAAATAGAACATTCTCTATACTGTTATTTTGATGTCTCAGACTCTAACATGCCCAGCCTTCACAGACCCTGTGCCATGGTGAGGTCGTTATTTGGAATGCTTCTTGTCCTCCCATGGTCACTTCTGAACTCACTGCTGGAGTGAATGTTAACCTGAGTGTGAAAGAGCAAGCAGTGTCTCACTTTCAGTAGAACTGAAGCTGGGGCCTTGCTTCATTTTCTAGGTGCTGGCCAAGGGTTGGAATGGAAGTCCTAATGTGTGTGGGAAGTCAGCCATCTCTTCCCTCTGCAGCTAAACTGACCTATAAGAAGGCTGTCTCCCATATTCTCAAAGGTTTTTAGGGACTCAGAGTTTACAGTTCCCTCATCTGCTAAAGTGGGGGCAGAGGGGTCTGGCTTGACATGAGAATATCTGCCTTTCCCACAAGGAAGCCATTGAAAGGCAGAGAAAATCACTGTCCATCTGTTGTTTCCTATTTCCAGGTACTTCAGTTTGGCTCCCCTTCCCAGAACCTCTTTAAAGCCTCAGTCTAAAGGCCAGGCCTCCAGCATCCCTACTGTAAGCTGTCCCTCAATGTGCATAATCTAGAGAATCTAGAAAATGCTTAGAGCATTCATTTGTATTCATTGACCTGAAATTACACATGCTGTCAGCACAGGTGGGAGAATCTGTCTTAGAGTAGCTCAGTGAATAGTACCTGTCCTTTACTTTTGGGACTTTGCCCGTTTCCTCCTGCTCGAGGCCCTAACTGCATTCCCCCATGGCTTGTCCTGCTCCTCTTTACTTAACCTCTGCTTCTGCTGAAGCCCTTGGTTCAGGGACCACCCCTGCAGGGAAATCATCCATGATCTTTTGGGTGTTTTCTCCTTTATTTTGAGGTCCTTATCTCAGTTTTAAACTCTCATGCACACATGTGATTATTTGATTAAAATCTGTCTTCTCCAGGAGACTGTAAGCTCATGAGAATAGGGGACATGTGTATCCCCACTGCTTAGAAGAGTGTCAGACACAGAAAGAACTCAGAAAATACCTGAGTGAATGAATGAATGGGTGAATGAATTAACAGATGGATGAATGAATGAGAGACGCTGCGATTATAATGTTCAGGTAAAGGTCTGTTCATTTAAAATAGAAAATTTTCACAATTTTGCTTTATTTGATAATGTTACACATAAACCAACAATAGACTCCATCAGGGCATAAGAGATGGAAGAAATACCACATAAAGAAATACCAAAGAGAGATGGGAGAGTCATTCATGAAGCTTCTTCCACTTTTAATCCTACTTTTAAAAGATAAAGTCAGATATGTTCTCAAGTTGTTTCTGCATTTTTAACAAAGGTAACTGTAATATTCAACACCAAAGGTGACCTGCAGTATCTCTGGCTCGATTTTGGAGGCTGCCTGGGAATTTCATATTCTCGGTTCTTTCCAGATTTCCAGGAAGAGTCAGAGCCTCACACTTTTTACTTGAAGAGCTGATACGTATTCCCTATAAACCTCTCAAATGTGTGAAAAATTACCCAGGAAACAAAAGAGAAGGACTCCTATAGTCATAAATCCATTCAAGAATCTACATGAGGAATTTTTCTGTGGTGGGCCGGGTTACAGCTTGTTCCCCTTTTTAAAATATATTTCAACCTATGTTACCAAAATGTACCTAAGTCTTCTTGGTATAGGAAATACAAAAGTAAGACTTTAGATGGGGCAGACATCTCTCGTACTCCAAGTTTTTCTTTCCTTGAAATATCCCTTTACTTTGAACAATATAAGTAGGCCATGTAGAGAAATGCCTAATGTGAACTTCTCCTAATAGCTCCAAACTCTTTTTTCAAATTACTACAAAAGCATTCAAGATTTTTAGTGCCAGATTGATGAAAAAAAAGTGCATATTAAGCATTCCTTATTAACTAAAGGCAGTGAGGAAAGAGTCATCCTAGCTTAAATTTATAAAAACAAATAATGCTTGGAAATGAGCTTGCAATATAAAACTGGATGATGCTGCGTGTTAATACAGTTTCCCTTCGTGTTAGATCCCATTGTCGTGAAGTGTTAAAACAACTAATTACTGCTGTGCTCCGAGAGAGAGGAAAATGACAAGATTTTGAATGTGATTTCAAGTTAGACTTGGAAAACCATTCAAGAAAACTCTTTAGAGAAACAGTTTTGCTTTTGTCCCATGAGACACACAAGTTGAACTAATAGATCATCCTTGGCCCTAATTTCTAACCTTGTTCACAGCCAAGCTCATTTATACCAGGTTATTGATGATCTGGGTCATCACAAGAAGTGGCTGGTACAATGAAAACTTTTACAGAGTTTCAGGAAAAAAAGTATATAGTTTTTTCCTATAGGAAATCATATATATATGTGTATATTCCTATATATGTGTATATATATGTATATATATAGGAATATGTGTGTATATGTATATAGGAATATATGTATCCTATACATACATATATATATATAGGATATATGTGTATATATATGTATATATATATAGGATATATTCCTATATATACATACACACACATATATATAAAATATGTATATATTATATATACATAAATATATATATGTATGTATATGTATCCTATGTATACATATATTCCTATATATATACACACATATATAGGAGAATACATGTATGATTTCCTATAGAAAAAATATATACATATATAAATACATACATATATATATGCATGTATTTAGGACTACTTTCCACTTCTGGGTGATATAGCAAAGGGAATAATTGTTTGAGAAGTAAGGGCACAAGAAGCAAAAGTCGAGTTGGAAGAAAGACAATATTTAGAATTTTAATCTTTCTTTGTACATGTTGTGTTTCTTAACTATCCTTCCAAAGGAGGGGTCCTTGAGTTTTATTTTGACAATTTACTCCTAGTGGGAGCTTCTCAGTTATCTTAAGGATGTGGGAGTTTCTTTTTCTTCTTTCTTGTTTTTGGAAAGAATGAGTCTATCTGAGTTTTCCCAAGAAAGTTAACTGCTACAGTTTCAGGGTGGGCAGCCATAAACTATGAACCCCTACTACTAGTGGTCTTTTCTTTTTGACATTTTAATGTGCTTCAAATGCAGTATTATTCCTTGAAATGTATAGACAGCAAAGGAAGAGATACTTGGTTCAAAGTTTCTTTCTTCCTTTCATTCCTTCCTCACATTTCAGTAGGAAAGTGAGATGTGATCAATTAATATCTGTTAAGAGCATGTGGCACATATGCCCATAGGCAGATAGGACTCATCCCAATTCTCACAGACTTTTAATTTTCTCTTTAAACCTTTAGTGAAATCGAGTTCTCACAGCTAAGCAGAGTTGGACTAGTGAAATTGTACTCTTTGCCCTGAGATGGGAAATGCCAAATGGTAAAGATAAACAACACAGATAAAATTACTTTTTAGCAAATTCTAAATGAGGTACGTAGATGTTCAGCACACATTGTAAAATTGCTTTACTTCTTTACATTTTAGTTTTTGGAGTAGGTATAACTTGTCTTTACTTAGACCATGTAGTTTGTTACTTTCTATACAAATGTAATGGTTTATTTAAAGCAACACCTGATAATACTCTAAGGTTTTATAAATAATCCCCCCATGTGTAGAGTTTTGGCAAATACTCTGCCTTACCCTGCCAGTGCAGATAAAATGGAATTCTGTGGCATTTGGAAGGCAGAGTGCTTTGTGTTTGTAATGGAGATCATTTGGGCTCTGCAGGGCACATTTGAAGTCACCAATGCCAGTTCAATCCCCCGAAGGGCAAATTAACTTTAGTCCTTTCCATGTCCAGAAGCTGCATGCCCCACTTAACTGTCAAGAGTTACAGCAGGGAACTTCGCAGTGCCTCTGGACACAAGCCACTGCAGAGAAGATGTCTCCAAAGAGTTTCCTAATCAGAATGTAACTCACTGTCCTATGATGGAAACTCTCCCTCTTTTCTAATACCTATCTGAGATCCCATTTCCGATTCAGGTTCATTACTGGATCATAGAACTCAACACACCTGGCTTAGTGATGGGGAAGCCCAATACTGATGACCCTGCTGCTACTCTTGAGATTAGGGACCACATTTGAAGGCGCTGTTGTGAACAGAATTGTGACATGCTGCCCCTGGAATCTGTCCCTGCCCCACCCAGTTGTGCTGGTATTAAATAAGACAATAATCTTTGTTTTGTCCCTAAGTGTATGCCCATCACCTAGAAGAAAACTCACACATAATAGAAGCTTTTTAAATATTTGGATAAATGAAGGCATGTTTTCATAAGTGTATGTTACTGATGTTAGCCAAGGCCGTGTGTCTTGGTTGCATCCTCTGGGACTCACCCTTCTTGAATGTGCTAAGGTTATTCTACTTTGCATGCCTTTTACTCTGCAATCTGGGGCTTTCTCTCACCAGTGTAGAGCGCAGGCCTAAAGTGCCAGGAATTATTGACTTTAGGAACAATGTTTAGCCAATAAGAAGTGGGAATTTGAGGATAAATTCCCCAGCTTCCTTCCTCGTAAGTGCAAAAACTCTGAGGGTAGCATGTTCCATGCTGCCTCCGAGTTCCCCCAGTGGGTTTGAGCCCCAGTTGCTTGCAGCAGTAACACTCTTATGAATGTTTCTTGTAGTAGCTTTCTTTTTTCCCATCTTACTTCCTCCGCACCCCAATGGTGCTTCCTGAGCCCAACTCTCAGATCATCTATTTGCACTCAGATTCTTGTCTCATGATCAGTTCTGGAGGAACCCAGTCTAAGGCACCAATAATAATAAAGCAATAAAGAGAAAGAATATGAGGTTCAGCATATCTGCTGCTACCACTGGAAAGCAATCTGGTGTGGTATGCCCAGCAATCAGTGACTGAGTTTCATCTTGGTATATTAGGGATAGCATGCTGCTTAGTAAGAAGCAAGAGTGTTATTCACAGGAAAGTTAAGTAATATTGATCTTCCAAGAATCCTAATACAGTTTAGACTTGGTTGGCTATAATTCATAAATATGTGTTCTTTGCCCTATCATTTCAGTACATAGAGGGTCTTGGTTTTGGTCTGTACAGCAACTTTTCCTCCCTCAGGACTGGATTAAGCATAGTAACTCAATCCCCTTTGGCCACAGGGTTAATACAGGAATGGATACTTGACCAAATCAGGCCCCTCTCTTTGCTAATTTAGGGATTTTCTGGTTCTAATGGGGCAATTCTCTCATTCTTCTGTGGTTACTAGGTTGGGAGCTTTCTGAGACCCCTTCCACAGTGAGGTTGTCATCTTTGTTCTGGGAAAATGAACCCAACACCAGAGAGAGAAATGCCTACACAGTAGTCCTCCCTTATCCATGGGGTTATGTTCCAAGACCCCAGTGGATGCTAAAACTGCAGATAGTACCAAACCCTGTTTGTACTGTTTTCTTCTGATACATGCATACTTATGATAAAGTTTAATTTATAAATTAGACAGAGTAAGAGCTCAATCACTACTAATAAAATAGGACAACTATAACAATATATTGTAGTACAAGGTTATATGATTGTGGTCTTTTTCTGTCTTTCAGAATATTGTGCTCTGTCACTTATTTTTAGGCTCTAGTTGATTGCAGGTAACTTGAAATCGCAGAAAGTAAAACTGCTGATGGGAAGGTAGGACTGTACCCGTTCTGACTTAACATTCCTGGGGATGTATTCATGTGAAACAATAAATACACCCCTTCTTTTTTTCCCAAAAGAATCCTGACCTGCCCAGGTGTGGTGGCACATACCTCTAATCCCAGCACTTTGGGAGACTGAGGTGGGTAGATTGTTTGAGCTCAGGAGTTTGAGGAGAGCCTGGACAGCATAGTGTAACTCCATGCCTACAAAAAATACAAAACTTAGCCCGGCATGGTGGTGCGTGTCTGTAGTCCCAACTACTTAGAAGGCTGAGGTGGGAGGATCCCTTGAGCCAGGGAGATGGAGGCTGCAGTGAGCTAAGATAGTGGCACTGTGCTCCAGCCTGGGTAACAGAATGAAAAGAAAAAAAAAATCAAAGAATCCTGACTAATACACGATGCGCAGAACTTCATCTACTTTCTTTTCCTTGCTACTATCTCTAATAAGATTTGGTGATTATGCCAGTAATGTGTAGAAACCACTGAGATGTCTCAGAATCCCAGTTCTAAGACAGTAGGGGTTGAAGCTGATGTGCTCGTCTAGGCCTGCTCCCTTTCTTTATGTGTTGGTACCTAATAAACATGAGGCTGTGTGATGACCTAATTACGTTGTGTTAATACATCTTTGGTAAGCCACCGGCACTTAACTTAGCTCAGAACTTCCTGCCTTTCTGCAAGTACTGGTATATACTGGAAATTGAGCACAGAATCTTAAAGCAGATTAAAAAGGGCAAAAATTCATTGTGAAATATTCCCAAAGCAAAGTTAGTTATTACACTTGATCTTAGCCAGAAGGCAGAAATGTGATCACAGTTAGTTATTGATAATAGACTTCACTTGAGCTGAATTGGCTTGTGTGAGTTCTGCAGCCCACCAAAACCCTGTGGGACTGGCATTCTGTTTCCTCTGGATACTGCTTATAAAATAGCACATTAATTGTTTTTTCTTCTGTGATTTATTTAACATTTGAATCTCAAAAGTTTATTGGGTTGTTTTTTTTTCTTGCCCCAAAAGCTACAATTAAAAGACAAATTGTTCATGCCTTCTTTTTCTATTTAAACAACCATCTTCAGGGATGTTATTTTGTGTTTATTTAAATACTCAAATAGGATTTATAAGCCCCATCTTCCTCACTCTCATCTTTACAAGCTAAGGCGGTGCTTAAGGAAAGAGACCCATACATCACTATTTATTCAGCTAATGTAACGTGGAGAGCTCTGTTTGAATAGTCTGTTTATCTCTTCATGTTGTCCCTAGAGAGAGGTAAGACTCACCAGTGCTCAGCAGTCAAAGAATACCTGTTCAGTGTTTGTGTCCTTTGTAGGGACATGAATGAGCCTGGAAACCATCATTCTCAGCAAACTGACACAAGAACAGAAAATCAAACACCGCATGTTCTCACTCACAGGCGGGTGTTGAACAATGAGAACACATGGACACAGGGAGGGGAGCATCACACACTGGGGTCTGTCGGGGGAAATAGGGGAGGGACAGCGGGGGGTGGGGAGTTAGGGAGAGATAACATGGGGAGAGATGCCAGATCTAGGTGATGGGGAGGAAGGCAGCAAACCACACTACTGTGTGTGTACCTATACAAAAATCTTACATGTGCTTTACATGTACCCCAAAACCTAAAATGCAATTAAAAAAAAAGTGAAGTCAACTGATTTTTAATACCAGATCAATCATGGTTGTTTTTTTTTTTTCCTTTTTGCTGACCCTGGCAGGAGTATAAACTGATACATTGAATCCTGTGGGATATTTTTGTTCTCTATCATAAAATATAATTTTAAATTAACCACATCAGGCTTTTTCTTGAATTCCAGAAAATGATTAATGTCGATTCCAGAGCCGAAAGGCTTTTGTGTGCATTTAAGGTTAATTTGGCATATTTGCACCATTTCACATTAAATGTCTTATGTGTGTTTAACTTCTCTATTTGACCATTTAACATTCTAGAGACTCCATAAGAACTGTTAATTATGAAGACATCTCTTTGCATTAATGTGCAGGCACCACGATATGTTCCTTACTCTGAAGCTGAGGAAATGTGGGCTGGATGTCAGGTGCTGTGGTGTTATCTATAGGTTAGGTAATGCGGCTAGGCACTGCCACTGTGGGAATCTGTGTGTAATGAATGGATTTTTCACGTCCCCACTGATGGCCTACATATTTGCAGCAGGAAATCAGAGAGCACAGTTCAAGGAGAGCAATAGAATTTGGATATTGAATTTGTCACAGTAGCAATGGCCCATTTTCAGAAGGCTCTTTCCCTTATGAAACCAGCTAATCAGCTAGAAATGTGAGGATTACTTTGAAACTTAGACAAGACAGGACCCTCATATAGGGGCTCCTATAGGGGCATTACGAGTATGGAAATTTTAATCCTTTGAATTAAAAAAATCATTTATTTGGATTCAGGAATAATCTAAAGGATAATATTCTGCTAGACTCCATTTCCATGAGATGCTCTAAGAATTTTTTTTGTAATAAATCAATTTTACTTTGTATAATTAAATATTTTTCAAATTTATTTCCCCATGGACACCCTGTCTTTTTGTTGGTAGTGGGTTTTTTGTGGTTGTTGTTGATAATAGTGAATAACCAGTAAAATCTTCAGATGCTTTGTCTATAGATACTTTTGGGTAACATAACAACAAAGATCGTCAAAAGAAACTAGTGTTATTTTCAGATTTGGCAGAATTCCATGTTCATAGTTAGGCTTATACTTAATTTTAGAACACACTGGAAATTATGAAAACAGTGTTTTTAGTTCATTTGGGATGCTCTAAGATAATACTATAAACTACTAACTTTTTTTTTCTCACATTCTGGAGGCTGGGAAGTTGAAGATCAAGGCACTGGCACCTTTGTTGTTTGGTGAGGGCCAACGTTCTGCTTCATTGTTGCTGTCTTCTCCCTGTGTCCTCATATGGTGGAAGGGATGAGGCAACGGTGGGAAAGGGCCCCTTGCCTCCTTGTGGGACAAGCTGTCCTTGGCCTGGCCATGGCTTCTCCAGGCTGAACTTGAGTGACCCTTGAGATGACTCAGACAGCTTTGCGATCCAGAGAGCTTCACTAGTTTGAAGCTCTTCTTTGCTGTCATCCCATCCATCTGACATACATAAACCCCCTACAGTTCCAAAGTTCAATTAGAAGCTGTGGAATGATGGCTAGTTATAACAACCTCTGGCTAAAGCCAGAGGTATTGTACCTTCAGGAACCGGGCAAAACTAGGGCCCGTTGAAGAACAAAGATACATACTTTTGAAGCAGGAAGAACGTAGAGACATACTTTTGTGTGTTATTTCTAAGAGTTCAAGGAATCCCTGTTGCCCATTCAGTTAACTTCCTCTGGCCTGAAGTGAGTATCTGCCTTAGAGTTAGCAGAGATGAAGAATTTACACTCATGCCAATGTCCGAATTTGTGATCACGGAGAGCTGGAAGGTGAGTTAATTTAGTGAGCTGGTTTCAGTTTCTTTAGATACTGTCAAGCATAATGTGTAAGAAGGAGAGGTGGAAAACAGCAGTGAAAGCTTAAGTGGTGTTTTAGAATATCTTTTCACTGGGGAAAGAAAATTGACAAAAGATTCAAATTTGTTAAATTAGGAAGAAAAGTCAATATGGTGTCTTTGCCATCTGTCAGACACATGAAGTCTTCTCTGTCGAACAGTGTTGTTGGCTGACCTTAATATGCTGGGAAGACCTGGAGGGGAGCTACTGTTTCATCTCCAAGATTTCCTCAGTCTCCCATTAAGAAAGTGCTGAATTTAATTCTCATCTTGCTGTTGCTCTTTATGTGGAGGATGGTGACGCTCATTTTCACAGTTTCTTCCCTTTCAGAAACATGTTGTCTTCCCGCAAGGGCTCACTCATTCATGCGCAGTGTGGAAGTACAGTGACCAAACTCTTTCTTATATATTCAACAAAGTATCGTAGCCTCACCACGTCTTAGTCTAGAGTTTCAATGCGCCCCACTGATAGGAGTGTTCCATGACGGCATACACATCCTAGATGGGCTTAACCAATACTTTCTTACCCCTGCCTGAGATGTTTCTATTTAGAAAAAGATTTTGGTGTCCATAGAAAACAAAGTGTCCCTAAGGGATTCTCTAAAATAGTTTATTCCCATAGCTGGCATTTTGCAAAATGCTTTCCTCTCCCAAGTCTATGAAGTAATTTGTATAAGGTCTCCACTCTAGACATTTCCAGCTAAATATCTTGTTTTCCCTGAATCTTGGAGATGGAAACACGTGCAAAATGTGTGATAAGAAAGCAATGAGGGTACTAGTAATTTATAAAAAAAAAAAAATCTCTGAGGAGTTAGGTATCAGTGCATTAACTATACAAACAACCTGTGAATCTAAAATGCTGCCATGCTTCCATAGTTCTTGAGGACCATAAGATCAAGGTTGAAATTTGGCTGGCTACTTCTGAGAGGTGATTTCAAAGTCTGGGTGGGCCCTGGCTCTGTGCTATCTCAGCCTCAGTGTGACATTTTTAGGCACATATGTTAAAACAGTCTTCAGATGTTCAATAGGAAGCAAAAACAATGTCAGAAAGAATAGCACCAGAACAATTTCACAGAATGGTTTGCATATGTCTGCCTGCAGAATTCCTAAGCCTCCTGATGTGGAAGGAAGTATTCATTTAGTTGTCTATTAGATTCATACTTGGTTTTTCACTGCCCTTGCACCTCATATTTGGAAACTTGACACATTTTCTTTTGGAGAAAAGAGCCTGGGAAGGAGTAACCTGGTGTTCTGGTTGGAATATGGCCTCACAAATACCCAGACCACTGAGTTTTAGCATTTTTTATTCTTTTTAAGGTCTTGGTCCCTCTAGAGAAGGTCTCTTCTCCTAGGTCCAAAGCTTCTCAAATGTGTCTTTGTATAGGTTTTCAGGCGCTGGGGAGGAGGGACACTTTGCAATCTCCAAAATCACTAAAAAACTATTGGATAGGCATATGCACATAGTCTTTCATTAATTTTGGAGTTTGCAAAATGTCCCTCCTCCCCAGCTCCCCGAAGCCCCCTTGGTTCTAAACTTCTGGTTAGATACTGGTATGGGTTGTTTCAGATAACTGAGTAGAAATGCTGAGAGATAAACAGAAGGCCACTAGCTAGTTAATTAGCTGTCTAACTATTCCAGCTCTAATATTTATAGAAAGGCATTTAATGATATTTTAAATATTAACATCATGGGTATAACTAATTATATATGAGTGATTTTGGGGCTCTAAAGCATAGTTATATTGTAGCTATTTCAGGGCTTATTTTCCTTTTCAGGAAGAAATGACATACTCTAAATTTTAAATAAGGTTGTAGTTAGCATGTAAGGTGGCCCTATCAACACAGCTTTATGACAGGCCTTCTTCAAATTTGCTGGCCAAGACTAAGACTGTAGTGAGTTAAAACATAAGGGCTTTGGAGTTTGAGTCCAAATTGCAAGTCATTAGCCTTGTGACTGGAGAAAGTTACTTGGCCTGTTTTGGGCCTCAGTTTGCTTAAACTGAAATTAACAATCATACTTACCCACAGGGTTATGTGATGAACTGAGATTGTACGTGACAGCTCATATACAGCATAGTGTTTGGCACATAGTAAATGCTTGCTAAATGCATTTAATAACACTGTACACTTGCCTGATGAGAGTCTTAACAAACAACTTCATGGCTGTCTTTCCTCTAAGAAAAAGTAATACTTAAAAACAGAACATAAGAAATGGACTTATCAGTTTCTGGATATTCTAAATATCACTCTCTTTCTTTTAACTGTGTTCTATCAGTTAATAGGCAGGGTAACTAGGACTATCAGAAACTTGGTCTTAAAATAATGTCCTTGGTTTATTTGTTTTTGTTTTTCTTGAGATGGAATCTTGCTGTGTCACCCAGGCTGGAGTGCAGTGGCGTGATCTTGGCTCACTGCAATCTCTGCCTCCTGGGTGCAAGTGATTCTCCTGCCTCAGCCTTCTGAGTAGCTGGGATTACAGGTGTGTACCACCACACCCAGCTAATTTTTTGTATTTTTAATAGAGATGGGGTTTTACCACATTGGCCAGGCTGGTCTCAAACTCCTGACCTCGCGATCGCCCACCTCAGCCCCTCAAAGTGCTGGGATTACAGGTGTGAGCCAACATGCCCCGCCTGTTTGGCTTTTTGTGTGTAAATCTTTTGTCCTAGGGCTACAGATACGTATTTATAAATGCATTCAAACCTGGCATGAAAGACTCTCTTTGCTTTAGATTTTTTTAAGGGAAACTGTGGAAGGGAATACTTTTTTTTTTTTTTTTTGAGACGGAGTTTCGCTCTTGTTACCCAGGCTGGAGTGCAATGGCCCAATCTCAGCTCACCGCAACCTCCGCCTCCTGGGTTCAGGCAATTCTCCTGCCTCAGCCTCCTGAGTAGCTGGGATTACAGGCGCGCGCCACCATGCCCAGCTAATTTTTTGTATTTTTACTAGAGACAGGGTGTCACCATGTTGACTAGGATGGTCTCGATCTCTTGACCTCGTTATCCACCCGCCTCGGCCTCCCAAAGTGCTGGGATTACAGGCGTGAGCCACCGCGCCCGGCCGGGAATACTTGCAAATTCCACTTTTAATTGTTAGACAAAACAATGACTGCAGTGCCGCTGATACTATCAAAATGTAAACTTAAATTAGAATTGTTTGTTCAATCGTGACACAAAGGTCCCTGTCATTGTGTGTGATAACCTCTTTGACGCTTGTAAACTTAAATATGTTTCTTTTTCAGTACCCTTTTTCTTTGCTATTATTGTGGCCAATGGTGGATTCTTCTACTAGGGTTGCACACTGATGCTGATTTGGCAGGCTGGCTTTATTTTAAAGAAACGCTTCAGGGTTGCCTACTTTTTCACTAAAAATCAATCAAAATGTTGTGATTGATTTTTGGTCATCTAAATTGTAGTCATCTTAGCAAGGAGAGCCCTCCAAGTAGCGTGAAAAGAGATCTTGAAGAAATTGTAGGCTGGAGTCTGGGGGGACTTGCCTAGTGACAAAGTCAGGACCATTAGCTGATGTTGGATATTGGGAAAAACACTCTTATTTTATCTGCGACTCAGTTGTGTGATCTATCAAATGAGAGAGTTGAAAATGCATTTTAAGCTCTTAATGTCTTTTGGTTCCTGAGCCCTCTCTGATCAGCTAAGGAGAGATATATCCAAGCTTTATGGAAAAAAAGCATACTCCCAGATCATTTCACCAGTTCTCACTGTCCCCACTGCCTGATCCACTCAGAGACCGCACCCCCACTCCAGTGGTGTGCAGCATCTCAATTAAAAGCCGTTTGCCATTAGATGTGTCTTCAAGCCATATCTGACTCCAAAATAATCTTGGAGATATCTTGCATTCTTATTCTTGTTCTCTTGCTTGAATGGTTGACCTCTGAGGGTCAGCATGTCTTTGTTGCATAAGTTTATCAGCACAATGATGGAGGAGGATATGTTATTTCACTTGACATTTCAAATAACTGGCCTTTGAGTCTAAACTGAATTTCACTCTCCCTTGTCAATATTTCTAGGGACGCCTAGATATTTGGAAAGTGCTAAGGCAAATACAGATTTGGTTTAGGCAGATTTCAAGCGTCAAATTTGGTGGTTGGTTGTGCTAGGTAGGGCTGGTTGGGAGGCTGGGGCATGTGCCTGGAGATGTTGAATACTAGAATTTCACCCCTTCTCCTCCTCTTTTTCATTCTCTTTCCTTATGACCCCTCCATGACATAAATGGTGGTCTTGCCTCTGATTTTTAAAACAGTTTCTAAAGAAACTTTGTCTTAATTTTGTAAAGTACTTAATTATTTGAGTTTTTTGTTTTTTGGGTTTTTTTTGGTATTTGAACAGTATGCTGATTTGCCCAAGAAATTAAGAATGATAGTTGCTGATAGGTAACTTGCTTTGAGGGATGTTTTTGGATTTGCTATACCACATACTGTTCTCTTCTGGAGCAACAGGGCAGGGAAGAGAAAGCATTTTGATTTTATAAAAAGCCTTTACTCAGCAAAGTTGAATGCTACTTCCGTTGATGTGATTATTGAAAGCTTCCTTTACCCCGAGACAGCATCCAGCACTTTTCAGGAGCCATCTCATTTTATCTTCATGCAACCCTGTGGGATAAGATGCAGTTAGTTTCCTCACTTTGCAAATGAAGAAATTAAGGGTCAGAAGGGTTCAATATATTGTCCAAGGTCACTAAGCTTGTAAGTGATTGAGTTGTGTGAGCCCTTCGGAGTAGAGAACTTACACTCTCACTAATCAACTGGGTTATATGGGAACATTCTAGTACAGTGGGGGTGGGGGAACTGGAGACGTTACTCTCTGTGAGAATAAAGGAAGTGGAACCAGAACATCAGAAATCTAAGTCAGGTAGGTTGGCTTCCCAGCCCAATCTGCTAGTTCCCATCTCCTGCCTTGGCTTACTGCAGTTCATTGCCAGTTCCAGATCTGCTTCAGGAAGTGTCTACTGTGGCCCTGCCAGGCTCCCACATACTCACAGAACCCACCTTAACCAAGTTCTTCGGGATGAGTCTTTTTATTTCTAGGCTAATACCTC
Organism: Cebus imitator; assembly: GCF_001604975.1. Lineage (NCBI taxonomy): Eukaryota > Metazoa > Chordata > Mammalia > Primates > Cebidae > Cebus > Cebus imitator. The sequence goes on from NW_016107363.1 coordinate 5,005,425, forward strand.
TTGATTCTTCTGGTTGTAATGCTTCTGTCTTACTTCTCCTTCCCTCCCACTATCTTTCTCTTAACAATTTTTTTTTTTTTTTTTTTTATAGTTACACCATTTTGCAACTTCAAGCAGGAGCATTCTATATACTGTCAATTGTAGAAAGAGAATAATAGTAGTTCCTACCTTTTAGCGTTATTCTGCAGATTATAATATTTATTCATAATTATACAAATAATAGAAAGAATATAAAAATAATCACTGACATTTATTGTTTAGTTATTGTGTGCCCAGGAACTATGCCTAGCACCTTACAATGTATTTATAATCTCATTACATATTATACTAGCCCTTTAGTCTAATGCCCTTTTTATCATCTCTCTTTTAGAGGTAGCCACTTGGGGCACAGAGAGTTTAAGAGACTTTCCCAAGGTAAAAACTTCATAAGGTTTGAGACTCGGGTTAGCTCACTCTGAGGCCCAAGTTTTTGGTTATTTATGATGCCTTCTTCTAATTCATAGAAAGCAATAGGAACAGTGCCTAGCAAGTGCCAAGAATGTCATTCATTCACCAACAAATAATCTTAGAGGGAATCCCTTGTGTCCTAGCCTCTGGAGATATTTTAATGAATTAAACTGATAAAAAAAATCTCTGCCATCATGGAGTTTGCATTTTGGTTGAGGGGAATGAGGGCATACACAAAAAGTAAGTAAAATATGCACATGTTAGATGGTGGTCAGTGCAATGGAGAAAAGTAAAGCCAGAACCAGGGACTGGAGAATGCTGGGCATTGGCACTGAGTGTAAATAGTATTTGTGATAAATAGCCATGCTAGAGATGGAACCTGCTCTTGTTAGGTTAGTATATTGACCACTGATAAGGTCTGGAGTTGGTGTAGTACTTTTCGCTCGACTACAGACTCAATTTCCATATCTCCCTTTCAACCTTTGAATATTAGGTAGCTTTGGAACATGAAACGGGAATTCACCCACCTAAAGGCATGTTAAGCTTATAGTGTGAGTTTTTTGATTTAACATTTAGTGGGCTTGGCTGCTGTGCACACAGCAGTCATTTAGACATGTATAAGTTGATATTCTCTGCATGCAAACATGGTTGCCTTTATATAGACTCATCCTTCAGTAGATTTGCTGGTTTTGTTACCGCCACTTAATATGTGGCAGTATTAAGCACGAGGAGATGCAGGGAGATGAGGTAGAAAATAAAGTCTGTGTTTGTTTCTCATGCTGGGTGAAGGCGTTTTATAGACACCGCAATAGTCAGTAGAACTAGGCCAGAATGGCCTAAATACCTGGTGCTGAAGCCATTAGGTAGGTGTTTAATTGTTGAAATGAAGCCTCTATCCATCACATTTAGAAGCAGTGTTTAAGAGACAAATTTCACTGTTTTTCCTTCGGAATATAAGACTCCCAGACTTACTGTTCAAAATGAGGCAGAGCTATGCATAGAATGAGAACATGGCTTTTCTTCTTCTTCTTTCTCTTGGGCACTGTGTAGCAAATCATCTATCATTTTGGGGTTGGGGTACAACTTGGCCAAATAGATAGGCAATGGTCACTCTCTGGAGTCATAACAGTTTTCTTTGGCTTGCCTTTATGGCCAGTATAGATTGCTATGGCTGTAGGAATTATGAGGCAATCCATATCAGTTGTTGAAAAAAATGTCATTTTGGTCCAAGAGAACCATATTCTTCCCAATATGTGGCACAAACTAGTTTTGCAGGTTTTTGTTTTTCTTTTCTCTCCCCCCACCCCTAATCATTGTGCTTGAAGACACCACAGTGCCCCTGTGAAGTATTGCTGCTCTGGTTCTGCTTAATAGTACCACAAGAAGAAATGGGAAGCTTTTAAACATTATACGTATATTTTCATTGGTGGTGAACAGTTATTGAACCTCTCCTTTGTGCCAGAAATCAATGGGTTAAGAAGAAAAATGAAACCCAGTCTGGCTCAAATAAATTCAGTCAGCAAATTTTTAATTGATCAACTGTTTTATATACACACACACACACACGTTCTCAGAACTTGTGGGGATGAAATGTTGAACAAAATCTCACATGATTCTTGCCCTCCGTGAGGTTACAGTCTAGTGGGATAGCAGGATTAATAAAAAACGTAAAATTGCATCTTTAATATATGCTATAAAGAAGACACATTTGTGCTAGGATATCTTAGATCAAAGAGAATTGGGCTAGTTGAAAAGACCATGAGAGATCTTTAAAACATGATTGAATTGGTAAATAAGGGATGAATAGGTGTTAACTAAGTGAAGGCAGAGACAGGGGTTGCAGGAGGGATGACAGCATGTGCAGAGGGCTGTGGCAGACGAGAGAGGTTGGTGTGGTTTCATTTTTCTTCTTAACCCATTGATTTCTGGAACAAAGGAGAGGTTCCATAACTGTTCACCACCAATGAAAATATACGTCTAATGTTTAAAAGCTTCCTATTTCTTCTCGTGGCACTATTAAGCAGAACCAGAGCAGCAATACTTCACAGGGAGCACTGTGGTGTCTTCAAGCACAATGATTTGGGGTGGGGGGAGAGAAAAGAAAAACAAAAACCCACAAAACTAGTTTGTGCCACATATTGGGAAGAATATGGTTCTTTTGGGCCAAGAGAGAAGAGAGCACAAGATGAGAAAAGACCAAAAATGCAAGATGAGGCAGTAAAGATCACAGGGCCAACTAAAGCCTTCTAGGTTTTGTTTGGGATCCAAGTCTCTGTTATTAGTACAGTAGGAAATGGCTGAAAGGCCAGAAATAGAGGGAATCAGAATTATGTTTCAAGAGGGTCACTACATAGTTAGGATGGAAAACTGGTTAGAGGAAATGTGAGTGGTTCATGGAAGAGCTGGCATTCAACTGGGAGGGATTTTATCAGTAGAAGAGTTGAGATTGGGAATGGTGTTGTGGAAGAGAGAAGTTAGGAGCAAAAATATGGAAGTGAGGGAGCCCAAGCCATGACTGAAGAGCAGCATGCAGCTCAGTTTGATGAAAGCACTAGGTAGGGGCCAGCAAATATTGGTTTCTTCCCGCTTTCTAGAGAACCTTGAGGGGACAAGGTAGAAAACCAATCCCAAATGAACAGGAGTACTAGACATGTCCCTGAGACCTGGACTGAGTAAGACAACAGAAACTGAATGACTTAAACTGGAGTGTAAGCCACTTGCATGAGCAGAGTGGGGCCAGCCACTGGGCTGACTTCCTGTTAAGGCCTCAAGCTGTGAACTCATAAGGCTTGGATTCCACTGCTCAGGGAGTTTGATTGGGGTTCAGAATCTGGGCCAGGGTGGGACCTGCAGAGAAGAGCTGTCTGGCCCCCTTGTGAGACAGGTGACCCAGGAGGAATGAAGAACAGGCATCCTCGGAGGTTTAGGCTGGAGGCTTGGTGAGAATGTCAACCCTGACCCATAAAGCTAGTTAAGTGTATGATTTACTACAATGAGTGCCAAGGATACCTTTCCAGCCAAGCATGCTAAGGAAGGAGGCTAGGGATGGTTGGTGAGCCAAGCTTCACAGGTAGCCCCAGTTCTTCATGAAAGACACACTTGAGTTGGTGGCAATAATATTCTTACTGTCCAGGGTTAAATGGTCCTATGTCTCACAAGGCCCCGTTCAGGGCATATCAAACCTCTTGAATATTCCATCAAGTTAGTCTGAAACTCTAGAGTGTTTCCTTTCTATGTACTGAACTGAACAAGGCACATCCTGTCTCAAACATTTTGGTTCTGAGTACCCATCCTCACTAGGACACTAGTGCCATCTTGCTACCTAATTCACGAGTTACTTAATAATGGAGCATCTCGCATTGCAGTTGTGTAACAGTGACCAAGCAGTGGACATTCCTATCCATTCAAGGCTGAACATGCAATGGAGCATGGCATGTCTGCACAGGGTCTACCAAGAAGGGGTTGAACCCTTATTACTTGGAAACTGAATGGGAGAAACGAGATGGAATAAGGTATTGAATTGGTGCAATATCTGATTATATTTTGTTGGCATTTAGTGTGTTTTTACTGTATGCTACACCATTAGGAAATGGACATAATCATGCACATAGTATAGATGAGAAAACTGAACTCCTTAGTAGCTGGCCCAAGGTCATACAAAGAGTGAATGGGGCAACCTGGGCATGGACTTCAGTCTTCCTGAGCTCAGAGCTGACCGAAGACTCTGTCTAAGCTTCTGAGACCCTTTTTCTTCCCATTGGTTGATGCATATGGTATTGAAAAATGTTGGGCATTCTCTTTTTCTCTTTCTTGAAAAGTTCTGCCTCCCATTAGTTACGGAGGGAATCCTACAGAAAAGGGTGAGTCCCTTTAAATTCTTCAATTGATTATGGGAGGTTGGCCAAAAAATGGACTTTATGAACCCATGAAATCTTAGGCTCTATCTATCAGCCGTGTCTTACTGAAATCACCTCCTGAACCAGAACTCTTCAGATACAGCAGTTCATGTCTTCAGTCCCCAAACACAATGGAATCCTCATGATTTATAGCCTTCCACACAAAGAAGAATAGTGGTGCCTCTCCCATGTGTGTTCACATTTTTGAGAAAAAATATTCTGCAGCTATCAAAGCACCTGCTAATCAAAGATTTCCTATTCCTTCTAATTTGTTTTTAATCTTGTAAAGCCGACTACTTTCAAATAGGACTCAGAGTGTCAAAGGCTGAAATTCATTTCCTTGAACTTCATTTAACTGGGCCACAGAATCATTCTGAGAGAATCATTTAAATTAATATATGGCATTATGGTGTTAAAAGGAAAAATTTTCATCCTAATTCCCAATTTCAGAGTTTCTGGAGACCTCTGATATGGGCTGTAACCCCATAATTGTGTGCAGCTGAGCCACTGACAAGTCCACACATATTCTGAAGTCACATTTTCAGGCTCTGGGGCTCCAAGTGCTCACATACAGGAAGAATTTTCCTTTGTAATCCCTACTTGTTCAGTCAACTAGTTCACCAGTTAAACCCTGGTTAAATGTAGAATATTTGGAAATGAGAAAGAAAAAAAACAAAAGCCTGGAGTGGGAGATGGAGGTTTTTGCATCCCAAGTGTTAATTCGCCCCAAGCTGTGTTAGCGCCGGACTAGACAGCTTGCACGAAAATTTAGGAGTCCCGGAGAACAACAATAACAAAAATTAACAAATGGCAGGATGACTAGCAGAAGGGAAAATCAAGCATATGCTGCTCGTTTGAAATGTAGTTTCATTAAAAATCTTTTCCATTGCACCCTAAAACAATCTGTCCTTGCCAGATAACACATTGGACACCAAAAGGCTGTTCCCTCCTCTTGCTTTCTTAGTTGTAAGCCAACCCTTATAAAAATAAGAACACAGCTGCTCATGACAAAATAAATTTGTCAGCTTGTCTTTGAAAGGTAAAATAACGAGGGGGAGCTGGTGCCGCTCCCCACCACTTACCGACGTAGCAAGCAACATACTCTTGTGTTTGTGTTCAGTCAACACCAATCAATAAACATCTGTTGGAATGAGCATTGGTGCCTCTTTACGATTCATTATGCTTCATTAGGAATTGGTTTTGTCTTCAAGGGAAGAAAAAAGAAATCTCATGTAATTAAAGAATAGTATCTTGCACTGTCATATTTTCCCCCTTAAAGACCTAAATTCTTTTAAAGCCATTATTTACAGTACATTTATCTGTATTTAAATGTAACTACTTTTCCTTGAAAAGACCATCTGTTCATAAAGACCATTCTTTTTGTCTTCCCATAGGTAAACTTGAGCAAGTGGTAGCATTAGCTGGAACTACGGTTAAATGGAAATAGATGAGACTCAAGGCAGGTTGTGGAGGTTCCCTACCCAGCACAATGATATTCGGTCATGTTCTGGGTGGGGGTGAAAAGAAAACACGGTTTTCTGGAGGATGATGTGCATTTGACATGACAATCTTTGGAAATGGTTTTATCAAAGGGAGGTGTACTTTAAATTTTCAAGACCAGTTAACTTCAACGATCTTTTCCTTGGACTTATCATAGACAATTTAAGTGGCCTCTGCAGTATTGGGCATGCAGTACATTTTGTTATTTTACTTTAAAGAAAATATCTCACTTTTGAGGGGCTGCTGGAAATATTAGCGTAGATGATGAAGCTATACTAAAGTCGTCTTATAGGCACCATGAATTTATGCCTGTTGAGGGAAATATCCTTAGGTTAACTTAACAACATGCATTGAATACATGCAAGTACGCAAATAAAGCATCAAGTAGATGGTGATGGCACGAACCTATACAAAACACAGTTCCTGTTCCCATTAGTTTAACTTTTTTAAAACTAATTTTTAAACCAGAGCTTTGGTGAACTGAAAAGCAAATAAGCACTTTAGAGGAAGCAGAAAAATACTGCAGAGGCTGGGGTGAAATTCAAGCATTAGGATTAATGAAACATTAGCATTTACCTTTCTACTTAACTCATATTAGAGCCCACAAATACGGGGGTTTGGTGACTGTTTTGTATGGATAAAAGCTTTCTTTCATAAAAGAAATTAAGGAATTTCATTTACAAACTGCAACCACATACAAATGAAGGAAACTGAAGAATTACTTAGAATGTGATTAATTTATATTTTTGAATAACGGAATGGAAATTGCCATAGGAAAGAACTGGGACATTCTTGAGCAACACAGTAAATGTGCATAGAACAGGTCAGATTCCTGTGGATTTAGATGCAGGGGACTTTTGTTGTTGCCAGTACAAGGGAAGGATAATTACGCAGAGAATAATGCGTTTGTGCAGAAAGTTTAATGTGTGAGCAATAAATGAAACATTTTGCACAAGCCTAACTGACCTATTCTTGGTATATTTCTCAAAATATGTTCAGCAGAGCAGTTGACTGTCATGATGCTTAGCAAAATTAGAAGATGAGGTTACCCTGGTGAAGAACGTTTGGGAAATGTTGTATTCTTAGTCTCTTTCCTACACAGCCACAGGCTGCATTGGCGTCTTAGAGGCTCCAAGAAATCTGGCAGCAAATAAACAACTTTAGTTTTGTTTAACTCTAGCATCTCTCAAATGTATGTGACAGCAAGCCCTTTGTTCAGTGTGTTTTAGCATCTAGCAGCATGAGTGCTCGTGGAAACACACTTTGGTAACTGCTGACCTACACTGGTGTCTTCTAGGCTTATGTAGCTAATGCACTTAATGGGGAGTAATGGATTAAAAGTGCTGAGATGCCATTTCTGTGAGTCTCTGGGGAGGGTAGAGAACTTGATATAAAACCACAGTTACTACTAGGGGCATTGTGAGAACTGCTGGTATCTGATTTTTGGAATTGGGAGGTGAAGGTTTATTTCCTGATGGAATAGGTTTCCTGCAAGAGACATCTTCAAAGTACAGCTTTTTTTAAATTTTCTTTTCGTCTTTTTTTTTTTTTCTTGATAGCCTACTAAAGTGAGTCCAAAAGTATTTCTTAAGTAGGTCTGAGCTTCCCGACCAGCTTAAAGTTCATACAGGTTTCTGCCTTGTTTCTGGCCAAGCCTTTACTTTATCAAAAGTCTCTAGTTCATATTGTGAAATCAGATTGAAACTGTATAATTTAATCACCTGGAGCTGGGAGTGCTGGTCCCCTGACCTTGGTAGAGGTGTTCTCAGTTAAGGTCAATGGTCAGTACAGCCTAAAGAAAGTTTGCCTTCCAAAACCCTGATTATACACTAAAAATTCCTCCCCAAAAAGATAGGTGATATTTTTCTTTACATTAGTGTTCCTCCATATTGGTACAGGGGGAACACCGACTACCTACCCCTGTTCTTTTGGAATATTACTATATTACTCTTGCTTGAGGCCTGCTATGTTAGATGAAAATGACCTGCTTTGCAAAGCTGTTGTGAAAGAACATGTCATATACCTTGCTGATACCCTGATTCTGCTTAATTCCACCTTCATTTTTCATTTTCTAAGGTATCTTCTTTTCTCCCTTCTTTTTTCTTTTTTCTTATCTTCTTCCTTCTCCTTTTTTTCCTTTACTTCACTCGTTTCTTTATTTTTTCATTTAGTCTTTCTTCTCCATCGTCCTCTAAAACAGAATCATGGTAGCTCTAAACACTGTATGTTGCATTTTGTAGCATTCCTTGGATCTACCAGACTTATCCAACAAACTTAGAAACTGAGGTGCCTTTGGGAACCATGCCAGCTCTTTGTGAACACCTTTGCCGAGCTTCCGCCAACACGTTTGAAACAGTGCATTTCAGAATTTTACCTGCCTTTGCCAAGCTTGTGAGGTCATGCCAGTCATGCGCTGCGTAACATTTCAGTCAACCACAGACCGCATATATGACGGTGGCCCCATAAGATTATAATGGAGCTGAAAATTTCCTGTTGCCTTGCAATGTCATAGCTATTTGAACGTTGCAGTTCATTGCATTATTCACGTGTTCATGGCAATGCTGGTATAAACAGAGCTATGCTGCAAGTCATATAAAAGTATCACACAGTTATATTCAGTAGATAATACTTGATAATAAACAACTATGCTACTAGTTTGTACCCTTACTATACTATACTTGTTATTTTTTTTAAGAAAAGATAACTTTAAAACAGCTTCAAGCAGGTCCTTCAGTGGGTATTGCAGAAGAATGCATTGCTATCGTAGGAGATGACAGCTCCATGCTGTCAGTGCCCCTGAAGGCCTTCCAGTGGGACAAGATGTGGACGTAGAAGACAGCGATACTGATGATCTTGACCTTGTGTAGGCCTAGACTAATGTGTGTGTTCGTGTTTTAGTTTTTAACACAAAAGTGTAAAAAGAAAAAAATGAAAGGTTTTAAAAATAGAATAAAGAAAGTATTTTTGTATACCTGTACAATGTATTTGTGTTTTAAGCTATATGTTATTACAAAAGTCAAAAAGTTAAAAAGTTGATAAACAAGTTACAGTAAGCTGATTAATTTATTATATAAATTTAAAAGATACATTTAGTATAGCCTAAGTGTACAGTGTTCAGAAAGTCTATAGAAGTGTACAGTAATTCCCTAGGCCTTCAAATTCAGTCACCCCTCACTCACTGACTCACCCAAAGCAACTTCCAGTCCTACAAGCTCCATTTATGGTAAATGCCCTATATAGATATACTGTATTTCTTATCTTTTATACCATAGTTTTACTGTATCTAAATATTTATTTAGATACACGAATACTTACCATGGTGTTAGAGTTGTCAACAGTATTCAGTATAGTAACATGCTCTATACCTTTGTAGCCTAGGAGCTGAAGGGTACAGCATTTAGCCTAGCTGTGCAGTGGCTGTACCATCTAGGTTTATGTGAGTACACTCTTTGATGTTTGCACAAGGATGAAATATGATAGTATATTTCTCAGTATGTATCCCCATTGTTAAGTCACCCATGGCTGGCTGTAGTTAGTTCTTTAAATAAGGAGATATTTATTCTTACGCAGCATTTAGGTCCAGGATAACCATATGTGATTTGCACAGGTTCTCCTCTACAAGAAAGTTTCTGGCCGCAGTGAGACTTAGGGTAAAATCCAGTCCAAGCCAAGTGCCTGGGGGACAAGAAAGGGTTGCTTTCTCTCTTGAGTGCCAACTTCTAGTTTTGCCCCAAGAGAGGTTGAATACTAAGAGTCTTCTTTGTTTGCATACCTCTGCTCATGGTGATTCTTCACAGGCTCCCAAAAGCAGTTCAGCAGTTTAATGTGCAAATTCTAGAATTATCTTTCTTTGGATACCTTTGCATGTGGCCATGTTTACTCAGATGTTTCTAGACCAGTTTATCAGTTTTGTCTGCAAGTTATTTCTATTCATCCAATCTAGAAAGGCCTTTAAGACAGTGACATACTCTCTAGAAGTCTCATTTCCCAGCTTGTCTTTGTCCTCGGTTCTTTTAGCAGCCGGTTTGATTTGCTCTTTCTGGTTTGATAGAGCAAAGTGGAGGAAATTCAAAGTTGAGTTCAACTTCCTCTGTGCTCATCTAGCTTCATTTGTTGATAAAAGGGTTTTAAATATTTGTAGTTAGTTTTGAATATCAAGTTTAATATAAATGTATAGTCATGGGAATCATGTAGACTAGAAATTGGACTTAATTAATTCTCTTTAAAAAGTTCACTTTAGAATAACTTGAAGGTCCTGGCTTTATCTAATAAACCTAAACTCCAGTGCTAGTCTGAACTGGCAAAGTCTACCTCTCAGCTTTGTTGAGGATGGAAGTTGATCACTCATGGATTTGTTAATACAAAATCTTTGAATATGTTACGCTACCAAGAGATTTTATACTCTAGCTGGAAGAAGACACAATTCTGCAAGAAACCAAGTAATTCAAGTCACACAACAACAAGAAGAAACTTGTCACCTCTTAAATAATATTCTTTTAAATATATAAAGCAAGCAAGGAAATATTTATGTAGTTCTGTGAGATTTAGTATATAATTAGATATATATAGTCACGTATATATGCGTGTGTTTAAATCAGATATATCTCCTTAGTGGAGTCTGCATTTCCTATAGACTATATTTTCTATACACCTCCATCCATATGTCATACTTCAAGCTATGTTCAGCTAGACAATTTAAAGCCCTACACATTTAGAAAGTAATGTTTTAATAAAAATGCATGCTTTTGATTACTGTCATGATATAACCATTGTTTTGCTAAATCTCTGATTTACTTTCCTTAAAACTCTCCTATAATTAGATATTTCCTAAAATTTGAGGATAATAGAGCAGAGGGCCACAAATTTTTTTTTTTTCAAATTTCTGCAAACATGATTTTTTCTCTCGAATAAGACTTTGTGCTATAATAGATTTTCTCCTAATATGAATTTGATTTATGGAACTAGTATTGAATATTTTCCTTCAAATTTATGGTCTGGTAGATACCATGCTGAGTTTAAGATGCTGAGCCTGATGATATTCACATTGGTGGCATTATATTGATTTGTTTTGGTTTGTTTAAAAATAATAACACCGAATAATTATACATATACAACGTGCTTTTTTCTGCTTATGCACACTAGAATTAAGATTTATGTTCAGCATCATGAAATTAATTTTATAAATACCAAAATTCAAAACTCTAAACTGAGAATGCTTTTAATTGGGAATGGGTAGGGATGTGTGTTCGCCCTTATTTCCAAAATGTTCACTATTTGAGCACTGCTATTTGTCTAGTGTGATTTATGTTGTATGGTTTGTTGGGGGCATGTTATAAATAATTTACACATAACCATAAGAGAGACTTTTGCTCTAGTGGATGAAATTTTCCACCAAAACTCTTAAGTCACTAGCATTCTCAGTAAAGTATAAACCCCCTTAGTTTTATTCTATGTTCCGGAAATGTGTTGAATATCCCATCACATGGGGTAATGGATGCGAATGTAGTTTACTAACTAATAGGTATTATGAGAAGTTATGGATTAATGGATGATTGTTACTGGCCCACACAGCCCATTGTTCATGGGGAGGAGAAACAGATGAATGTGAATGTTGTGTCATATCTGAAGTACACCCAAATTTCAAGCTAATTTCAAATGTTCCTTTTTCAAATCTCTGTGTAAAGGAATTTTTTAGGGTTTAAAAACAGTTATAACATGATATATTTGAGCTTTTACTCTGAATAATATATAGGATATTCATAGAGATATCAGCCAAAAAATTAAAGTTATTAAAGATAAAAACCAAATTGTTATAGGTCAGGTTATTTTCAGATTGCTTTATTTAAAACATCATTCCATGTAGAATCTTGGCAATGAACGAACTGGAAATTTCAGTTGATTGACCACATTTATTCTGTTTTTAGCCAGCTGTGCTTCTGTTGTATAAAAACTGCTTTACTGAGGTCTTTGCCAACAGACAGTACACTAATATGATGAAAAATGTGATGTTTTAGTGACACGCATCTGTTTACCAGTTTACATCCAACATTTTGAATTGTGTTCTCTTAATTTTCTGTCTATGTCCTTATTGAAACTTTATTCATTTATTTATTCATGAGATATTTTAAAGATAAGTTATTTTCTTCAATTTGTAGTATAGCTTTATGGAATGAGAATTCTTAGAGTCAAAGAGATCTATCTTCAAAACTGAGATTCCACCACTCAGTCACTGAATTATCTTTAGGAAGTCACGTTATTTTTCTGAATCGTAGTTACTTAATTTTTAGGAATAAATGAGATTATAAATATGAAAGCTCCTAATGTAATACTTGGATACTTGAAACATGGTAGGTGCTCAGTGATTGTCCGTTCTCTTCCCATTCCTACCCACTGAATGACATCCAATTTCTAATTCTATGATATTTCTGTCTCTCTTTCTCTCTCCTTCTCCTTCTCTCTTTCTGATGTGACAAAAATAAAAAATAAGTGGGTAATTTGAGGAACTGCACTAGTATTTAACCTTTAGAATTCAGACTTGGACTTTAAATGAACTTAAGCTGTGAGTTTTCGACTTAATTTAAAGCCAGAAAAGAAGACTAACAATACATTTTGCTTTTCTTATTATACCTGGCTTATTAGAAATAAAATATTGGCAATGCTGAATCCTATGCAAAACGCAAACTATTTGCTTAGTGTATATTAGAAAAATTGATGGATCCAGTTGTTCTATTATTATTTCATTTATTGTGATCCTCATTCCCACAGATCATGTTTGTGTTCTGGAGCTAGCAAATGCATGTGTGAACAATTGCTGTTGTAAGTTTGAATTTAATATTTAAATTGTACCAAGAAAATAGTCACTATTTTCCATCAGTTTCCTTCCAAGGTTAGAGAAGATGCTAACATTTAAATATCTCCTTAACAACGAAAAGGAAGAAAGCTGTATAACCTTGTAGTCAACAAGCCTAAGGATTAAACTTTCTCATTTAGGAATTCATTAGCTGTCCTTTTGCTTAGGACAATAATAATTTATCTTTCCTAACAGACTCCCTCCCCTCCCAAAACTACATGAATGTCATATTTCCTCTTTAGGCCTTTCTGCTTTTCAGAACTTTTGATTTACACTTAGATTTAGTGGAAATAAATTAAGGTGATTCTTGAGAGAATAGGCTTATTGTAAATTGTATTTTCTTTTGGCTTTCACTAAACTTTGAATAGTAAAATGAAGTAGCTCTTAAGAAGGAAAAAAATGAGGACAGGCACTATAAAGTATCTTCCAAGAGCCCCATCTCTAGCTGATAGCACTTTTGCTCAAAAACAGAAGGCTGATTATATTCCCTATTTTAATATTCCTTGTAAACTATGTCAACCATATCAATTGGCTTTCAAGAAAAATAGATGAAAGACATAGCCTCTTTTGGCTCAAAAGTCTTCCAGTGGAACACCTCCCATGGTGTTAATTTTTTTAAATCAAAATGAATTATGTTGTGGAATGATTCTGCTGTATTTTGAGGATTCCTTGAGAGTCTGCATTGATTCATTTGTTATGTGCCAGACACCATGCTAGGCCTGAGGACTGTGGGAAAGGATACTATTGTCATGCCCCTCAGGAAGCCCACAGTTAGCCTTTCATAAAACAATTGAATGCTGGGTGAGGTGGCTCATGCCTGTAATCCCAGCACTTTGGGAGGCCGAGGTGGGTGGATCATGAGGTCAGGAGATCAAGACCATCCTGGCTAACACGATGAAAGCCCGTCTCTAATAAAAGTATAAAAAGTTAGCTAGGCATGTTGAGTCCTTGAGTCCCAGCTACTCAGGAGACTGAGGCAGGAGAATCGCTTAAACTGGGGAAGTAGAGGTTGCAGTGAGCCCAGATTGCACCACTGCTGGGCGACAGATAGAGACTGTGTCTCAAAAAAAGAAAATAAAAATTAAAAATGGAGTGGTGGCTGGCAAGATGGCCCAATAAGAACAGCTCTGGTCTGCAGCTCCCAGCAAGATCATCACCGAAGGCAGGTGATTTCTGCATTTCCAAATGAGGTACCCAGCTCATCTCACTGGAGCTGGTCAGACAGTGGGTGCAACCCATGGAGGATGAGCTGAAGCAGGTGGGGCATCACCTCACCTGGGAAGCTCAAGGGGTTGGGTAACTCCCTCCCCTAGTCAAGGGAAGCCATGAGGGACCATGCCTTGAGGAATGGTACATTCCGACCCAGATACTGCACTTTTCCTACAGTCTTTGCAACCCATAGACCAGGAGATTCCCTTGGGTGCCTACACCACCAGGGCCCTGGGTTTCAAGCACAAAACTGGGCAGCCATTTGGGCAGATACTGAGCTAGCTGCAGGAATTTTTTTTTCTTACCCCAATGGATTTAAGATAAGACAAGAGGCATAATAAAGAGCTATACAAACAGTGAAAATTAAGTATTTTTTTCCTTATGGAACCAGGTATTAGTTAAATTTTAGTGCTTAGTATCTAATAATTAAGTAATTAAACTCATTACTTGGTATGTGTATTGTGTTTACATGTCCCTGGGAGTTTTTGACATTGGGGACTGCTTCATCTTTCCATTTCCATTTCCATAATGGCCTATCAGTTCCAGCTATAAATCAATCAAGCAGTAAGCTTGAAGATGAGAAAAATGGCCCTAATAGCTAGTGCTCCTAACAGCTTTGAATCCTCCAATTAGTCATGGTAAATTTAATCCACCGTAAGGCTGAACATGGGGAAATTCTTTAGGTATCAAATTCGGGATACAGTCCCCTCACCCGCAAACCACTTTCAAATATTTTGGCTTTCATGAAATGAATGAATCAGGCATCATCTTGGATCCTCAAAGATAGTCCCTTTGAGTGCACTATTCAAATTTAATCTATTGCTTGCTGGGTTCACTGTCAGGATAATTTGACCATTTGGAGTCTCTTGTGGGTCTTGTGAAAACTGGTAATTGATCCTGTCTCCTCATTCTATAAAAGTTGGAGTGGCTACAGGGATACATAGTATAAAACAGATATGCAAAACACTTAAATATTAGAACCAAGGGAAATGTAAATGAAAATAGAAGTTTTTATTGAAAGGCAGGAGGAAGAAAGATGCATATACTCATAAGAAAAGGAATAAGTGTATTAAAAGAATATAGTGATTGATGAACATGTTTATTATTTTCCATGAACATTGTTTTCCAAAAGACCCCTGCTGTATCCCCCAAAGCCTCAACAACCATGTCTGTTTGTACAATTGACGCTCAAGGTAGTGTCTCCATCTTCTCTGAACTCCTCACATATATAACTTAATTACCTTTTAGGCCACTCCTCTAGGATGCCCAAAAGGTATTCCAGAGTCAACAAGGCCACCTTGTGAAGTTTCCAGTCAGTGAATAGCAACATCTAATGGGTCAAGCCAGGAATATAGGGATTATCCTTGCCTCCTGCTTCCTCATCTTCCTAAATCCAATTTATCAGGAAGTGCTTTAGATTTTACCCCACAGTATTTCTTAAATCCATCCATTTCTGCTCATCTTCACCTGCCATCACCTAATCAAAGCTACCTAACATCTCTGATCTGAACAAAGTGACCTGTTTATAGGTTGCTGCATCTCCTTTCTGATCCCACCATGCTCCCTATGTTGTTTGTGGTCACTGAAGTCTGAACAATCATGAAAAATCACAATTGTCCCCTTTCCTCCACCCTCTGTCTTCCTCTCTCTGAAATTTTTCAATGGTTTCCACTGTGACCCTATGCACCTTGATATGGTCCACCTCCTCTCTGCCCCTCCAGGGTTTTCTCGTACCACCCTTTTCCTCATTGACCCACTCCATATGCTCTGGCTCACAGTCCTTGAATACTTTGTGTTTCCTTCTTCCATGAGCCTCTCCATATGTCATTCTCTCCTTATTAGTGCTGTAGCTCTATTATCTCACCTGCCTTTCACCTCATTAATGTCAACTTGCCTATCAGTTCAGATCTCAGACCTCATTTTCTCAAATCTGACCCCAACCCAAATGCAGATCCTTAGTCATAGGCTTCCATTCCTTTTCTTTCCTTTCCTTCAGAATATTATCTCAATTTGTGATTGTACAGTAATGACATTGATTGATGTCTGTTCTTTCATTACACTGTCAACTCTGTGAGGCCAGGGGCCTCGTCTGTTTTTCTCACCTCTGTGTCCCAGTACCAAGTACAGAGGTAGTTACATGGCAAATATCTGTTGATACAGTGACTGAGTGGAGAGATGGATATATGCATGGATGAATGAGTAGATGAATGAATGAATGAATGAATAACCCAAATTTTCTGTCATGAGATCTCTTGCCTCCTACAGTATTGTTACATGCTTCATGCTTTGAGGTGGGAGCTAGTGTCCCAAATCATTAAGAACATAGATTTCAAGTCAGAATGTTCTTGCTAAAATCTTCTACATACATTTAACCTCCCTGAACCTCATTTTCCTGTCGAGCAAAGGCAATCATGTCTCATAGGGGTAGTGGTGGAAGGGGTTAAATGAAATGCTCTTCTCAGTACCTTGTCACAGTGACCGTTCATGGTGAGACGTCTTTAAATGGTAGCTACAACAATGATTGAGAAGCATCAGAAAATTTGAGAGGAAATTTGGTAGTTCTGGTGATAATGACAATTGTCCTCACTCTCCCCATATACACAGGACAGGACATGGGACCAATTTTGTTGCATTGTTGCAATGAAATTGGTCTGTTGTAACCATACATGCAAGGAGAGCTGCACTCCTGGTACTTCATATGTTTATCTCTTGCCAGGGGAGAGGACCCTGGAGGTCATTGACAAATGTCGCTCTCCAGCAGTGGTCTCATCTTGTTTATGATAGTTTAGTCTGATTACTTGAGTGACAGTCAGCACCCTGGTACTGCTTTTCAGTGCCGATACCAAAGCCACACATGATTGTAATGCCAGAGGGTGCTGCTTTGAGTCCTGATACTGAAAACTGAGCCTGACCACTTTATACAAGAGGAGCAAGTTGGGATTCTCAGGAGATGCTAACTTATTCATCCCAACTCCAAGAGCAAGAGTGAGGGAAGAGGAGAAAAAGGAGAGAGTCACAGTAGGTTAGCACTGGAAGGGACCTTAGTGACATCTGTTGTGGAGTAGAAATTATATAGTGGGCATCTTCTACTTGCCATTTTGCAACCCTAGCAAACATCATTATTCCACTAAAGCACTGTTTACTGTTGACCTCGGGCTTCTCAGTACAACCCTCTAGGTAGCAGCAGCTAATTGAATGGAGTTGACACTCGGTAAAAACCTATTTGCTGTTCCTGATTTTGTTATGTTCCGTTACATATGAGATACCTAATTATAGCACTTCATTGTATTTTTTTCTTTCTCAGGAGAAAATCAGTCTGTAAGATGAGAGCTTTTTTCAAAAGAGAAATCACCTACCTTTCTGCCATAGCCTATGCCATTTCAGTGAGACCTCATTGTGCAATAATCAACCGGGTGATTTTTTTTACAGTCCTTTTTATAGAAATCATGTGTATTAATTCCAAGATCTATTAAAAGAATCAATGCACATGCTGTTTCTTATTATGAGGTAACAATTTGCTGAATTAGATGAAGCCCTATTACTGGGGACTGCCATAGAAAAGACATTGCTACTATCAAGATATGTGCCAATGTTGTCATAATTTTCAACACTGCCTACTTTCCAGTGACAGATACATATTCCAGCTAGAGAAGGGCTTTATTTTGAAGACAGTTGGTAGATGTAGATTATGTGGTTACCTGTGCTGAATATCTAATATGAGATCCTGCTATTGAATTTGCTATGGTCACCTTCAGTGAATAATACACATATAGTCAGAAAAATACACATATAGTCCCACACACTTACACACACATTCAATATGTTCAATGACATGTTGATTAAAACAATGAGCTGGTATTTTGGAAGTATTAATATAATATTCTCATTATTTCTAGGTTTCCTCTCATATTTGAGAAATATTTGCTTACTGAGATGGAAATGTCTAGTGTTCTGTGTTATATAGCCAAGGGTTTACCATATAACAGTGAAGTTCCAACATGTATAAATTAAGTAAACAGAAGTCTTAGGGTAGTATGTGCTGGCTCCCAAAGGAAGGTCTTAGAGCTTCACAGCTAATCACATTTCACTTCAGCATCATAGTTGAAAAGCACTCTAAGTGCCACTGAGACTTTTTTGTCTCAGTGACTTGCTCAATGTGCATTGGTTAGATTTGCTCCTGAGACGTTATTACATTCATCATCATTATTTCAGGAATAGGAGTCAACCTTTGTGCACACTTACCTTGTGCTGGGCAGTGGGCTGACACATTCATCCATTCCCTCATCAGTCTTTTCTGACTGACTGCATCAGTTTGTATGGTAGATATAACAAAATGCTACAGATTGCATGATGTAAACAATAGAAATTTATTTCCTCACAGTTCTGGACGGTGGAAGACAAAGACCAAGGCGTCAGCAGGGTTGGTTTCCCCTGAGTCCCCTCTTGCGGGTGTGCAGCTGGCCACCTTCTAGCGTTATCCTCTCGTGGCTGTTTCTCTTACACGTACACCCCCAGTTTCTCTTTGTGTATCCAAATTTCCTCTCTTATACATACACCAGACAGACTGTATTAGGACATAATTTTAACTTGATGGTCTCATTTTAACTTACTTTCCTCTTTAAAGTCCCTGCCTCCAACTAAAGTCACATTGAGAGGTACTGGGGATGAGGGCTTCAACATATTAATTGCAGGGCCACAGAACTCAGCCTGTGAAGCTCAGTGCCTCAGCTCCTATGCCAGATTCTCAGGACTAAAGGAAACAAAAAGTCCCTGTTCTGTGGAGTGTAATTTGAAAGACAGAAATGGACAGTAAGTCTCAAAATCAATATTTGATGACCAATTTAGATTAGCACTAGCAAATAGAATGGATTAAAACTGAGGGTTAGAGTAATGGAGAGTTCTTTAAGCAGAAACATTTAAGCTGAGAACTAAAGGATGATAGTGACTTTTGAAAACAATGTTTGCTGAGTGCTTTTCTTCTGCCAGGTACTATTTTCAGTGCTTCACACATTTTGTTTTATTGAATATTCACCACCAACATGTGAGGTGGGTACTGTTCTTGTCCCTGTTTTACAGATGATTAAGGCACGTGGTTTTACTAAGGAGCTTGTCTTTCTTTTCTTTTCCTTTTTTTCTTCCTTTCTTCCTTCCCTCCCTCCCTCCTTCCTTTCCTTTCTTTTCCTTTCCTTTTCTTTTTCTTTTTCTTTCCTTTCTTCTTTTCTTTTCTTCCCTTTTTGAGACCAAGTCTCCATCTATCACCAGGCTGGAGTGCAATGGCGTGATCTTGGCTCACTGCAACCTCCACCTCCCGTGTTTAGGTGATTCTTTTGCCTCAATCTCCCGAGTAGCTGGGACTATAGGCATGTGCCACCATGCCCAGCTTATTTTTGTATTTTTAGTACAGACATGGTTTCACCGTGTTAGCCAGGATGGTCTTGATCTCTTGACCTTGTGATTTGCCTGCCTCAGCCTCCCAAAGTGCTGGGATTACACACCACCACACACAGCTTTTTTTTTCCCACCCTTTGGAGACTAGATCTTTCTTTGTTGCCCAGGCTGGTCTCAAACTCCTGGCTCAGGTGATCCTCTTGGGAGGCTGTGTGCTAGGATTATAGATGTGAGCCACCATGCCTGTCCAGAAGCCTGTCTTTAGTCACCCAGACCACAAGGCAGTTTGACTCCAGAGCTGGGGCTTTTAATCACTAGATTAAGGAAGAAGAGTTTTCTGACTCAAGACCTGAGCAACACATATGAGGGCCCTGGCTCTACAAAGAGCATGATTGTTCCAGGAGTGAAAAATAGGCAAGTAGGAATGCAGCCAAATGACAGAAGAAGAGAGCTGTGCCAGAGGATTTTTGTGAGTAGGTCCTGGAGAACTTTGAGGAAGTATTTCATATTTCATCCTTTATTCTATGAACAAGAGGAAGCCACTGAAGGACGGAACAAAGAGTACTGGGATCAGTTTCACTGGTTACCCATCATGCTGGATGCTGAGCAGAGAACTGACTATGGAGGTACAGGAGGAGAGTCATGAGGCCAGTCAGGAGGCAATTACAGTCATCCAGATGAGAAACCATGCTATGGGTAGAAATAAAGAAAAAATGTATAAGGTTAACTTATATTTTATAAGTGAAATTTAAGATGTGATGGCAGATGTTGGGAGGAGGGAGATGGAGTTGCTGTGAATGACTTAGATTTCTGGCTTAAGTCATGGATAAGTGTTGGTACCATTTACCCAGGTGAGGAAAAGTTAAGTTTGGGAATGGGGCAATGGAGAGTTCTGCTTTTTACATATTGGGTTGAGACTCTTCTATGACTTCCACATGGAGATCTCAAGTAGGTCATCCGATATCTGAGTCTCATAACCAGGGAAGAAGTAGAAGTGAGGGATCACCTGATTCCAGTAGTTTGAGACCAGCCTGGGCAAAAAAGCAAGACCTAGCTTTCCAAAAAAAAAAAAAAGTGTGCCATCAATATTTGGATGGTATGTAAAGCTGCGTGGCTGAATGGGTTCAATGGGAAAAGTGTGTCACTAGGGAAGATAAGAGGATACAGAATGCAACTCTAAGGTTTACCAACATTTAGAAATTGGATAAAACAGGAGTTGGCAGTGGAGACCAAGGAACATCCATAAAGAAATATTACCAGGAAAGAAGCCTATCCCAGGAGCCAGTTGCAGGGGTCAGGGTGTTTCGGGGAAGGAGCAGCCACTTGTGTCAGATTCCACTGCCCAGAAGTCTAGTGAGATGGGGCCAAAAATGTCCATGGAGTTTGGCAAAGTGGAGGTCATTGATGACGTTGTTAAAAGCTATTTTTGTACATGATCTTACTGAACCATTACAGCTACTCTGTACGATAGTTGTGTTTCCTACATTATAGATGTGAAGACTGAGACTCAGTAATGAGAACCTAGCCGTGATCACAATGTAAGTGGATCAAGTCAGCTTTCAAAAGCAAAGCTGGCTTCTCTAGGGTCTGAATGATTCACAGAAAACTAGCATACAGTACTGCTGATTTTGCTTTAGTTCCTTAAATTCAGTTGAGCAGAGTAGGCATTTAAATTCAAAGTGATTACCTTCTGGAACAGGTCTGAGTTCTCATCTCACTTCTGGACCTAGCATGTAAACTTGAGTTTTTGGTTTCTTCGTTTTCAAAAGAAACCAGTTAGAATAAACATCTCCATGGTCCCTCCTAGCATTCTGGACCCTTCAGTATAAGAAATTTCTAAAAGGAAGCCCTGAAACCCCTCTACCTCTCAATACCACTTTGGCCTTGAGTTTTCTGGAATATGTTCAACATGCATTCATTTAGCAAAACTTTAATTGCAAGTGCCTACTATGTACCAGTCCTTTCTAGGCATTTACTCAGGCTGTCCCTCCGCCTGGAAGGCCCTTAGTCTCATCTTCTTTTGAGTTTCAAATTGCAGATTTTCCCAGGAGAGGAGTCTTTCCCTCCATATCCTTCAACACTTTTCCCAGTACTCCTGAGATGAAAATTGAGAGGTGTATGTGTTGTCCCCTAAGTTATTTGTCTCCAAAGAGCAGGGACCATGATTTTCCCTTTATTGTATCTCTACAAGAAGCACTAGCACAGAGCTTTTGTCAAATGATATTTGTTGAGTTGAATTATTTGCAAATGATGAAAGCTTTGTTGAGTTTTGAAAGCCTGGGGTCTTCAGACCCGGGCCTGAATGAATCAGGCTTGTATTTAAGCAAAGCAACACAAACACACATTTGGCAAAAACAAAACAAACTAACCTCTAAAAAATGCTAGGTTCCCTTACATGATGATTGTGGCTGTAAACAATTGCGCAAGTGCCCATGAAGGCTTCTGGCCTTCTGATTTGCTTCCAGTGTTGGTTTTCTCCCTGTTCATTTCCTTTGCACATTTCAAGTTAAGCTGCCATTTCTTGACTGAGCCATTTCCCAACTTGAGCATTGACACCAGAATACAACAGTTTCACAAATACCTCCCATTTGGACACAAAAGTAGGCAAAAGAATGGGCTCTGCTTATGCAGTTTGCCTTTTAAAGCTGAAGCAGAACGCACCTTTAACACACTCAATCTGACTCATGTCACCGGCATCAGGACCTCTCAATATGAGGCGTACACCAGTAGGTACCAGGCAAGTACTCAGTGCAGGATGACACCTGTTTGCAGAGCCTTTGTGAAAGGAGGCATGTGTGCTTGACCCAGAGATTTTTGACATGTAGAGAATGCATTGCAGAGGCTGGAAAGGATTGGTGTGCTTGGCGTCAGCAGTGGTTTTAGATTCGGTTTGGCCTCTGCTTGTTGTTTATGGGGAGGCTGAGCACAGTACTTAATTTATCTATGGCTGCTCAGTACTATTTCCTTTTATATGATGCAGATTCCTAGAGCATGAGTTTTGTTGGGGAAAAATGAGCAAAGATACCGTGCTAAAAATATGTCTGCAAGTGTTTGGACCAAAGTAGGCATCTGTGTGGCAATGAAGAAGAGGGCAGGGCTAGCACACCTGGTAGGGAATCATGTGCAACTAATACATCTGAAATTGGTCACTCTAAGTGTTTTACACAGCCCTGCACCCTGAGAAATGTATGCATAGAGAGACATTCGCTGGAGGAGGAGGACATGCACACGAGGACCCAACGCATACACGAAGACTGTCATAAAGAGAGAGAGACCCTCACACAGGGAGACTTCAAGAGCAAGAGAGTGAAACAGAGAGAAAGCCACAGAGACACCAAGAAAGAGGTACACGCATAGAGACGCAGCCACAGAGACACCAAGAAAGAGGTACACGCATAGAGACAGGAACAGATGGAGAAAAAGATGAGAAGAGATAGAGACAGGGAACACACTCACCCTGACATGCATGGAAACACACTAACACACTGAGAGAGACACAGAGCCAGATACACACAGAGATACATACATACATAAAGGCAGACACGACATACACTAGGGGACCAAGTTTCAGAGAGAAACACCAGATGCACACTTTGGTGGGTGGAGAGACAGACACAAGCAGACATGGAAAGAGAGATAAATGCAGAGGGAGAGAAGTGAACCCCTAGATTTAAGTTGTAGACCATTCTACTCAAGAAACATAGGCTTCAGAGTGGCTGGTATCCTCTTCACTGACTGCCATCCCACAGGGAGCATCTTGCTGTGATGAGTGTGACCCTAGTGGATAAGGATGTGTTTTTGCCCCCTCTAGCCCTCCAAATCCTAACCAGGACTCCAACTTCTGTTCAAATGCAGAACCAGTGCTTGGTTCCAAGAAAGAGAAATTAGACTTTTCAGACTTGTTGAAGGGTGGTCAATTTAAGGGATCTTTCCAGAGTTGTTTAAGCATGATTTTCCCCTTCCTGACTAACTTCAGAACTTAATACCCTATAATGGGAGGGGAGCTTGAAGTAACACCTCTAGATGTTGAGCAGGAATGTGGCATGTAGACTCTGTGGTGAGACCAGAAGCAGAGACTATTGAAAGGCCATGCCTCTAGCTTTGGTCAGGGGAGATGAGTACCTGGAAGCGGCATGTCACATTGTGTATGACTAAGGATTGGTCACAAGAGAGGGAGGAGACTCCATAGAGCCAGATGGCTGACTGGGAGTTGAGGAGATGTCAGCATGCCCCAAGGGTCTCCATCCCACTGTGTCTGGGTTGCTGGCTTTGGTGGTGCAATGGCAACCTATGTTTTATACCTGGTGATGCACAGTCTGGGTGATCTTATAGACAAATTCAGCAGGTTGTTCAGGAAAGAGGTGTTAAACAATTTCAGATTTATGAGCTGAAATAATTTATATGATGAATAAAAGTCTAAAGTATCCAAAAAAGCAAAAAATCTGCAAGGCTGTGTAGCTAAAGTAGAAGGCAGTGAAATTCACTGGATATAGAAGGAATCCAAAAACTTTCAGGCAAGGCTTTGGGAGGGATCATTCTCTTTTTCCTTGTAGGTACCCAGAATGAGATCAAGACTTGAGATGGGCTATCCTAGGAGGAATTTGGGGAAGGCGAATGAAGGCTACAGGTGATGTCAACATGACAGAAATAGATTGGCATGCTCAGTGGCACCTGTTGAAGCAGGAGACTGTTGAGCCAAGGTGGTTGTGTAATCTTTTCAGAGACATGGGGAGAGGAGAAGACCAATCCTATTTCTCAGCTGTGAGATGCAAATTCTGTGGCTGGAGAAAGGTGAGCCAGGAAAATGCTGGCCTGGTGGGGTGATGTAACTTGGGACAGCTCAATGAAGGGGCTTTCCATGAGACGGTGATCATTGATCCCAGCAGTGGGGAGGCCTCTGTGGAACTCAGACGCTCTGAATTTCTATTGGTAACTTAGGTATGGTATGAGCAAGAAAGCATCAGCTCACCAAGATGTTGGCGTGGAGGCACAAGACCTGATGGTCTCCTACCAAAACTGAGGGTCCTGAGTTGGCTGAAAGATCAGAAGTGGCCAAAGGGCAGAGGTAGCCACGGCATTGCAAACTGATGTCAGAGTCCTCTTCAGAGTCTTCAGAGTTCCTTGTCTGGGTAAAAGACAATTAGCAGAAAGTGCTAGAAGATATTTTATACCCTGTTTTACCTCCAAATTATTTTTTCTTGGGAGTAGTAGTTGTGGCCATGAAAGCTGTCAACTCAGATTCCCCTGAGAGTTGGTGTAATTTAGAGATTCCCAGTCAATAGCAAAGGCTACAAAGTCCTGGAGATGACAAAGCAAAAACAACAACTTGCATTTCTGTGAACCCACGTAAGTTCATGGTGGTCCCTAGGAAGGGAACACACATTAGCTCTTCCAGGATAATACAGGGTTAAGTTTGTGACCTGATGCTATCACTTCTCCTCTGGATACATCCCTTAACCTTCCTAAGCCTTGGTGTTTCCATGCAAAACACATGGGTAATTAATATTTAGGTTGTAAGATTATGGTGGGAAGTGAATGAACTGTTAAAGTCTTAATACAAAGCCTGGCATGTAGCAAGGGCTCCTGTTGCCATTGTTGTTCCTATGCCAAACCATATGAAAGTGGTTAGGGTCAAAATACTGAATCTCAGTATTTTGAAATCATAGGGTTCATCCTAATACTATTACTGTGGTTACCACTAGTGACTCTTGTAAAATTGTCTCATTTATGGGCTATGGAATCCTGGGAGCTCTTGAGTACTCAGTATAAGGATGATGGCCCTCAACATTAGATTCAAAGGTGTTTTCCAAAGTTATGTAGAATAAAAAGAACATTTTTGCTTGGTGCCTGGGAGGTTTGTTCCAGAGAACATAATGTACATCTCCCTCCTGAGGACTATAGTGAACTCACCTGACTTTGTAGCATGGAAATAAGACAGAACCATTGAGTTTACAACTCCTCGTTCTGGTGGAGAGTAGTAGGAAAAGCAGGAAAGAAAACAGTAAATAGATAAAGAGTTTTTGTAGACAGTGGCAAGTACTCTGACTACATTAAAAGAGGTGATATAATAG
The DNA here is from genome assembly GCF_001604975.1 of Cebus imitator. NCBI lineage: Eukaryota > Metazoa > Chordata > Mammalia > Primates > Cebidae > Cebus > Cebus imitator. The sequence continues at coordinate 5,030,786 of NW_016107363.1, forward strand.
GGCAATAGTTTCAGTTGGAGAGTCGGTCATGGAAAAGCTTTGCTGGGGTGGGGGATTTGCCCAAGGCTGGCATGTACCTGGTATGATGGGAGGGAGCAAAGCAAGGTCAGGTGGCCGGCATATGTGAATAGGGAAGGAAGGACAGATGATAAGGGCAGGGAAGAGAGGGGACAGGTCATGGAAAACCTGTTTAATGGCAGTTGTTTTTCTTCTCATGTAAAAATAACGAAATCCTCTTAACTCATAGCAGTGATAATTCTTATATTTTATATTGTGCTTTACTTTAGCGAAGAGATTTGTCTCTGTTATTGCATGTGATCTTTAGAACATCCATAACAAAGAGAAGAGAGGGATGAGGAGCCAGAGAGGAGCATTCATTTCCTCATCTCACAATGAGGACATTAAGACCCAGAGAGGCCAGGAAGCAGGGCTAGAATGGGCCTCCATGTCTCCGTACATCTACTTGTACAATTCCCCCTGAGGCCTGGTCATGTTTAGAGATTTAATTCCTTTGGAAGAAAGACTGAGCAAAGCTCAGGTAGCTCATTATTTAATTATACATTGTTGTTGTGATTTATAAGAAGGGTAGCTATTTGTTTAATTCAAAGTCATACCCTGCATTCCCCATCAGCAAGTCTCACGAATTAAATATAAGTCTAGAAATAGGTTAGAGGTGCTAAACAATTGCCTGTGTATTGAATATGATGTTCATATGTAAACACAGCCCACAGATCACAAGTTCTGAAATGTATGTGTTCTTAATTAGCCAAATGTGAGCCCTAGGTTGGCATAAATAGAAGCTTCTCAATAAAGGGTAGTGTGTTACAGTGTTAGGTAGAAGTGTGGTAGCTGAGAAGAAATTAATCAGTAACACGTCTGAGTGTGTGTATTTCTTCTTGTAATTAGTTATCCTTTTCAAAGTATTAAATGCTTAGGATATACATCTGTCCTAAGCCAGTGTATCCATGGTAACCATGGCTTTTGCTTTATGCTGAAGTCTTGTAGTAACTGAATGAAAATCCAGGTGTTGTTGATTCAGACACTTGGTGGACATTAGTGGAATGCCAAATAGGTGCTCAAATGCTAGCAAGACAGTGAGTAAAGACAAACACAGCAGAAGTGGAGCCTCTTCATAGATGACTGAGGCAGTTACAGAGGGCCATCTATGGCCGACTCAAGGTAGAGAGGATAAAAGGCCCTATGTGAAAATTTGTAAGGAAGTTAGGGAAAAATTTGTTCATTCATAGTTGAAAGGAACAAGTAAGGATCTCTGAAACTTAAAAAGTTAATGATGAAGGACTCATATCTAGAAGAGATAATGGATAACCAAAACTCCAGTATATGTGCGTTCTCACTTATAAAAGGGAGCTAAACATTGGGTACTCATGGACATAAAGATGGTAACAATATACGCCAGGGATTACTTGAGTAGAGGGAGAGGAAGAGGAGGTAGGGGTTAAAAAATTAACTGTTGGATCCTGTGCTCACTGCCTGGGTAACAGGATCATTCATCCCCCAAACCTCAACATCACACAGTTTACCCAGGTAACAAACTTGCACATGTTCACACTGAATCTAAAATAAAAGTTGGAAAAGGAAAAAAAAAACTCTGTAGTATTCATGGAACTGTGGAGATGGAAAAACTTTATGATAGAAAAAATGAACAATATAGTTAGAGTGGACAAACGATACAAATTGATATTTCATTGAAGATGATAAAGGGTGGCACGTAGTATATGAAAAGATATTCAGCATCACCACCCCATAGGGAAATGCAAATTAAGACCATGATGAGTTATCACTACATACATTAGAACAGAAAAAAATTTTAAAATAACAGCACCAGATACTGGTGAGGGCAACAGAAACCAAATCTCCCTGATGGAAATATAGAAGACAACAACCATTCTGGAAAATAGTGATTTTTTTTTTTTTTTTTTTTTGAGATGGAGTCTCACTGTGTCACCTAGGCTGGAGTGCAGTGGTGCGATCTCGTTTTACTGTAACCTCTGCCTCCCAAGTTCAAGAGATTTTCCTGCCTCATTCTTCTGAGTAGCTGGGACTACAGGTGCATGCCACTAAGCCCAGCTAAATTTTTTTGTATTTTTAGTAGAAATGGGGTTTTACCATATTGTCCAGGTTGGTCTTGATCTCCTGACCTCATAATCTGCCTGCCTTGGCCTCCCAAAGTGCTGTGATTATAGGTGTGAGCTACCACACCTGGCTTAGTGATTTCTTAAAAACTGAACATATACTTACCATAGGACCCAACAATTGCACCCAAAGGCATTTATACCAGAGAAATGGAAACGTATGTCTCTGCAAAAATCTATACATGAATAAATGTTCATAGACAGCGTAATTTGTAGTAGCTGAAAATTGGACACAGCCAAAAGGTCCTTTGGTAGGTGAATGGTTAAATAAACAGTCATACATCGATAGAATATTATCCAGCAACAAAAAGGAACAAACTATTAATACACAAAACAGCTTGTATGGATTTCAAGAGCATTAATGTTGAAGGACAAAAGCCCATTATAAAAGGTCAGATAATATAGAATTCTTTTATATAGCATTTTCAAAAAACAAAATTGGCACATATCCCACTATTCTGTCACTGCTGCCAGCACATGCTAGTGAACACGGATCCTGCTGCCACTGCCCCAGTTAAGTGCATTGGTCAGGATCCTCTGTCAGAGTGTCGTTTCCAGAAGACTGGGAACACCTAGGCCACTCCAGCACAGCAGGTACTTAACCTTGAGGGGCCAGAGAACAAAGCTGGGAGACTGGAACTAGCCCTCCAGGGTTATAGCATGATCCTCCAGGAGTGCGGAGCTGAGGTGTGGCTCGCTGAAATCTTCCAGAAATGAAGCTCATCAATTGAACCTCTTATACCTTAATCAAACCCTCAAGGCATCAAATAAAATCAGAGTTAAATTGAATGAAATTGAGATGTGAAAAACCATACAAAAGATCAACAAAACCAGAAATTGGATCTTTGAAAAAGTTAATCAGATTAATAGACCACTAGCTAAGCTAATAAGGAAAAAAAGAGAGAAGATTCAAATAAATACAATTAGAAATGACAAAGGGGACATTACCACCTACCCCACAGAAATATCAAAAACACTCCTTAGAGACTGTTACTACCACTGCTATGAATACAAACTAGAAAACTTACAAGAAGTGGATAAATTTCTGGAAATATACAACCTCCCAAGGTTGAACCAGGAAGAAACTAAAACCCTGAACAGACCAATAGTAAGTTCCAAAATGGAATCAGTAATAAACAGCCTAACAACTAGAAAAAGACATGGGAAAGACAGATTCATAGCCAAATTCTACCAGACATGTAAAGAGGAGTTGCTACTATTCCCACTGAAACAGTTCCAAAAAATTTAGGAGGAGGATCTCCTCCCTAACTCCTTCTGTGAGGCCAGCATTTTTCTGATACCAAAATCTGGCAGAGACACAATGAAAATAGAAAATTTCAGGCCAGTATTTTTGATGAACATAGGTTTAAAAATCCTCAACCAAATACTAGCAAACTGAATCCAGTAGCACATCAAAAAGTGAATCTACCATGATTAAGTAAGCTTTATCTCTGGCATGCAAGGTTGGCCCAATATATATTAATCAATAAATGTGATTCATCACATAAACAGAACTAAAAACAAAAACCACATGGCCATCTCTGTAGATACAGAAAAGGCTTTTGATAAAATCAGACATCCCTCTTGTTAAAAACTCTCAACAAACTAGGCACGAGGAATGAACATACCTCAAAATAATAAGAGCCACCTATGACAAACCCATAGCCAACATCATACCAAATGAGCAAAAGCTGGAAGCATTCCCCTTGAGAACTGTAATAAGACAAGAATACCCACTCTCACCACTCCTTTTCAACATAGTATTGGAAGTCTTAGTCAGAACAATTAGGCAAGAGAAAGAAATAAAAGGCATCCAAATAACAAGACAGGAAGTTAAACCATCTGTTGTAAATGATATTATTTTATGCTTGAAAAACCCCATAGTCTCTGTCCAAAACTCTTATATCTGATAAACAACTTCAGCAAAGTTTCAAGATACAAAATCAGTGTAAAAAATTAGTAGCTTTTCTATACACCGACAATGTCCGAGCTGAGAGCTAAATCAAGAATGAAGTCTTATTCACAATAGCCAAACACACACCAAAATACCTAATACCTCTAACCATGGAAGAAAAACATCTTTATATTGAGAATTATAAAACACTCCTGAAAGAAATCAGAGACAACACAAATGGACATTCCATGCTCATGGATAGGAAGAATCAATATTGTTAAAATGGCCACACTGCCCAAAGTAATTTAAGGATTCAGTGCTGTTCCTGTCACACTACCAATGTCATTTCTCACAGAATTAGAAAAAAATTATTTTAAAATTCATATAAAAAGAGCCAGAATAGCCAAAGCAGTCCTAAGCAAAAAGTGAAGCTGGAGGCATCACATTATCTGACTTCAAACTATACTACAAGGGTACAGTAACCAAAACATCATGGTACAAAAACAGACTCACAGACCAATGGAACAGAATAGACAGCCTATAAATAAAGCCACAAACCTACAACCATCTAATCTTCAACAAAGGTGACCAAAAGGGGAAAGGACTCCATTTTCAAATAACTGACTAGCCACATGCAGAAGACTGAAACTGGACCCCTTCTTTTTAATCTATGCAAAAATAAACTCGAGATGGATTAAAGACTTAAAGTAAAATCTAAAACTATTAAAGACTTAAATGTAAGAACTCTGGAAGGTAACTTAGGAAATACCATTCTGTACATAGACCCTGGAAAATATTTCATGACAAAGGTGCCAAAAGCAATTATGTCAAAAACCAAAAAGGACAAATGGGACGTAATTAAGCTAAGGAGCTTATGCACAACAAAAGATACTATCAACAGAGTAAACAGACAACCTAGAGAATGGGAGAAAATATTTGCAAACTATGCATCCCACAAAAGTTGAAGATTCAGAATCTGTAAAGAATTTAGATAACAAGCAAAAAATAATCCTATTTAAAAGTTGGCAAAGGACATGAACAGATACTTCTCAAAAGAAGGCATACATGAGGCCAACAAGCCAATGAAAAAAATGCTCAGTATCGCTGATCATTAGAGAAATGCAAATCAAAAACACAATGAGAAACCATCTCGTACTAGTCAGAATGGCTATTACTAACAAGTCAAAAAATAGCAGACGCTGGCAACGTTGTGGAGAAAGGAAAACGCTTATACACTGCTTGTGGGAATGTAAACTAGCTCAGCCATTGTGGAAGGTTGTTTGGCAATTTCTCAAAGCACTTAAAACAAATCTACCCAGAAATCTCATACTGGGATTACACATTACACATTATACACTGGGTATAGACACAGAGGAAAATAAATCATTCTACCATAAAGACACATACATGCACACATTCATTGCAGCAGTTTTCACAATAGCAAAGACATATAATCAACCTGAAAGCCTATCCAAGGTAGACTGGATGAAGAAAATATACTAAATATGCAACACTGAATACTATGCAGCCACAAAAAAGAGTGAGATCATGTCCTTTGCAGCAACATTGATGGAGCTGAAAGCTATTATTCTATGCAAATTAACATAGGAACAGAATACCAAATACTGCACATCCCCACTTATACCTGGGAGCTAAACATTGAGTACACTTGGATACAAAGAAGGGAACAATGGACACCAGGACCTACTTAAGGGTAGAAGATGGGAGAAGGGTGAGGATCAAAAAACTACCTATTGGGTACTATGCTTATTTCTTGGGTGATGGAAACATATTTATATGAAACCCCTGTGACATACAGTTTCCCTATATAACAAACCTGCACTTATATCCTTGAACCTAAAATAAAAGTTAAAACACACACACACACACACACACACACACACACACACACAGAGAAAAAAAGTTTAACGAAGGGCAGCATATTATTGCTCCATTCAAGAAAAATAAACAAAATTATGAAGGTGAAGAACAGATTAGTGGTAGTGTGATTGCCAGTCTTATAATGGATGGAGGAGAAGGAGGGCAAGTGTGTCCCTAAAGGAGTACAATAGTGATTTGGATGGTAATGGATTCATTCTTTTTCTTGAACACAATGGTAGTTATACCAATTTCTACATGAGACAAAGTGCTATTGAACTGACTATACACACACATTGTACCAATGTCAATGTCCTGGGTTTGATATTATACTATAGATATGTAATATTTTATATATTATGTCAGTATAGTGCTTTGAGAAACTAGATGAAGGGTACATGACCAGGGATCTCTCTGTACTATTTTGTACCTTCCTTTGAATCCATAATAATCTCAAAATAAGTGCCTCTAAAAATTTACCCATAAAAATGTTAAATCATAGCTAGCATTTAGAGGGTACCCAGTCCTGAGTCCTAGGACTTTATTAAGGATTTATTTTATGTAATTTATGCTTAATTGTCAGGGAAATAATGTGATGAGATGTAGAAAGTGTCGTGGTGCCTGTCTTACAGTTGCAGAGGAAACTGGAATCCGGAGAAGTGAGGTGACTTGCTCTAGGTAACACAGAGTCAGTGTTGGGATGAGGATATATGTACGAGTAGTCTAGCTTCAGGGCTACGTTTTTCCTCTACTACCATCTCCCTTAAGCTGCCTGTAGCTTTCAGGGATACGTAAGTTCTGTCAAGCCAAGATGTGAATGTGATGATGGAATGATGTTGAGGTACAGAAGAATTTCCATGGTAGAGCCAAATATGTTCTTTCTTCCACTCCAAGGCTGGTATTGGTACTTGAGAGAGTACTGAAATCTTCATGCCAGTGCCTCATAGGGCAATATTGGTGCCTTTAGATAGTTGGTAGTAAAGCAGCCCTTGTAATTAGACAAGAAGAGTTGAGTTGTTCTTATTTCCATTTGCAGTTAATGGTTCTAATTAAAGTGAAGATTACCAAGGGCCCCTCTTCTTATACTCTATGCAGGAAAAGGTGGGAGAAGGGAGGCATTTCAAATAAAGCAGGTATTTGTGTTCTTCTTCCTCTTTTGTCCCTAAGGTATAATCCTCCTCCAATTTCCTTGCTGATTTATTTAAAGGTGAACATATTTTTTGATCTGCTCCCCTTCCAGCTGCCTAATCTCACTTTGATCCCAGGTTTTAAAAAAATGGACTCTGTCAACCTGAAAATGCCGGGTGTTCAGTGGCCTTCTTCCTTTTTAAGCTCTGAGCTGATTCCTGATCAGCTTCCCGATTCCTGTTTTCTGCTTTACTACCTGTGTCGTGCAAGTACTTCCACTGTCAGGTGTAACATTCACCAAAGCTATGTGCTTTTGAGGATGTGCCCACAGCTCTAATGGAATACCTTGTTTTTCTTCTTAGTAATATAGCAGGAAAGCGGGTTCATGCTCAAAATAGTAGGTTCAGCATTCTGGTTGAAACTAGTTGAACTATCAGAATCTCTCAGGCAGAACAACCTAGAGATACTCCTATAGAGAAGTAGGAGGCCAGGCACGGGGGGTCATGCTTATAATTTCAGAATGTTGAGAGGTCAAAGTGGGAGAATTGTTTGAGCCCAGGAGTTCAAGAGCAGCCTGGACAACATAGTGAGACTCTGTACAAATAATTTTTAAAAATGTATTAGCCAATGTGGTGGTGCATGCCTGTAGTCCCAGCTTTTTGGGATCCTAAGGTTGGAGGATCACTTGAGCCTGGGAGGTAGAGGCTGCAGAGAGTTCTGATTGCACCACTGCACTCCAGCCTGGGTACAGAGCAAGACCATATCTCTAAAAAAATAAAAAAGAACAAAGGGCTGCAATCCAGAGAGCTAAGTATGGGAGAGGGGATGAATCATGTGGGGTCTTGGAAAGCTCTGATTCTGGAGGAATATCCAAGTGAGGCCTTCAGAAAGAAGAAAACTGCTGTTTTCTTTTGTTTAAGGAAAAGCCTTTGTTCTGTCTTGTAAATATGGTTTCCTTTTACCAACCTCACTCTTGGAGGAATATTTAACCAATGGTCTGAACCACTTGTCCCCATGCATGTGAGAAGGGGGAAAATGAGACCTGTGCTCAAGCTGAGTTTGAAGCATCAGTTCTAAGTACAGGAGTGTGGAGAGGAAGGAAGGGTATGGGAAAGGCATAGAACATGGCTTTCAAGGGTTTCTGGAAAGATGAAGGCCAAGGCTGATATTTGCATAAGAATCAAAGAATCTGTCTATAGGAAGGGCAGGCTGAGAGACTAAACATGAATTCATAGCCAGGGGGCTTCTGTTCAGAGAGGAAGATGGAGTGAAGGGTTCAGAAAGGTCAGAGGAGCTGAGTGTGGAGAGATCCTTGAAATGGGAGCAGAAAGCCCTTTGTCAGGGTGGCGATGTGAATAGTTTGCTGGGTCCACCCCTGGTGGCTAGGCCACTTGGCTTACTAGGGATCATGAGAAGATTCCAGTTCTCAGGGCCTTAGGAGAGTTTACTCACTGTATGATGGGGCCAGGAACTAGGTAAAAAGCCTAGTTCACAAGAAGAGTGAGCTCTCATCCAGGGTAACATTACTTTTCCACACACTAACACATTTCTGGTTCACAACGCTTCACCAGTTCGGCCACCCCACTTCGTGCTCAGCCCTTATCACCTTAACACACCACATCCTACTTGATGCATCGGGGATCATTGTCAGGAGGGAGCAGGGAGCGTTTGCTCCAGAGGACCTCACAGTGGCTCGTACCTTCCTCTCATGGGTCCCTTGAAGCCCTTGCAGGAGTGCCCATCTCTCTCATGGTCCTCATGACATCTTAGCGCCTGGAGTGCAGCTCTGACTGCCATGTGCTGCCTCCAGTGTCTAATATCACACATTGAATGCAGAGATTACACGGACCCACAATGCTAACATCAAGGCAGTAAAACATCCCAACTCTGATTATATAATGACAGAGCCCACAACAGGAGGCTATGCAATGTGTCAGGATAGAAGAGAATGTGGGTTATCACAAGGAAGGCCTTTGTATGGACAAAAGAAAGCCAAGTATGAGACGAGAGACAAAGAGAGAGAGAGAGATCATAATGTAGAGCAATTTTCAGGAGAAGAAAACAGTGAGAGGTGGGTAAGGGCATTTGTATTCCACCCGCATCCTTGCTCCTTTGGCTGGACCAGCATTGTGGCTCACACCAAGTCTGTTTGATCCACCCTCCTGCCCCTTTTGTGTCTTCACAGCAGAGCATTGTGAAGGGTAGTTGGCAGCTTGAGAACAATCACCGTACTCTATTATATACACAAAAGAACATGCCATCAAATTTGACTTCTGTTAATACTTTAAAGAATTATACTTCCTAGTTTTCAGCCTAACAGAGCTTTTGCAGTCTCTTGAATATTGAGTAGGGAAACTTCCTTTCTCTCCTTTTTTTAACTCATTCATTTAACACATACCTATTGGCTGCCTACTGTGTGCTAGTCATAGTCCCATATGCTGGCATCATGGCTGTCAATATGGGAACAAAAAATGAAAAAGCGAATAAATGCAGATTTTAATTTAAGGTAGGACTGGGGCTCTTTATATGTAATATAGAAATTGGGCAAGTCCTCACTATAGAAGCAACACTCAAGCAGAAATCTGGGTAAAAATAACTAGGAGAGCAGCTTACATTTTATAAGGCATTTTCTAATGGTGCCGGGGGTTGTGCTAAGAGGTTTTCATGTATTATTTCATTTAATCCTCTCAGAAGCCCTTTGAAGAATATACTTTATTATCTGCATTTTATAAATATGGAACCCAAAGCATGAAGATATTCAACTGCCTTCACAGGGTCATACAGGAAATGAAAGTTGGGATGGGGATTTCATCCCAGCTCATCTGACTTTAGAGCCTGATGCTCTTTATCACCAAGCCCCACTTCCTAAGGATTTGTACCCCAATGGGAGAAACTCTAGTTCTCTACTTTCCATCTCCCTCCTCAAGCAAAGTTGTTCACACTGTGTTGTTTGGAAGCCCCAGGGCTTCTTCATGCCCAGGATATGTGTATGGATCCCACACTGGTTCCTAGGAGAATGGTTCTTCCACTTGTGCCCGTTTTATAAATTAGACTTCAGTAGAATCATTATTAAAACGATGGTAAAGGACTTGAAAGTTAAAAAATGATAAATTTTTGTGAATTTCTTTTAACTGAAAGATGTCGTGGTCAAGTAGCACTGATTCTGTGGTTAGGTAGTTGTCATAATAATAGTGGTGGCAGCAGTAGCAGCAGCAGCAGCAATGACAGCTGCAAACACATCCATGCTTGCTCAGTTCCAAGTACTAGTCTGGGTAATTTGCAGTACTAACCTGTTTGATCCTCACAGGAACCCCATGAGATGGGTTCATTATACAAGCAAGAGATCTGAAGCTCTAAGGTACTGGCTGAATATCTCAGGTCAATACCACAGCTGGTAAGCAGCAGGATTAGGAGTTGAGCCCAGGGTGTCAAGCTGCAGATTCTATATATTGTCATCCCATGACCTAAGGTCAGGGACCTGAACCTTCCATGTCACTTAGCTTAAAGTGAAAGCTATGCTTGCTGAGAAATCCTGACTTGGTGGGTGCATGACCATGGAGAGCACTTCACACATTCATACCAGCTAGAGGATGTCTCATTAATTCAACCTTACCTGTGACACTCCCTACCTAGACTTTTTGCCAGTGAAGGTGTGATATTTCTCTGGAGCAAAACTTGATTCCCAAATTTTATATCCATGAACCTGGCTTGGCCTGCTTTATGTTGCTAATTTTAAAGAACTGATTGTTGGTTAATCATATTAATGAATTAAGCCTGAGTTGGCCGTAGCTAGGGCTCAGCAGGGCCCTAAGTCAACGCCAAGCAAGAAGACACATTCATTTTTTCATATGCCAGTTACATAGTCAGCCTTCAGATGGCTGTCTTGACCAAATGTTAATTTGAAAGGTTAAAAGGCACAGAAAAATCATTATAAACTCTTCACCTCACCCCACCTCCCGCACCGCAAATTCTGACCCACACCTTGAGGGATCATCTATGCTAAACATCCCTAAAAGGTCTCCGCCACTGTAAATTCTTGATCTGCAGTGAGATTTCTGGCAAATTAGAGTTCTGCTGCCTTTCCCTCTGTTAGTGTAGGGTCCTGTCTAAATGGTATGATGCAGTGTATCTACTGTTAATGGCCAGTCTTCATGAACCCCAAAGACTGAAATTAGAAAGGGTTCCATTCTGCACTGAAAAAATTTGGCCAACATAAATCAAGGGCCTCAATCACTGATCTCACCCAGAAAAAGAAACACGATCAATTTCTCATATAATTTCTGGCCAGTGCCTATGGGATCACTCTGCCTCATTGTACAACAGAGTACGTTATGAGAAAAATGAGGGTTGGTGCTGGGGCTTCCCCCACTGCCTGTTGCCTCTTTTATTGTTATTGCTTTAGCAGTATTCATTGTTTGTGTCTCAAAGGCACCAGACAGGGTCCCACAAATCTCTCTGGCTCCCTGTGTGGGAGCCAGGCTGAGATGATATGCAGCCCTCTGGGTGCTCCCAGCACCATCATTCTAGTCCCAACCCGAGATATGATTTAGGAGGTCCCTATAAAACTGAGGCTCATTGTCCTAATCAGAGTCATTTATCCTGCCTTGAGCTATCAAATCAGAGCTCCTGGGTTGCAGGGAGTTAGCTAGGGGTGGTTTTTCTAGTATGTTTTACAATGTATATTTTCAAATGTATTTTGAAGAGACTGTCACTTATAAAGGCAATGTGCTCTTTTTTGTTTGTTTTTAAATAAATTTTACTGTGTATATTTGAGGTATACAGCATGGTGTTATGACATATATGCAAAACAGTAAAATAGTTACTGTAATGAAGCAAATTCACATATTCATCTTCTCACATAGTTACTCACTTTGTTGTTTGCTTTTGTGGTAAGGGTAGCTAAAATATACTCATTTGGCAGGAATCCCAAAACAGTACGGTTTTACCTGTGATCTTCACATTACGCGTTAGATCTGTAGACTGGTTATTCCTACAAATCTGTTACTTACTGAACTCTGACCTGTATCTCCCCATTCTGCCCTCCCAACCTCCACCCCAGTCTGATAACCACCGTTTTATTCTCTATCTCTATATATTTTACTTAATTTTAAGATTCCACATTTAAGTAAAATTGTATGATATTTTTCTTTTTGTATCTCATTTATTTCACTTAGCATATGTCCTCCAGGTTCATCCATGTTGGGGCAAATGACAGAATCTCTTAATTTTTAAGGCTGAATAATATTTCACTGTATTTATATGCCACTTTTTAATCTGTTTGTCCTTTGATGGTTACTTACATTGTTTGTGTATCTTCGCTACTATAAATAATGCTGCAATGGGCGCGAGGGTGCAGGTATCTTTATGAGATGGTTATTTCAAAAGTAATATGGACTTGTAGCACATCTGGGTAGAACCCTTGCAAAAAGTTGCGGCTCCACTTGGCAGCTCTGTAGGTTGAAATATGCCCCATCCTGGAAGAGGATGCCATTTTAAAATTTGTGACTTAATATAAATACCTGCTCACTTGAGTTAGAAGAAACATGTAACCCTTAAAAAGATGATTCTGCTTAATACTTTCTAATCCAGGAATGTTAAGAAGCAAGAAAGCCTATGTACCAAGAGAATAGCAGGATTTGGATCACACTAAATTCTATGTATGCCAAATGTTTTATTTTGTTGAAGTCACATGTGAAAATAGCCATATTGAATGATGAAAATCTTAAATTCAGCTCCTGTTAAGGAGAGATAATGTTCCTTTGAAAGATTTTCCAGTAGCAGTCAAAGCAAGGAGCCAATTACTCATAGCAAATCATAAAATGGTGGGAGAAGGAGAGACTCGCTTTGAAACTCTTAGCTTCTTGCTCCAGTTCCCACAGTAAACAACAGCACAGTTTTACAGTGTTGCATACAGACCCAGAGGTATTTATTCACACTAAAGAAACACAACGTCTAACTACACAAAATGAGTCCCTCCTGACAATGTTTAAATAAATTGTGCCAACCCACCAGTAAAGCACGCTGACATGTCATGAAGTGACAGCCATCACTTTAACACATTTCATCACCACTCTGCAGAGGCTGACTATCTGTATCTTATCACACTGTGAAGGATCCTTTGTTCCTTCATTTCTCCTGGCGTCTTTTTCTCTCTAGTTAAACAACCCAGCCATAGCTGTTGGACAAAGAAAAAAGACATATATCATTCGTTTTAGTTATTTTTAAAAGCACCTGCTTTTTAGAACACAATTTGCAAAGATTATCAGAAATAGATTATTAACCTTTTAAAGTGATAATGACACGAAATTATATAAGTAATTTTCCTAAGAGGTAACACACGGAAAATAATGTTTGACACCATCGACAAAAACCTCAGCATAGGCTTTTGTTTGAATTCAGTTCCCTTGGGGTGACTGTTTTAATAATCAAACTGTTTTGTCTGTCTCCACATCCAGGAGTGTCCATACCACAGGTATCCTGACATTCCCTAATTTTTTAGTTTTACTTTCTGGTTTCTTTGTTAACACCAGAAAGGGAATTAGCACAAGCTTGTCCTTCAGGGCTGACCTCTCCAGGTTTCTTATCACTTTTATTTAAAGCAGATCTTAGAGGCAGAAACCCTAGTAGTGACGCACCCAGCTAGTGAGATAATTAGGAAGCACTGTCTCCGTAATTACTGTGTTACTATCTGTGGAGGGACATGAAAGGCTGTCCTGTCCCTTTAACAGGACAAGTTGTTAATTCCTTTAACATTTTTTTTCCCTTTGAACTGATCATATTTCACAAATTTTTTCTTTGTGAAATATTTCTAAAGGGAGGCTTAAGCAATAATGTACAGATTATGGAAATGATGCTCATTAAGTAGAAGGAGAGATTTCTGGAAAGCCACAGAGCTGCCTCAAAACATGTAACCTCCATTAGAGGCTTCACTTGAATGTTTATTCATGGAGCAGTAAATGTTTATTATTATACACTTTATTGAAACATAAATTAAAGAACTGTAATTATGTGTATAGCAAACAGTAAGGCAATGTGCATTTGTCACAAAATGAGTAAGACAAGGAAAAATGCTATCATTGGTTCATTTACATCCAGATCCTTTTTTGTGTACCCAACAGAAAGGCACCCAGAGGGAATCATTCTACAAATTAATGTTCTCATATGATGTATAAATAAAAAATACATATTCTTGATATTCTGTCTAACAAAGAAAGTATCCTGGAATTCATTTGTAAAGATCAGAAGATATCCAAAGAAAAGGCAGATTTCTTCTTCTCTCCCGAGAGGGAACCACAGTGGCTCTTAATGAAGTTAATGCTGAACAACAAGTATGTCCCCTTGGCAGTCCTTGCAATGCTGGCTGTTTTTAGGATGAGCTATTTCTCCAGATACTTGAGCATATCTGAGGAGTTTTTTTTTTTTTTTTTTTTTTTAAGGATTTATGTGAGGCGAGAAACACAAGAACTTCAAACTTACATTTTGGTAAAAAGATACTTTTCAACGGGGAAGAAAGGTGTGTGTAATGTGATCGTAATGGCTCTTCACAGGCCATATCTTTGTATGCACAAAAACTCTCGAGCAGAAGGAAAAGGCAAGAATGGCCAAGAAAATCAGTGCATATATTGTTTCTTCTTTCAAGCAAGCTAAGAAATTAAGAGTACTGTAGTTGTCCATTTTTTAACCATCCATTCATCCATCTCTGCACCTATCTGTCCACATTCCCACTCATGTACCTCCCTACCCACCCATCCACCCACCTATCCATTCACTCATTCATCCATATACCACCCATCCATCCATCCACCCACCCATCCATCCATCCATCCATCCATTCATCCATCCATCCATTCAACATTTAGAAGATATGTCTTCCAACCTAGGAACCTATGGGTAGGGGAAAGAAATAATCAGGGGAAAAATAAGTAACAAATAGCCCAGAGTTCCAGACTAGTGGAAGAAACACTGTAATTACTTATGCTTTGTGGTAAAAAAAAAAAAAAGTCATCATGGATATATGTACAATGAATCAGAAGAGCCTGAAAGATTCTTAAGACTACACAAAGGAGGTGGCATTTGAGCATGCTCTTGAAAACTTGGAGGAAAGGGAGAGAATGAAAGAGGAATTCCACATGTAGGGAAGAACATTTATACTTTTTTCTACCAAGCACATGTACTATAAACTGTATGACTAGCACAATAGCTGACAAAATACCAGGATGACAAATCCTGAAACATCCCCTGTGTCTCCTGAAAGTCATTTTGAGACTTTCAGACATTTTCAGATGGAGACATTACTAAGACACTATCCCTTCCCACCCAGCAGTGAACAGAACCAATTTTACAAAGAACCTCTGAGGTCCTGCATGTCTGGCTGAATAAAGGAAGACTCTTTATTCTGGAATGGTCTGCCCAGAGTCCCACCTGTCCATAACCCAAGGTGGTAGGGTTGACCTCATCTGAGAGTTATCCTGGTTTTCTAGCTCTTGATTGGGTTTGTCAGCTTCTCTAGAGCCAATGATTACAAATTCTACTGTTAGGGTTTGGCTGTGTCCCCACACAGATCTCATCTTGAATTGTAGTTCCCATAATCCTCATGTGTCATGGGCAGGACCAGATAATTGAATCATGGGAGCAGTTTCCCCAATCCTTTTCTCATGATAGTGAGAAGTTCTCATGAGTTCTGATGGTTTTATAAGGGGCTTCCCCTTTCACTGGGCACTCATTCTTCTTCTTGCTGCCACCATGTGAAGAAGGATGTGTTTGCTTCCCCTTCTGCCATGATTATAAGTTTCCTGAGGCCTCCCCAGCCAGGTGGGACTGTGAGTCAATTAAATCTCTTTCCTTTATAAATTGCCCATTCTCAGGTATGTCTTTATTAGCAGTATGAGAATAGGCTAATACATCTACTCTCTTCTCATTAAATAGCTTTAAGAATTTAAAGCTGTCATGTCACTGAAAAACAATCATAAGCCAAAAGAAAATACAGAATATTTGTACAAGATTGATCTCAAGTTTGTTAGAAATCTCTTCTTTCTAATGGGCCTGTCTTGCAGAAAAGCGTAATATCATAAGGGTGAATAGCAGGGTGTGCAGGGGCAGTGTGCCTAGAACTTTTACTAGGCTCTGTTCAACTGTACCAGAGTGCTCATAGTAAGTATCACACTTGGATGTTGCAATTGGGCAGACCTACTCGTTCTACCTTCCTAGGCCTTAGTTTCTTCACCTACAAATTAATGATGACAACGATTTGGATTATATCTATCTGCAGTTTTATGATAAATAATTGAGATCTTACAAAGAAAGTGTTTAGCTCAGTTCCTGGCATATGGCGGCTGGCATATAGTAAGAGCTTAATAAATAGCAACAGCTATTACTGTTGCCTCTTGTGATGATAATAAGCAAAGAATGCTCAACTGGAGAGGTTTCTAGCATGCTTGAGGTTTTTTTTGTTTGTTTGTTTTTTTGAGCTTGAGGAGGGGCCCTGATTTAGTCTAAAGTATTTATTTTCTCTCCCAGAGCTGTATTCTGAACATGTTGGATGTTTTATCAAAGGTATTGATAGATAAGAGTTAGTAGTTCATTCTTTACAAACTTTAAAAGAGCCTTCTTTCTTTCCTTTCTTCTTTGTTTTTCCCCACTACCTATAGATGAGATTAGTTAGAATCCGGGGAAATAAAATTTCCTGGCATGAACTATACTACTAGTTAGGGAGACTATAGAATTTATTGTCCAAAGCATACTTAGGAGAGTGAAAGGAGACGCTGTTTGTTATTACATTGGCCTGTTCGTACCTCCTGGCCTAAATCTGGATGGTTCCAAATAAACCAGGGCATATGGTCACCCAGATTTAGTTATTTAATCAGGAAGGAGTATAGCAAAATACAGTTGACGCTTGGCGTCCCATCAATCCAGCTTAGAATCTTAGCTCAGCCACTTTTGCCAGCTTGGTGAGCTTGCATAATTTATTTAATTCCAGTAAGCATCAGTTTGCTTACTGGAAAAAAAAAAAGGAGACAATAACCGTTTCTATCTTTTAGTGTTTTGGTGAGGACATGATAATATACAGTACTAAGTACAGTCCCAGCGTATAATATTCTTTGTAAATGGCAGCAAGTCTTATAACTGATAATGACTTAAAAATGGTGGGTAGATGAATGGTGTCATATTATCATAAATATATAAGTAAAGCTTTTGGGCTTATGTGAAAGAAATAATTAAAATATGTGTCAATATTCTCTTTATAGAGAAGAAGAGGACTGAATTTGGGGGATTCATTTACTAGCCTGTGAAAGAACCCACATTTCTCTAGATACAAAGCCCGCCTCATTCACATCTTTCAACTGACAGGCTCAGAAGAGTGGGTGATACATTTATTTCCATGTCTTTCTTACTCAGATTATATAGTTAACTTACTACCACAGGAGAAAAGAAACCTGGGACTTCTTTCTTAGACAGCCAGTGGTTTTATTTGGTGGAAGATGCTTCTGCCCTTTCGAAGTGGTCAAGGAGGGAGGTGGATGCCAAAAAACCCACAGCAATTTGAGAGTTAGAATCTGCTGGAGGAAGCCCAAGGAGCAAAAATGAGAGGCAGGAGAATGGGAGGGAAGACTGTTAATTCCTTATGCCCAGATGTTTCCCTCCACATGGCAGTAACTTTACTCCATTCTTTCCTTTAATCCACTTAGTAAAGGAAAATGGAAGAAGCCACTTGAAATGTAATTGTCTTTCACTATTCCTGTTTAGGTCTATTACCCAAACAGTAGGGAGATTTCTCATTTTGTTCTGTTTATTGCAGTAGGATTAAAAAAAAAAAAAAGAAAAAGAGTTCTCTCAACACCTGTTTTCTTAATTGATTGTGATTACTTTGCCCCCAAAAGTGAGTGGTTTTTAAACAAAGTGGGTACACTCTCATAAGCCACGTTACCATCTTGTAAACACAACATTAAAATAGGAAAGGTGACAGAACTATGACAACAGCGCCCTTTACTACTCTGGATGAGAAGCCCATATGCCATTCACCTTTTTCTCCTTGTTTGCAATCAGTGCTTCCTTTGCTTTACAGAGACAAATGCTAGACAAGGCATGTTTTCTTCCTACATGCCCTGTTCAAGAGAAATGAATAAGGAAGTCTATCTACTTTTTATCTGTTCTTTTGGTTCTAAATTTCAGTGTAAGAACTCCTTAAACCAAAAAAAATTTTTTAAAAAACAAACCCCTCCTGGGTTGACCCATGCCTATCACAGCATTTTATGTAATCCAGTACTTCGGGATGGTGATGAGCAGTTACTCATGCTTGCAGTGTGGAAGATGGGGGAAATTGACTGGCAAAACAGAGGCATTGACACTTGCTCATGTCTGTTCAGTTCCCGGGCCTCTGTGCTCATGGAGGAGGAATTGAAGAAGAACCTGCCAATTATTTCCATCTTGTGAGCTTAAAGCCAAAAGGAAAAGGCACATACCCAGGCTCTCAGAGTTCCATGACACGTTATGTAGCATCAGATTCCATCATCTTGCTTTTATTTGACTTGAAAAGATCTTAATTTTTGAAAATTTGAAATTTAAAGCTGTCTGGTTGCTAAAAGCTCCTTTAAACTCTCATTGTAGTTTGGAACAATACATCATCAAAGCCATGGTGCTTAGATGATATACAGCACCCATATATCATGAAAGCACCATCCCTCTCATGATATATTATTACAACTCACAATTGGAGCACCACCAGCGATGTATGGCTTAAAAACACAATTGTTAAGCCACAAAACTCAACATGGTCTCCACAAATTCTAGGAAGTGTTTTCTATTTGTTTGTTTTTTAAAAAAATCTGAATTGGTTTTTTATTTTACTTTTTCCTTGAAGTTTCCCAACTTGATTGGGACACTTGGAACACGTGGAAAGCACTGTGTTTCCTCTGTTTCCTGAAAGGCATACCCTAGCTGCGTGAGCATTGCCAGTATTCTAAGTGAAGGAACTCACTGACAGTACCATAAGAAACCATCAGCATGCCTATGCATTTTGACAGAACACTGATTTGATTCTTGAGTTGGTCATGCTGAGGTATCCTCAAAGTCATTGTAAGTGGCATTGCTTCCAGTGACATTTACTTTAGAACTAAGTGGCTGTCAGTAATTTCATGCTGACCCTCGACTTAGTTGCAGAAGATGAGGCCTCCCCAGATCAAGAAAGGCAGAAACCAGCCCTGTAGAACACACAAGCTTTGGGGCTGGTGACGGCCTTGATGAAGTAGAATACATTCAGCAAGGCTCACCATAGAATTAAGTCTTCTGGTTTGGAACAGAAGCAGGTTGTCATAATTATTTTTAAAACTAATGCCCTGTAATATAGTCACTGCTAGAACTGACTGAATATTCAGAATGTGCAGCATTCGTGTAAGCACTTTACCTATGTATTTCACATAATCAGCATAAAAGTCTTATGCGTTGGGATACTGGTTTTATGCCCACTTGAGAAATGAGGGAATATGAAAGAAGTTAAGAAATTGACTCAGTAAAAAGAATAGGTAGGATCTGAACCTTGCCACCCATCTCCACTGACTAAACACCAAACTGCTTAATTGTAAGGGCTTCTACCTTTCTGAGATCTGTGAAAAGTAATATGGGCACGATGTGGTAGAAAGCACTGGAGCACAAGTCAGGGTTTCAGGGTTCTCATGGTTCCAGTCCTGGCCCTGCTGTTGCTTTGCTATTGATCTTCTAAGAGCCACTCTACTCTTCTGTAACGTGAAGAAATTAGGAACTCTTACTACCCTGCTAATGTTTTCCATTTCTAATCCTAGTGGTTTTCAAAGATTTTCTGATGATTTGTTTTAGTAATAATTTTTTTGCAAATGAAATTGTGCATGGGACTCCAACATAGAAACAGATAAAAACGGAGCTGCTCTGTTTGAATCATGGAGGGGGATCTAAATCCTGCCGCCCTCTCTCATGCCCCATTCTTACTTACATCATGAGCTGCTCCCTGGCCATACCAGGCTTGTCCCTAGGGCTTTGGGGTTTGCAGTTTAGAAAACCACTGACCAGATCTTTATCTGTCTATTATCTCACCCATGAAAAGGAGTTGAAACACTTGAACTTTCAGTTCAGCAGCAAATTATGAGATTCCAGGTGTCAGAAATGAGACACCACTTTGCAAAGCATTGCTAGAAATAGGGTCTGAGCTCTGCACACATTGTGTTCCCCCACCTGCCATGGCTGCAATGCGTCCTGTCTAGCCTGACTTCCATCTCACTGACCCTGGAAACCTGGCTTTTCTCACTCTCCAGGTGCTGGAGTATTGATGACTCCCCAGGAGCAGTTCTCAACCAGTGAGGACAAGAGTTGGAGTATGAATATGCTAGTTTCCTCACCCGTCGGCTGGGATACTTCTGGGGTGCATATTCTTCACTGGCTTTTGGAGTTCCCTAGCAGGTCTAATAAGCTCCGGTCACACTTGATCACACACCCTTTATTGACCTCCTTTCCTTTCCTGTCTCCTTGACGCATACCCCGCTACTTGTGTTCGCAGGGATCACCCACCAGATAAACTACCTGCACTCTCATCCTTGCTTCAGGGTTTGTGTCTGGGGCAATTGAGATTTTTAAAAGTGTCTATTATATTTGTATCATTCTACATAAAGAAAAGGATTGTTATTGTGTGGTAGTGAGATTAACTGTCGATCTAAATTTTCTCCTGTGTGTTTCTGTCTCTTCCAGATTTTCTGTGCTGTAAGTTTTTGGTATTCAGCAAATGGAAACAATCTTATTGTTACCTCACATTTGGTATTCCAAGTTGTGAGCTTTTGATGATTATCCAAACAGAGAGAGAACAATAGAGGCTGGGTGCGGTGGCTCACGCCTATGATCTCAGCACTTTGGGAGGCCAAGGCAGGTAGATCACCTGAGGTCAGGAGTTGGAGACCAGCCTGGCCAACATGGTGAAACTCCATCTCTACTAAAAATACAAAAATTAGCTGGGCGTAGTGGCATGCACTTGTAATCCCAGCTACTCGGGAGGCTTAGGCAGGAGAATTGCTTGAGCCTTGGAAGCGGGGGTTGTGGGAGCTGAGATGGGTGACATCTCGGACTCCAGTCTGGGTGACAGAGTGAGACCCTGTCTCAAAAAAAATAATAAAAATAAAAAAGTAGAAGATTTCTTGGAGTCTTGCCAAGAGAAAATTTTGTTTCTTTTTTCTTACTTACAAAATTGGTAGTATAATACTGACTTCATAAAGGTGTTGTAGAGATAAGAAAAATGTGTAAACTATGCAATAAAAATATCAAGGCATGTACATTCATTCTCTACTTGTTGCTATAACAAATTGCTGCAAACAGTAGGTCATATGGTAACATTATTGTTAACCTTTTGAGGAATTGCAGAAACTGTTTTCTGAAGCAGCCTTACCATTTTACATCCCCACCAGGTTGTACAAGGATTCCAAATTGTCCACTTCCTTGCCGGCATTTGTTATCATCTGTCCTTTTTATCACAGTTACCCTGGTATGTGTTAAGTGGTATTGGCATTGTGGTTTTGGGCTAAGGATGCTGAGCTTCTTTTCATGTATTCATTTATGCATCCTCTCTGAAGGAATGGCTATTCGTACCCTTTGCGCATTTTACTCAGAATTTTTGTCTTTTTATTACTGAGTTGTAAGTAGTTCTTTATGTATTCTGGATACACTTCCCTTATCAGATAGGTGATTTGCAAATCCTTTCATATTCTTGCTTGTGTGCTTTGAAGTAGAAAGTTTACAGTTTTGGTGATGTTCACCCTCTTCCAGTTTTAAGGACTGTCCTGATGATGTTGGGCCAAACTGGAAAATCTACGATACCTCACCCGATCTTAAGGTCAGCTGGTCAGTAACCATAATTCATTTGCAACCATAATATATCTTTTGTAACTTAACGTCATCACAGGTCAGGGATTAGGACATGGACATCTTTGAAGGTGGCCATTATCTTTTTACCACAGCATGGTCTGTTATTCTTTAGAATCTGACTTGCCTTCTGCAGTTGCTCATTGGCACATGTAGGGGACAAGGATTCACACAGGGCCAACTGGCTAAGGTTGCAGGATACTAGTTGTGGAGCAGGGTAGCTCTTCAAACTTCCTTGCCCTTTTGCCCACCATGAGCCATGATTGTATAGCCTTACTACAATATATTCTGACAAGGAGAAAGGATATCGCTATGACCACACTGACCATCCTCAGGTGAGTATGGGCAGAAGAGATGCGTTCAAAGAGATTGAGGGAGGAGCAGAGACAGCACAGAAGAGTTAGGGCCTCTAAAAATGATGGCTCTGGATGCTGGCTCTATTTCTTCACCTCCCACTTGCTCTGCAACCGACTGCAGTAAAGGTTTTTTTTCTTTTTCTTTTCCTTTTTTTGAGATGGAGTCTTGCTCTGTTGCCCAGGCTGGAGTGCAGTGGTGCAATCTCCCAGGTTGGAGTGCAGTGGTGCAATCTCAGCTCACTGCAACCTCCTTGGGTTCAAGTGATTCTCCTGCCTCAGCCTCCTGAGTAGCTGGGATTACAGGCACGTGCCACCATGTGTAGCTAATTTTTTGTGTATTTTTAGGAGAGCTGGAGTTTCACCATGTTGGTCAGCCTGGTCTCGAACGCCTAACCTCCTGATCCAACCACCTTGGCCTCCCAAAGTGCTGGCATTATAAGCATGAGCCACTGTGCCAACCTGCAGTTAAGATTTTTTTAAAAGTAATAGCTTTATTGAGATATAACTCACATAATGTAAAAGAAACTCTATTAAAGCATACAGTTCATTGTCTTAATATAGTCACAAAGTTGTGCAACTGTCACTGCTATGTAATTCCAGAACATATCCATCAACCCAAAAGAAACCCTGTGCCCATTAGCAGTTACTCTGCCTCTCTCCTCAAAACCACTAATCTTTTTTTCTCTATGAATCAGCCTAGTCTGGCTTTTTCATCCAAATGGCATCGTACAATATGTGGCCTTTTGCGTCTGGCTTATTTCCTTGAGCATAATGCTTTCACTTAGTGTACGTCACTCCTTTTTATGGCCAAATCATATCCAATTGTCTTGATATACTTCACTTTGTTTATCCATTGATCAGTTGATAGTCATTAGGGTTTTTTATACTTTCTGGTGATTGTGAATAATGTTGTTGTAAACACTCATGGACAAGTTTTTGTGTGGACATATGTCTTCAGTTCTCTTGGGTATGTATTAGAAGCAGAATTCTGACTCACATGGTAACTCTATATTCAACTATTTGAGGAACTGCCAAACTGTTTTGCCAAGTAGCTGCATGATTTTACATTCCCAATAGTGTAGGAGAGTTCCAGCTCTTCACACTCTGGCCAACACTTGTTATTGTGTGTCTTTTGATGATTGCCTTTCTAGTGGGTACGGGGTGATGACTTAATGTGGTTTTAACTTGCATTTCCCTAATGACTAATAATGTTGAGCATTGGCCCAGCGCAGAAGCGGGCACCTGTAATCCCAGCACTTTGGGAGGCTGAGGTGGGTGAGTCACAAGGTCAGGAGTTCAAGACCAGCCTGGCCAAGACGGTGAAAGCCTAAAAATACAAAAATCCACTAAAAATACAAAAATTACTGGATGTGGTGGTGGGCACCTGTAATCACAGCTACTCCAGAGGCTGAGGCAGAGATTTGCTTGAACCCAGGAAGGGAAGGTTGCAGTGAGCTGAGATCCCACTGCTGCACTCCAGCCTGGGCGACAGAGTGAGACTCTGTCTCAAATAATAATAATGATGATGATGATGAGGTTGAGCATCTTTTCATGGGATTTTAAATTTTGTTCTCCCAGCCTTACTGAAATAGTTCAAGCTTTCAAGAACATTTGACACCCCTAGTGACACCGTCTTTGAAATTTGTTCTTCTCCGGGCTGTTGGAACTTACCCTCTCTTGATTTTGCCTTTCCTTACTATAGCCTTAAATCGAGTCCTACTCCTCTTCCCAAACCTCAAACGCTGGAGTGGCCCAGTGCTTGGTATTTACCTTATCCTGTTGTGTTTTTCTTCATGACGTTTATTTCTATCCAAAATTAAAATGTATAATTAGTTATTTCCTTACTTATATTCTGCATCGCCAGTTGGAATATAAGCTCTAGGGGCTTTGTTTTGTTCTTGTCTATATCGCTGTTTCCTAGAATAGCACCTAGAAATAGATATTTTTGAGTGAATGAATATATGCTTTAGAGAAGTGTACAGAAGTGTTACATTAATTAAAGTCGGGACTCCATAATCAAATAAGTTTCTGGAATGTTGGATTAGATGAAGTTAAGCATCTTTTGTGTCGGACTTATACTTTAATGTGCTAATGAGCATTGTGAAATGTTATTTGACCATGAAAATAGTTTTGGTATGGAATGTGTCCTGGGACTTTAAAAAGACACTCTTCTAATTGTAGCAGCTAAACTGCAACCCCTAGCAAATTTGTGGAAGGCCTTTATTAAATAGCTGTGTTGTTGGCACTTAGAAAAGTAAGTTGTGATCACCACTGCTTAATATGAAATGCTAAGAACAGATTATATCAAATTATCCTCATCTCTGCTATTTGTAGGGTTTTTATCAGAATGTCATTCTATTAGAAGGCCTTAGTAATGGTACTTTTTCACAGCAACGAGGCTTTGAGCTGGCTTTATCATGATTTCCCTGTTCTGAGAAATTGAGTGGGTTGTCAGCATCCTGTGATCAGCCTGTCACTTAAGAATTTGTGTCAAGATATCAGGGTAGGTTAAGATCTATGCCCTTGGGGAAAAAATCACCTGTACAGTGAGCTGTTTACTGTCTTCAGTGTGTCACAGTGAAGTTTAAGTGGTGGCCAGTGATCAAGAGTGGCTTTTCTAGAACTTGGTGGTAACACAGTCTATGAACACGAAACCCAGAAGAGGAGGGTAAAGAAAAGGAAGCAGGGGGATAGGCCTGGAGCCTGGATATTCCCAAGTGCAGGGTTGCAGCCCACCATATGTTAGTAGTGGATAGTAACAGGCATATTCCTGAGGACCAGGCAAGGAGAGTGGTCAGAGTGCAGAAAGCCAGAGGCATTCAGAAAGATGTCTCCACATACTGGACATGGTAGCTCACACCTGCAATCCCAGCTACTTGGAGAGAGGATTGCTTGAGGCCCAGAGTTTGAGAACAGGTTGGGCAACACAGTGAGAACTCCATCGCTAGAAATATGAAGAAAAAAAGTTAGCTGGGTGTCATGGCATGCATCGGTAGTCCCAGCTATTTGGGAGGCTGAGACAGGAAGATATCTTGAGCCTGGGAGTTGAAGACTGCAGTGAGCTATGACTGCATCACTGTTCTCCAACCTTGGTGACAGAGTGAGATTTTGTGGGGAGAGAGAGAGAGGAAGGAAAGGAAAGGGGAAATAAAAGAAATTAAAAGGAGGGAAGAAAGGAAGGAGGAAAAGAAAAGAAAAAAGAGAGGAAGTATAGAAGGAAAAAGAAGGAAAGAAAGAGAAAGACAAAGAAAGAGTCTACACATAATGCAGTAGGGCAGGCAAAACAGTGAGTGACCTCAGTGCCCACACTGGTACCCTTGGCAGGAGCGAGATAAGAAACCAGATGGATATTGTAAGCCAGTGGTTCTCTCAAAGTGTGCCATTAGACCAGCAGCAGCTGGGAGCTTGTTAGAAATACAGACTTTCAGGGCCCTGCAGTCTGCATTTTAACAAGCCCCAAGTGCAGGTGGAAGTTTGAGAATGGCTAGTCAAATCAACAGAAACAAGCTTTCGCTAAAGAGATGCTTGAACAATGCCCTCATTCAAGGAGCTTCTTAATATCTTGTTTTGTTGGTGCAGAAATCATCCCTGAATGTGATGTCTACTTGGCCTTCAGGTTTAAATTTGTTTTTTTAAGTAATAAAAGTAAGTCTTCTATAGTTCCAGGTAATGAAAAGCTGCGTGCTAAGCACATGGTTAGCAGACTTAATTCTTTTAACCCTATGAGGTAGCAACCATTATAATCCCCATTATAGATAAAGATACTGACACATATGAGGCAAGGTCACACAGTTAGTTTGTGGTAGGTCCAGGATTTGCATTAGGAAATTTGACTGCAAGATACTGGTCTGGAGCTCCCTAGAATGTATAAAGAAGATGACGATGGATAGATGGATGGATGGGAGGGAGAAAGAGGTAGGAAGAGGGGGCAAAGAAAGAAGAAAGGAGGAAAACAAGAAAGGATAACAGTATATTTTAGAATTAAAGAATGATTGAAGGCTCCTTCTGAGGGTGGTCTGTATCCTTGTACTGTGTTATTTTCCTGGTTTTGCTTTTAAGTCAGCCTATCTAGAGATTTCAGCCTGGGCCCACCTGCCCAGCTTTCTTCTAAGAATTTGGTTTCATGGGTAGTTTGTGATTTATTTTTTCTTGTCTCTTCTTTCTCTTTCTCTTTCCATGCTCACATAGTCTTTGTGACTTAAGTACACACTTGGCCCAGTTGCTAAGAGATCCGTGACTGGCTTTATTATTGACTGGTGCATATTCTGGCAAAAGCCTGTGACTCTTTGGGTACTGTGCTCAGGGGCTGCTTCGAAGCTCTTCTCTGCTTCATTCACCTTGGACCACATTGCACCCTGCCTCTGCTTTAATAGCGTATCATTTTCCCCCTCCTTGTTTAGCAAAGCCACAGGGACACTTAATCTTATATTCTCTGGAGGCCTTTTGGAGCCTCGGAGCCTGACCTCAGTAATCAAGAAGGGGTGGGTGGTCAGGGATGAGGTTTGACCCTCTGTCTGCCTCTCTGTATTTGAGCTTTTTATTTTCACATTCCTCCCCATGGTTTGTAATAAAAATAGAACATAGTTCAAGGGCAGGAATGAGGTTTAACTTCAGCTGAGGTACAGTAGAGGCTATTTGGAAAGTAAAACTTTCAAATGGTAGTTTAGCCTTGAAGAATATATTGAATTAGGTATGCTCTGAGCCTTGATTCACGATTGCTGCCTAATAGCATTGCTATGTATATTACCTGGGTGCATTCGTAGACTACAGAAATGGGCTATTTAAAAGATTAAGTTTGCACAGTCAGTGCACGTGCTGATGAAACATGTGGGAGCAAAAGGCAGGTGGCCTCGTTTCCGGTACTGACTTCTACTTCCTGTGGGGCCCTGGCCTCACTGAACACTGATTTCCTCTTCTGTAAAATGGAGGTCATAGCCTCACAGGATTTTTAAGAGTGCTAAATGACAGAATGCCAAATGCAGAGCATTGCTTATCATAGGAAATAAAGACGTAATAAATGAGAACTGTTTATATTACTAGGATATGATTATTGCACAAAGCCCTGAGTCTGTAGTTCTGCCCATACTGCTTGCTACTCTCATTCATTAACTCTTTACATACACAGTTCTCTGTTAGCCAATTCTTATTTCTTGTCAGTGTCAGAGTCATGATGGTCACCCTTGAAGATGTGCTGTCATTTCAAAGCACTGGTTAAACACAACCAAGACTGACAACCATGAATAATTCCAAAGAGCCTCTAAAACACTCTAGCATTTCACTCCGTCTCTCATACATACCACCAAGTTGTTCTCTCTTGCTTAGTGCACTCTCTTCTCAGCAGATTATTTCAGGTATAGTTACTGATGGTGAATATCAACTTCCTCTGAAAAATAATCCAGCAGGAACCATCCAGAGTAATTGGGCTTCATGAGAACATCACTGTCAAGTCTAAAAATATATGGGAAGATAATCACATTTTATTTTTCTCTTTCTTGTATATTTTCAGCACGTTCACGTCCACATTCTTCCCAGGAAGGCTGGAGACTTTCACAGGAATGACAGCATCTATGATGAGGTGGGTCTGCGCTCTCTGATCTTATTGTTTGATTACGGGGACTGTCGGTGTGATAACATCAGCCTAATGAATCAACAAATACCCTAGATATGGTCTGAAATGGGGTTGTGTTTAGTCTGTCTTAGAAAGTGGCAGTAGAGACCAAGAGTCAAGAATGACCATCATGGGAACCCAAGACTAAGTTAATTATAATGATTTCTTTTTCAAATGAAAACTAACAGAAACCAAATGTCCTTGTGATTTCTATCCTGTCATTTACCAGGACAGTAAGTATTTGCATGGAGATATCGTCCAGAATCTCCATAGAGGAAAACCTATAGTGCTACCAGTGGAAGTCAAGTAGACTGATATATGATCCTTTTAGTCAAATGCTATACTTAATTTTCAAAACACTTTGAAACTCACCTTGTCTTTCCCAACAGCATTTATTCAGAGTGAAACTTTGAATTATCATGAGCAAAACTAGGTTGGTTAGAATAATGTAGGTGTAACTCACATATCATAAATATTATAGCATTTATTTTATTTCTGAGTACTCCCATTCAAAGATACAGGTGTAAAACCACTACAAACATGAATCAGCAAGAGCCAGGTGATCCACTCCCAAAGAGGATGTCTATGTGAGAACCTCCAGATGCCCATTTCCACTATGTGGAGCATAGAGCCTGTGACGTATCAGGTTGACATAAACTATAAGGTGATTTCAATGTACCTATTTATTGTAGCCAAGGAGTGGAAAGTAAGTCCTCCATATGGTAGAGCAAATTCGATAGCACTAGTGCCCTGGAGTGATTGGTTAAAAGGACTTTGAGGCTGTTTCTGGATGAAACAATGAAAAGTGCTGTGATTGATTAGCAGTGCCTGCCAAGGGCATCAGATAGGAGGAACGTGTCATATTTTCTGTCTATTTGACAATCCTGTTCTAACCCTTTAAGAATGCTTTTTAAGACACATTGCTTATTTCAGTCATTTATCGTGTGACTCTATCAAATAAACCACATGATTATCTCTACCTGCTTTCTAGGGACCAGTTAAAATCTATGCATCTTTTTGCATGTGTGTCTATGGGGCTTCTTTGCAGGATGGCATTAAAATGGCAACTCAAACCCTGAAAATAAAGAACAGGAGGTCAGCAGTTAATAATGGAACTTACAATTAATGTTTCTGGGATGTGCTGGGTTCCTTGAGGTGGCTGGTTATTCTGACTTTAGGATAGCCCTTACTATCTTGTACTTATGTGTTTTCAAGAGCTGTATTGGATGTGTGTAGATTGGAAATAGACTAGTCATCAGTACCTAAGTGCTGATTTGTGGACCAGTTGCTGCAGATCTCAATTCCCAGGAGGTACCATCCCTGGAGATCCTGATCAAGTAGATTGCACAGCACCCAGGAATCAGTCATTATATAAGGAAATCCCCAGGAGACTCGGATGCAAAACTACCTTTGGGAATAGGTTGTCTGGGTTTTCCAAAGTCATATTCTATAATACTATAATTTGAATTCATTTTCGCTGGATGTAAAATGCAGTTTGGGGATTGATAAGGGCTTAGTTCACATTGTAAGAAAATCAGAATTATAGAGTAATTATAAAGACATGCAATTAAAATACAAATACCAATCTCACTAACATAGACTAAGGTTAATAAAATGTTGCCAAATATAGGCTGTTTTAATGAATAAATTACCACCTGAATTATATACTAGTAAATACTGCTAAAGTAGCTTTAAAAGTACCTGAAAACACTGTTTTCTTAGGCTGAACAGTCACCTTGAAATCTTGTCGGTGTTTTAAGTGGGCTTGAGACAGAAGCATCATGGTGACATTTCAGCCCAGTTCAAGATACAGTGTCCAGTGCTGTAGTTGGTATATGCCCTCTCTCCTCTCTTATTCTTTTGCCCTTGTCTGCATGCTCTAATGGCCCCACAGATAAGAAGGAAACACATATTCCTACTTCTTACATTTTGGAAGATCATCTCAGGAGAAGTAATTACTGTAAGAATTCTTTTTTTTTTTTTTTTAAATCAGTGGCATGAGTCATATGTAGTATAGACAGTATTCACTAAGGGAGATTGTGGTACAAGACTAAGTAGAGATTGAAGTCTAGAAATGGGCAGAAGTAAGTTCAAATCCCAGTGGCATCTACTAACCATATGATATTGAAGCCTGATGGGCTTATTTCAGGGCTTGGTACTTAGCAAGCATTTGTTAATAGGTAGGGGTTTCTCTTCTTACTGTTATTATTACTAGTTTTGTTTCTTTTTAAAAAAGTAGCAAGGATGAGCAAATAGAGAACCAGATTCAAAGCCAGGTCATTGGATGTTCCCATCTACCATTCTTTCCAAGAGTGAGATTCCCAATTTTCCCATTTCCTTTAACCATTCCTTCTCAGTTTCATCTTCCTCTTTATATGGAAATGCTTCTCTAGGCTGAGTATCTAATAACACAGTGTTCAAAAGAGGCGTGAAAAGCATGCAGCACTGCACAGGCATTATTGGTATAGACCTTAACGTACATTAGACCAAGTGATCTTAATCAGAAGTGATGGAGTGATGAGGGATGGCATTCTTTATATTGATGGGAGCGCTGGCTCTAGATTATGCATCTGTTCAGGATGATCAACAAACAGACTGCCTTGGAGGGCAGGAGGTAGGAAACAGGAACAGCAGGGGGCTGAGCTCCATAAA
This sequence comes from Cebus imitator, assembly GCF_001604975.1. Lineage (NCBI taxonomy): Eukaryota > Metazoa > Chordata > Mammalia > Primates > Cebidae > Cebus > Cebus imitator. The sequence continues at coordinate 5,061,326 of NW_016107363.1, forward strand.
ATGTAATTGTATTCCTATGGCTGCAGACATAGAAAATTATGCCCAAAAAAGCCCCAGAGTATAAATTGGCTAGGAACACTGTGTTCTTTCTGGGCATTGTTTTAACATGGTTAGTGACAAATAACAAGGTTCATAAGAAGGGCATTTGGGTCTGAAAACAGATTTCGGGAATAGTTGATGGTAGGAGTGTTTTGTCTGGAAAAAGGAAGACTTGTGGAGGGGAGATAGTACAGAGTCACCGTTTCCAAATATCTGAAGGGCTGGCAGTGGAAAGGTATTAAATACATTCTATGTGGCTCCAAAGGACAAATCTGAGATTATCACACCACAAGATGGCAGGTATCATCAGCTCTACATAATAACAGGCCAAAGTGAGAAAAACTTCTGAACATTTAGAGTGCCTTATAAGGGGGTGAGCTTCCAACCCCTGGATCCACTCAAGCACAGAGCAGTTGGCCACAATTCTTCAAGAGGATGTCTACATTTGGTCACTGCACCATTTGACCCATTTGATCATCACCACCATCTTCAGATTTTACAAGTTCTGTAACAAATAGTGGGGTGTTTTTGTTATTATTATTACAATGTGACCATCTAGTGAAACATATTGTTTTCTATGTTAAGTTTATGGAAGTATAAGGTAATACCTTTTTTTCTGTTTACTTATAGGAAACCACACTCTATTGATTTTTTTCTCATTCCCAGCCTACTCCCTGCTTTTCTTGTAGCTCAGCATTGCATGTTGATGGTCCTTGGGCTTTGTTTGCCTCCTCATAAGTGTTTTATTTTTGCCTGCAAAGTATTTTTTGGGGATGTGCTTTATTGTGCCCGTAAAGTATTTTTTAACAAGTCTAAATGTTGTTAGGCATATTGCTCGTTCTTTAGGCCAAAACAATTGTCACAACTCTCTCCCACCTAGGATTGCTTCACTGGCTTCTGGTGCCTGCATGGCTCCTGAAGGCATTAGAGTTTGAGATCACTCCCTATTTCATGGGCTGCTCCTCTTGTCCCTGCCACTAAAAGATTACTATTCTCCAGAATCTTCTGTCTGGTATACAGGGCATGCTGTTTATCTGAAACATCTGTTTCACCTCCCTGCCTACTCATACACAGTGCTCTGGCCCCAAGTGAGTTCTTTTCTGTTGTTATTATTTTACTTCAAGTTCTGGGATACATGTGCAGAATAGGAAGGTTTGTTATATAGGTATACATGTGCCATGGTGGTTTGCAGCACCTGTCAACCCGTCATCTAGGTTTTAAGCCTGGCATACTTTTGGTATTTGTCCTAATACTCGCCCTCCTCTTTGCCACCAACCCCCAACAGACCCCAGTGTCTGATGTTCCCCTCCCTGTGTCCATATGTTCTCATTGTTCAACTCCCACTTATGAGTGAGAACATGAAGTGTTTGGTTTTCTCTTCCTGTGTTAGTTTGCTGAGAATGATGGTTTCCAGCTTCATCCATGCTCCCTGCAAAAGACATCATGATCTCATTCTTTTTGTGGCTGCATAGTATTCCATGGTGTCTATGTGCAACATTTTCTTTAGCCAGTCTATCATTGATGGGCATTTGGGTTGATTCCAAGTCTTTGCTATTGTAAATAGTGCTGCAGTAAAAATATGTGTACATGTGTCTTTATAGTACAGTGACTTATAATCTTTTTGGTATATACCCAGTAATGGCATTGCTGGGTGAAATGGTATTTCTGGTTCTAGATCCTCGAGGAATTGCCACACTGTCTTCCACAATAGTTGAACTAATTTATACTCCCACCAACAGTGTAAATGCATTCCTATTTTTTCACAGCCTCACCAGCATCCTTTGTTTTAATAATCACCATTCTGACTGGCGTGAGATCTCAGCGTGGTTTTGATTTGCATTTCTCTAATGATCAGTGATGATGAGTTTTTTTCATATGTTTGTTGACTGCACGAATGTCTTATTTTAAGAAGTGTCTGTTCATATCCTTTGTCCACTTTTTGATTGGGTTGTTTGTTTGTTCTTGTAAATTTGTTTAAGTTCCTTATAGATTCTGGATGCTAGAACTTTGTCAGATGGGTAGATTGCAAACCTCTCATTCTGTAGGCTGCCTGTTCACTCTGATGCTAGTTTCTTTTGCTGCACAGAAGCTCTTTAGTTAGATCCCATTTTTCAGCTTTGGCTTTAGTTGCAATTGCTTTTGGTGTTTTCAGCATGAAATGTTTGCACAGGACTATGTCCTGAATGGTATTGCCTAGGTTTTCTAACAAGCTCTGAAATTGAGGCAGTAATTAATAGCCTACTAACTAAAAAAAACCTAGGACCAGATGAACTCACAGCAGAATTCTACCAAAGGTACAAAGAGGAACTGATACCATTCCTTCTGAAACCATTCCAAACAATCAAAAAAGAGGGACTCCTCCCTGATTCATTTTATGAGGCCAGCATCATCCTGATACCAAAACCTGGCAGAGACAAAATAAAAAAGAAAACTTCAGGCCAATACCCCTGACAGACATCAATGTGAAAATCTTTAATATAATACTGGCAAACCGAATCCAGCTGTACATCAAAAAAGTGTGTCCACCACAATCAGGTCAGCATCATCCCTGGGATACAAGTTTGGTTCAATGTACACAAAATAATAAACATAATATATCATATAAACAGAACCAATGACAAGAACCACATGATTATCTCAATAGATGCAGAAAAGGCCTTTGATAAAATTCAACATCGCTTTCATGTTAAAAACTCTCAATAAACTTGGTATTGATGGAACATATCTGAAAATAATAAGAGCTATTTATGACAAATCCATAGCCAATATCATACGGAATGGGAAAAAGCTGGAAGCATTCCCTTTGAAAACTGGCATGGATGACAAGGAAGACAAGGACGCACTCTCTCACCACTCCTATTCAACATAGTATTGGAAGTTCTGGCCAGGGCAATCAGGCAAGAGAAAGAAACAAAGGGTATTGAGACAGGAATAGAGGAAGTCAAATTGTCTGTGTTTGCAGATGACATGATTGTTTATTTAGAAAACCCCATCATCTCAGCCCCAAAACACCATAAGCAGATAAGCAACCAGCAAAGTCTTAGGATACAAAATCAATGTGCAAAAATCAAAAGCACTTCTATAAACTAATAACAGATAAACAGCCAAATCATGAATGAACTAGCATTCACAATTGCTACAAAGAGAATAAAATACCTAGGAATACAACTTAAAAGGGATATGAAGGACCTCTTCAAGGATAGCTACAAACCACTGCTCAAGGAAATAAGATAGGACACAAACAAATGGGAATACATTCCATGCTCACGGATAGGAAGAATCAGTATTGTGAAAATGGCCATACTGCCCAAAGTAATTTATAGACTCAGTGCTATTCCAATCAAGCTACCATTGACTTTCTTTGCAGAATTAGAAAAAAACTACTTTAAATTTCATACAGAACCAAAAAAGAGCTCGTATAGCCAAGATAATCCTAACCAAAAAGAACAAAGCTGGAGGCATCACATTACCTGACTTCCAGCTGTACTATAAGGCTACAGTGACCAAAAAAGCATGATACCGGCACCAAAACAGATCTATAGACCAATGGAACAGAACAGAGACTTCAGAAATAACACCGCACATCCACAACCATCTGATCTTCAACAGACCTGACAAAAACAAGCAATGGGGAAAGGATTCCCTATTTAATAAATGGTGCTGGGAAAACTGACTAGCCATATGCAGAAACAGAAACTGGACCCCTTTCTTACACCTTATACAAAAATTAACTCAACATGGATTAAAGACTTACATGTAAAACCCAAAGTCCAGGTGAGTTCTTTAACTTCAGTGGTGGGTCCTGCCCCACCTCCTCAGCTCCTGCAAGTATTCTCTCCCACTGCCTGCTTTTGTCAAACATATTATTCTTGTTCCCACCTTAGTGCCTTTGCACATGTTGTTCTTGTCACCTGTAACTTCTACCATCTTCACTTCCCCTTCATGTGGCTTCATGTAATCATTCAAATCTCAGCTCAAAGTCACCTCCTCAAAGTGTACTTTACACTCGTCTCTGGTTTCATCTAAAATAGTTAATCCTCTGTCTTCTCTATAGTAATTCTCTTATATCACCATGCCTATTTCCTTCTTAACATCTACCACACTTAATGTAATTTATTACCTTATTATTCAATACCTGCATTCTCCAATTATGGGTTAGAGTCATAAGAGCAGAGATCTAATCTGGTATAGGGTGGAACTTCAATGAATATTTGAAAATGAATGAACATATTTAAAAAACCAAGGTGTTGAACTAGAAGAACTTGAAATTCCCTACTAGTTCTAACATAATTTAAAAGGAGATTATATGTCTTGCTTTTCAGAGGGTCAATTCACTAACAAATAGCCACACTGGGTGAGACTTCGACATTTTGCTATCAGCCATCTAAGGTGAATTTAATGGGGCATTGATGGAACAGAATCCTTTGGTCAGAAATCAACGTGAAGAAGGCTACAAATTGTGGTACTCCGGAAAGGTTAGGAGAAGCAGTTATAAACCTTGTCTGATTGCTAAGCAAGTCTGGTAGGCACATCTCAAAGTTGATAACTAACTTGCCCCCTCGCACCAAACCTAGATTTGTGTGCCTACAACAAATACAGATGTGGGATTTGCCAAAAGTAGGCTCAAGAGCTACTCTTCCTTTATTTTCAACCTTGATGATCATCTCTGAGTTTGTTTTCCCCTTCTGTTCCTCCGGCAGTATGTCCTAGACATTTCAGAGTATGAGCCTCTCTTCTCTCACAAAACTGAGCTCAAACTCTCCCCCTTCCGAAGCAGAATGTCTTCTGAAGCTCTTTCTTTATGGTTGTCTATGCAGATCTTATTTATCTGCAGCTCCCAAACTCTTTCTACATCTGTGTTCTTTAAATTTTCATGAATTATGCCAACTCAGTGAGCCCTTCATTATCTTGACAAGTTGATGAAGATTATGGTAATGACCCAAATGGGTCCTTGGATAAAAGAGCGTGTATAGCTAATGTGGGGGAGGAAACACCCATGGCCTAATGTCATATCATCTCATTAACTCAGTCAAACTTACCCTAGCTGTATCCCAAATAAGCAACTCTCATAACTGTATTGGACAATTCATCAAATGTTTATGGGTGACATTGAATGGTTGTGACTGTGCACTGTATATAAAACCCATTACTGATGAAGGAAGTGACTATTATTAAAGCAAATGGGAATAGCAATCAGCAATTGGACAAATTCAACCATGAATTTCATAGACAAAGCAACCGTGGGTTCAAGCATGTCATGGGAAACAATTGCTTGGCTTAACACAATTCATGAGCAAAATCAATTTGCTAAAACGCAGGTCATTTGGCCCTGAAGGCTGGAGAGAACCATTATATTGCTGATGATATTTATTGTTGAACTTGGATCTCTTTCACACACCATTTGACAATGGGCTCAGAGTCCATGGGCCCCTAGTTGACTCTTCAAAAAGGAAGGAATGTTTCAGTGAGACAGCTAATTAGCTTTTTTTTTTTTCTTCTGGGTTTACTGGTGTCCTCCCAATGAGTGGTACGTTTCTGGGAGTATTTTGGAATGAAAACTTTGGTATATTTCATTCAGAATAAGATCACAACTTGATATGTTTTTCTAAATTAATGGAGATTTTTTATTCAAAGAACCAAATTAAAACTAACAAATAAGCATGTAGTAATGCTAATTTAATGACCTATGACCTCAAATGCTCTGTCTGTATCTATGAATGCTCTTTGGCTACTTATTTTAATAATGAGAGAACTGGGTAGGCATCTGCTTTACCCTATCTTATGTCAGATTATTACTGAGTTAAATTTCTATGTTTTTCACAAGAGAGAAACATAAAATTAGCAGAAAAGCATTTATCTGTTTAAAAGTTATTTGTGACCATTTTTCTCACAGAAACAAATACTCAGATAATTTATGTATTAGTCAGGGCTCTCTAGCAGGACAGAACTAATAGGATAGATGTATATATAAAGGACAGTTTATTAAGGAGTATTGACTTCCATGATCATAAGGTGAAGTCCTGCAATAGGCCTTCTGCACGCTGAGGAGCAAGGAAGCCAGTCCCAGGTCCAAAACCTCAAGAGTAGGGAAGCTGAGAGCGCAGCCTTCAGTCTGCTGCCGAAGGCCCAAGAGCCTGGCAAACCACTGACAAACCAAGAGACAAAAAGCCGAGGAACTTGGAGTCCAATGTTTGAGGGCAGGAAGCATCTAACATGGGACAAAGATGAAGGCCAGAAAACTCAGCAAGTCTGCTCCTTCCACCTTCTTCTGCCTGCTTTATTTTAGCCGTGGTAACAGCTCATTAGATGGTGCCCACCCAGATTGAGTGTGGGTCTGGCTCTCCCAGTCCACTGACTCAAATGTTAATCTCCTTTGGCCATACCCTCATAGATACAATCATTAACAATACTTTGCATCCTTCAATCCAGTCAAGTTGACACTCAGTATTAACCATCACAATATATTCTTCAGGTTTGTAATTTTATTAACTTTTTTTTTGTAAGAGATAGGGTCTCGTTCTGTTGCCCAGGCTGGTGAGCAGTGGCCCAATCATAGCTCGCTACAGCCTTGAACCCCTGGTCTCAAGTGATCCTCCTGCCTCAGCCCCCTGAGTGGTTAGGACTACAGGCACATATCACCTGACTAATGTTTTTTTATAGAGACAGGTCTTGCAATGTCATCCAGGCTGGTCTCAAACTCCTAGCTTCAAGCAATCCTCCTGCCTTGGCCTCCCAAAGTACTGGGATTACACGCATGAGCCACCATGGCCGGCCCAGGCTAGCCATGTTTGATAGAGTTGAACAAGTGAGGAATGCTGAGAAGCATGGAGGGCTATAATGATACCGACGGTGAGCTGGTTCTCCAAGGAAAATCATGAAGTCATTGGACACTGAAGAGGACAAATAATGAAAGAACACTGAAGAGTGATTGATGAGGCAGGTGCAGGTATCTAGAGGTTGAGCTTCAAGGCAAAGGACGCCATGGTTTTCCCTAGAGTTTGCTTTGAGGTCAGCTACCCTCAATTAGTTTCCCAGAATTGCTCTCCTATGTTGTTTGAATATGTTCCGTTGCATGTTAGTGAGAAATAAGCAAGAAAAAGTTAATCACGTGTCACTCTATCCTTAGCATCCATAGTAAATCCACTCTGTCAAACCTCTCCATGTGGTCCTCCCTCATTATATCCTGAATCAGGCTTTCTTGTGTAGAGTCCTGTCTGCCCTCCGCAGTGAATTCTCGCTCCAAACAGATATATTCCACCAGAAAGCTGTAAGGTGCTTGCCAGTGAAGGAAGAAAATGCCTGCTCCGAGGTGTCCTTGTTGCTGGAGTCCATCTGTCTTCCTACCTGCTTCTCACAGTTCTGTTCTCAGTCTCCCTATGACTGCTACAGTGAAAGCTCAGTTTAACTACAGTGCTTGAAGAATGGGCCATTTGGGTGTTTAAAAAGAATGTTAGGTTGACATTCAAGGTTCTTGACATAGCTATTAATAAACAGTCACTTAAGAAAGTCGTCCAAAATTTTTTTCATGTTTTTTTTCTATAGAGAATTAACCTGCTAAAGCAAACTACTGAGATCTCAGAAGTTTTTCCAAATCTATTTTGCTTAGAGAAATGAGAGTATAGGGGATTGGGGACAGGAAAAAAAAAAACAGCTATTAGAAAAAAATAAATTATTAGCAGAAAGGGATAAATTAGGCAAAGAGAAAACAGATATGAATTAAGCATTGACACGATACCCTCAATGTAAATTATAATGGCCCCAAAGTGAAAAGCCCCCACACATTTAACGTTATCTCTCTTTTAATGAAGAAAATCAAAATAAGCAGGAATTAGGGGGAAACAGAAGATAAAAATTAATATAGTTTTAAAGTCCCAAAACTTTTGTAAATGTTTTTGCATTTAAAATATCAGCTGTCATTCTTTAGACAAAATAATGATACACTTAATTCAAACAACCTTTATAAATAAATCCTGTAATTTCTTAGCTTGGAATAAGGTTCATTTATGTGCCACATGCCAGCAGGAAGGAACCCTAAGGTCACCAAGTTGCCTGCTTTGGAGAAGGCACATAGAGTCCTGGAAACATAGCCAGATATTTAGAATCCTAGCTTGAGTGTTCAAAATGTGGCTATACTTTCGTCACTGCAAGGCGACGTCTACTATTGTTGTCCAATTGGTAGCCATGAGCTACATGTGAACAGTCTGAATTGAGATGTGTTGTAAATGTAAAATCCAGTTTGGATTTCAAAGACTTCTACAAAGAAAAAAAATATGTAAATATCTCATTAAAAATGTTTTGTAATAGTTACATGTTGAAATGATAATATTTTGGTAATGTTGAGTTAAAAGTTATATCACTAAATTAATTTCACCTGTTTCTCTGTACTTGTTTTGGTGTTTTTACCAAACACTTGTAATAGCATATGCGTCTTGCATGAGATTTCTACCGGATGGTGTTGCTCTGTAACATCTTCAAACTGCTTCAGCTTACTGGCAAGCAGCTGCTTGTGGAAATTGTTATGACCTCCCCCAGATTTAGAAGAGCAATTTGAATGGTGCCAGATTTTCTTTCTAATCAAGTAAATCAAGAAATGTCTGGTATACCTGTATAGCTCTAAATTCTGCACCTTGAGTCAACATAGTGATTTATTGCAAACTGTTTAACGTTGAACCTTCTATTTAAATTTCAGTGTTTTTTGTTTCCTGTATTTGAAATGGGGAAAGATATCCAACAGTATTGGGCTTCTAGTGTAAGGTCAGTGGTCATAACTATAGGTCTTCGTCTTTGCTCCTAGGGAGAACACTAAGAAAAATAATAATGTAATAAAATCATTATTATCATTGAGAATACATTGAGAATATTATCTATTTTAGGTAAATTTATATTTTCTTTGAGAATAATAAATTATTATTGTCCGTGAGAATACACATTGGGCTGGACTGTCTGCTAGGTGCCAAGCATACATTATTTTCATTAACTTCACAGGGTGGGTGGCATTCATACCATTGAATTGAAACTAAATTTGCAGAGAGTAAATGTCTATGTCAAGACCTCATAATCAGCTCATGGTAAAGCCTGTTTATATCAAAGTCTGTTTGACTACAAAGCCTTCCCTGTTTCTATCACCCTTTACTTTGGTCTAAGGAAAATATTATTCTTCAATTTTGTGTAAAACCCAAGTACAGTGAAAAAAGTGATTTTCTTGGAGACTGGGACTTCCAATACTAAATCTCAAATGATTTCCATATCCTTGTTCAACCTTAGAGACATTTACGCACACACACACACACACACACACACACACACACGACCCACACACTGGATTTCCAGTAAATATGTAGGTCCTCAATACATCACCAGTAATTAAGACTTAGAGTAAAAGAAATGCCATTTACAGAGTTAGACATTTTCTCTGCTTTTAGGATATGGCTCACTAGACCCCATCTAGGTACTTCATTACAACTCCTTTTTAGAGTTTTTTGTTAAGCACAAGGAGGTCATCAGCATGCTCTAGCCAAGCTTCTGCAATTTCCAAGGTCATCCTTTTTGAGCTGGTTTTGTGCACTGAACCTCTTAAATACTTTTGCTTGCCATATAGTGTATTCATATCATAACACACTAAAATATTTAAGAGGGAATTGTTTTTTTCTGAAAAAGAAAAGGTCTTACTTACAAGACCGTAAGTATCTTCGAGGCCAGTTGCACCAGTACCTGCTGGAAATCCTTCTTACATTAGTGGTAACTAAGGAACTCAAAGAATATTCCCTTTGCATTGAAATATAGCCTTGATCCAACATATTTTTTCCCTCTAAAAAATGGTTTCTTCTGGTCAACTCTTCAGAGTTATAGAAAGGACATTGCAGTTAGGTCAAATCTATATATGAACTTCCAGCTGGCTTCTTTGGTAATCTTGGCCCTATCAGTTGATATGAAGACTGAGGCTGAATTTACTTTTAGTGACCTAAAATGAGCAACTTAACTTGTTTTCCTCAATCATTTGCCATCCATCCTTCTTTCCCTGGGGCATTGGGCTAGTTTCATCTATTGGTGATCTGGGATAAGGCAGAATTAGACTTCTTGAAAGAGGTTGGAAACAAAATTTTCATTAGCTGGTGGTATCTTCAAATGTAGAGGGAGACTATGATATGACTATGATATTAGCATACTGATGAGTTAATATATACAATGAAATGCTAGTTTGGGCATTGAGGTACGTTTATCTCCATCATGTATAGAAACGGAGACACAGGCAGACTTGAAAACTTTTCTGAGGACACAGAGAGTAAGAAACAAATCTGAGATTTATACTTAGACTGCCTGGCTCCACAGTCTGGGTTCTCTTTCACTCTCTGCCTTTGTGAACTACCAGAAGCGTCTTACTCATCTTAGTTCTCTCTGCCTCCCAGCACCTAACAGATACCACTACATAATAGAGTAGGTTGTCAAGAAATGTCTGTTGAGCTGAAGCTGGCACTTCTCCAGCCCTTTGCATTCAGAGCCTGGTTCTCCTATTCCTTAGGTCCATGGCTTTCCTTTAACAGCTGCAAGTCCCGTCACTTCTTGAGCACTGCCTGCCTTCTGTCCAAAATCTCCCCCTGAGAAAGAGCTTGTACATCAGTTATTACAGTAGTAGTTTAAATTGTTGGTCTTCCTGAGACGCCAAGGTATTTTTTCAAACCAGCAAAGCCTGCTGAGAATAGAATGGGATTTTAGAGCTGGAATATCAGGCCTTAGTCATAAGACACAGTGAACTTTGTGGGTAACTCCAGAATCAAATCACCAAGGCCAGCTGTGTCCCCTATAACCCATTTAACCCATATCTGGAATCTCCCTGAAAATGAACTTGATAGATTACTCCCTTAAAAGGCCCACCAGTACTCTCCAAGATAGACAATCCAAAATAGGCTGGTCAACAAATACCTTCATGTATGGAATTGTGTCTATACCCAACCCAGAGAATAAGAGACATTTGACGTCATCTCCTCTAAGTTCAAAATGCTCTTACCTGCAATATGCTTCCAGATTACATCAGAGTATGTGTGAGTGTGTGTCTACAAAACTTGGACACCTGATCTAATTAATTTGAAAAATCTAAACCTGGGAAACAATTTAAATGCCAAATAATAGAGGAATATATTTTAATGCTGTATATTCATCTAGGTAGCCATCAAAGGAGTTTTTAAGAATAATTTTAATGACATAACACAGTGTATGAATAATCAGGCCAAGAATAATAAGGCAAATTAGTCCTGTTATGATTTGTCTTTAGTGAAAATGGAAAAATGGAGAGAGGAAAATTATCTTTCCAAATCTATAGTACACCTGTTGTTAGATTCTAGTCTTGCCTAATGTTTTTCATTTTTTATTATTTTCTACAGTTTGGAACGAATTCTAATTTTTCTTGGCTACAAGTCTGCAAAATAATGTTTTCAATTTTTTTTTCTTATTATTTCCCATTTGTCCTAATTTGGAGTCACCAAAAACTAAGCTGTGCTTTTGTCAAGCCCAGTGAACTAAAGCTAGACAACTTAAACTTCAGAAAAAAAATAACAGCAACCTATTTACATACATAAGCCACTTTCATACCTGCCTACTGATGTATGGACTTCTGAGTAATGTGGCCTATATCGATTTTCCAGGCTTGTTCTTTTGTTTGTTGTTGTTTTTCTTCCTTCCTCCCCCTATTTTCTCTTCATGGGACATGAGACTTCCCAACAAGTTAAAAGTGAAGTTTCCTAATAACTCTGGACCTACCCATCTAGGAATAAACCATCCTAGCCATGAGAGATGAGACAGAACCTGAGACCAGAGACTCATTTTCTTCTAAAATGCCTTCTACAAAAGATTTTTAAAAAGAAAATGGGGGAAATGTGAAAGGAAAATAAATCTCAGGGCCCCCAAATCACTAAGCTAAAGGGAAACGTCAAGTTGGAAACTCCTTAGGGGCCAACTTGCTTCCCATTCTATTAAAAGTCACCCCTCTGCTCAATGAGATAAATGTGTATCTGATTGCCTCCTTTGGAGAGGCTGATAAGAAACTCAAAGGAATGCAACCATTTGTCTCTTATCTACCTATGACCTGGAAGCCCCCTCCCACTCAGAGTCTTCCTGCCTTTGCCTCCAGTTGTCTTGTCTTTCCAGAACGAACCAACATTCATCTTACATATGTTGATTGATGTCTCATGTCTCCCTAAAATGTATAAAACCAAACTGTGCTCTGACCACCTTGGACACATGTCGTCAGGACCTCCTGAGGTTGTGTCACAGGTACACATCCTCAACCTTGGCAAAATAAGCTTTCTAAATTAACTGGGGAAAAATACATTGGGCTATAACATTGAATGAAGAGAGTAGCATATAAACCGAGTATGGAATGGAAGAACATGTACCTTGCAATTAAGAGAGATTGTGGCTTCAAATAGAATAGCAGATCACTCCTGTTCCTTTGTATTCTTTTGCATTTCCCAAACTTAATGTAATGAGTATGCAATAATTTTGTAATTTAAAGAAAACATTGGGGGTAACCTTTTTTTTTTTTTTTTTTTTTTTTTTTTTTTTTGAGATGGAGTCTTGCCCTGTCACCAGGCTGGAGTACAGTGGTGCAATCTTGGCTCACTGCGGCTTCCACCTCCTGGGTTCAAGCGGTTTTCCTGCCTCAGCCTCCTGAGTAGCTGGGACTACAGGCATGCACAGCCATGCCCAGCTAATTTTTGTATTTTTAGTAGAGACAGGATTTCACTGTGTTGGCCAGGATGCTCTTGATCTCATGACCTCATGATCCTCCTGCCTTGACCTCCCAAAGTGCTGAGATTCCAGGTGTGAGCCACTGCCCCTGGCCAGGAGTCACTTTTTAAGAGCAGACATCCTGTGTTCTTTTTCACTCATTGGCAGAAGCCAGTATTTACTGGCAGTTGTTTGGTGAACCTAGTGAAAAAAGTTGACTTTAGTTTTGATCAAGACCTCATGGGAAATACATGTGTGTGAGCTGCCTAAGTAGCTGAAACACCCAGAGAAGTCGCTTTTTTTGCTATTTCTAGTCTTCGACGTGTGAGAAAAAAAATACTCCTCAATATACAATTTTCCTTGAGTTCCTGCTTTGAGGAGCACTGGGAAGGATACATTAAAATAGACAGTTGTCAGCTGGGTGCAGTGGCTCAGACCTGTAATCCCAGCTCTTTGGGAGGCCGAGGTGGGAGGATCACTCAAGGTCAGGAGTTCAAAAGCAGCCTGGCCAATGTGGTGAAACACCATCTCTACTAAAAATACAAAAATTAGTTCGGTGTGGTGGTGGGCGCCTGTAATCCCAGCTACTCTGGATGCTGAGGTGGGAGAACAGCATCCTGGGATGGGCAGGTTGCAGTGAGCCAAGATCATGCCACTGCATTCCAGCCTAGGTGAGAGAGCTAAACACCATCTAAAAAAATAATTAAAAAATAGGACCAGGCCCGATGGCTTATGCCTGTAATCCCAGCACTTTGAGAGGCCAAGGTGGGCAAATCATGAGCTCAGGAGTTCGAGACCCGCCTGGCCAGCATGGTGAAACCCCATCACTACTAAAAATGCAAAAAAAATGAACTGTGTGTAGTGGCACGTGCCTGTAGTCCCAGCTACTCAGGAGGCTGAGGCAGAATTGCTTGAACCTGGCATGTTGCAGCAAGCCAAGATCGTGTCACTGCACTCCAGCCTGGGCAACAGAGTGAGACTCTGTCTCAAAAATAAATAAATTATGAACATTAATCTAAGTAAATAAATAAAAATAAAATAGCCAGTTGTGCTGATGTGATACTCTGCAGTCTTATATTACCATTCTGTTTGCCTTGTCTCCAGTTTCTTCTCAATCACCAAGTCAACTTTTGCTGTGTCTGAGGTTCATTTGAATGGCATGTATCATTATTATTGGCAGATCTGCATTCCTTTTTGGAGGCTCCAGGGGAAAATCTGTTCTTTTGCCTTTTCCAGCTTCTAGAGGCTGCCTGAATTCCCTGGCTCATGGCCCAATTCTATCTTTAAGGCCAGTGATGGCCAGTTGAATCTTTCTCATATTGCATCACTCTGACAATTATTAAATACACAATCACCAATTTGACTATTAAAAAAATGAAATGTTCTTGACTCCAAAAGTTCAGTTGAATTTCTGGCTATGAGAGCAAACAACTTCATCAGCGCTGGGCCAGGTTTTGCTCAGCAAGTTCAGTGCTGTTTCTGTCATTTCAGGCCTATAATTCATTCAGTCTCATTCTGGCTTATAATCTCTCCATTCAGATTCTGTATTCTGGGGCCTTTATGAGCAACATGTCATGTGGGGTAGGCAGGGATCCTTGTGGCCCTTGGCTGTTGTTTCCTTGGCATCTGGTGTCCAAGTAATCCCCCTTGCCTGGTCCTTGTGTGCATCTTTGGTCCATTCTGATACCCATAAGGAAGGCAGTCATCCTTTGCGGGATGGTGACCTTTGGCCTCCTACACCTCTAGAAGTGTCCATGGTCCTGACATAGTCTCTTGTCTCAAGTATGTGAAGGACACTTACTCTTTGGCCTTTGCCAGCTTGTCAGAGTTCTCATGAGCTCAAAAAAGCTTGTCTGTTTTTACGTACTTTCCTAAGATCTGCAGAAAATTAGGTGCTTCCAGTAGACATTCATGTTGCTGCTATAGTCCTTCATTATTCTCTTTGCAAAGCTGGGTTCTACCAGTACTCTGGATGAGAAAAACAGAATGCACATTCAGTCTACTCTCTTAGAGAGTCAAATTCAGAGGGATAGCTTACAGCAAGTCACCTGTGGAAGACCAAATAATAGCTCCCAATGGTGCCTAGGTACCAATCTTTCAGAAACTGCAAATACATTAGATGGTAAAAGAGAATTAAGGTTGAAGATTGAATTAGAAGCTAGTCAGCCAACTTTAAGATAGAGAGATGACCTTGGATTGTCCAAGTGGACCCAACATAATCACAAAGGTGGAAGAGCAAGGCAAAATAATTAGTGTCAGAGTAATGCAATATAAGAAAGATTCAACTGGCCATCACCGGCCTTAAAGATAGAATTGGGCCATGAGCCAGGGAATTTCTGCAGCCTCTAAGAAGCTAGAAAAGGCAAAAGAACAGATTTTCCCCTAGGGCCTCCAAAAAGGAATGCAGAACTGCCAACACCTAGATTTTAGCCCATTAGACCCATTTTAAACATCTGACTTCCAGTGCTGTAAGATAGTACAATTGTATGGTTTTAAGCCATTAAGTTTGTGGAAATTCACTATAGCAGCAAATAGAAAACTAATATATTACCTAACCTCAGGATTCAGCCTGGGGGTTTGGGGAAAGGCAAGGGCATAGCACACCCCACCCCAATGCACATGTGCACACACATGCATTACACATGCCCACTCATGTACACATTCACTCTTTCTTGCTTTATCTCTCTTAACTCTGTCCATTATCCAGCTTGAAACTATTTTAAAGTCTGGGGGTGGACTTAGAACTCTTCTGCATCCTTATCCCTGCATGAATCATTTCTCTGTCACACTGGGGCAGTGCCTTTTGAATTAGAAGCTAAGCTGGTGAGTGAAGGAGACTACTGCTAAACAATAGATGTACTTCCCTTTAGCCAAGAGACAGGCAGGAAATGGCACACCAGTGATTACTTTGAAATACTGGCCTGCCACATATGGGTAGGAAATGAGTGACAGTAACTATGCTACAAAGTTGAAACCACTAAGTAACATGGGGTAGTGGTCTCTGATAAAAGGCCATGGAAGTGTGGGGAAGGAAGTGACCACCAGACATGGGGCTATCAGAAAGGCTTCCTATCGAGGCTCAACTCCTGTCCCTATGGCTAATGAGACTATGGGCAATTTCCTCTGCCTGAGGCTCAGTTTCCCTTCAAACTGAGAGGTATTCATCTTGGTCACCTGTAAGCCCGCTTTCAGCTCTGATACTTTGTGATACTATGACACTAAATAGTTCAACTGAGAAAGAATCACTTGCCCTGAGAACTCCTTTCCTTTGATTTCCACGTGGAGGTCACATTAGCATAGCAGAAAGGATATTGACACTGCAGTTGACTTTTAAAAATCACTGAGAATAGGAGATAAAATGAAAACACACCAGATGGAATGTTGAGCTCCCTGCTATTTCAAAACTTAGACATTTCCACTAAATGTTGGCACAAACTTAAATATCATCTTGAATGCTATTTACAGTTTTCAAAGTGACAAAAATAGCATATTTCAAAAGAAGGAAAGACTATGTGAAGAGTGATCCTAATATCTTTAGAATTTTTTTATGGATGGAAATTTTAAGGGAATAATTAGATATGAAAACAATAGGCTGGGAAAATCACACGGGCCATTGAGATCCATCTGTAAGTCTATCACTAAATGACTAGATTTCCAGGAAATGACTCCCCAGAAGCAGTCTGAACTTGGCTCATCTCATGCAGATTTGCTAAATAGATTTCAGTGTTTTTAATTTTTAGGGGTCTATATGCTGTGGTTCTTGATCCACTTTGGGTTACAGACTCCTCTGCAAGCTTTGTCATAAACTGGAAACTTCCTAATGAGGAAGAATTTTAATATATTTACACAGGTAGCTTAGTAATGCATTTTCTTTTAGGATTTTTAAGGGCCAAGTTAAGAAGCTCCAGATTGAAAAGAATGCCCTTGAAGTCTAGGAAATTACAAAGACTGATTTTGTGCAAGAAGTTTTATAAACACACACACAAATTGTTTTCATGTACTTGGGTCTCATGGTGCCCATTCAAGCTCCAACTCGCTGCATTCAAGAGCATTGTACTGTCCAGTTATTCTCATAGAGCAAATACCAGAGACACTCAATGTCAGAATACACAAGGAGAAAGGGGCCTTTGAAAAGGAAAGATCCATTAGACAGGATAGTGAACTTCATAAGGGAGCCAGTAATTGAACATGGCTGATGCCTGAATCTCTTACCTTTTTAATGAAAAGTCTAGTTCCAGAATCACACAGTAGCTTCCAGAAAATGGGCCATACAGTTTTACAAAGCACTGTTATCTGCATTTCTGGTTTTTTTTTTTTTTTTTTGTAAATTGACTTGATTCCCAATGGCTTATTATATAATATCATAAAGTACAGAAAATGATTATTTTAAAACTTATTTTGATACACCTTTTTGATGTGCTAAATGTCTTTAAGCTGTGAAAGTTGAAGTTTTTGTTCTTTGTTCTTTCTATCACAGGAGGAAGTTATAGATTCGGGTTTTCTATTCTGTAATAGGCTTTTCTTGATTGTTTTTTAAGTGTAAGATGACTTAAACTGTGGCTTTATATATCTAAGAGAGAGTTTAAAAATTTTTTAAGACTCATACAGTCCATTGACTCCATAGTGATTGAAACAAAACCATTTTTTAAAATCCGAGTTTAATGTTACCATCATTTGTTCATATTTAATTAAAATTGTACATGCCTCATCCCTCCTGTACACACCTATAAAAGGCTTACTACTTGTAAGGCACTAGGTTAAGTTTATGCAGACATACAAATTCAAGGGATGAGTTGCTCAAACTTAATTTATCTGGTAACAGAGCATATGCCCTTCTCCCATAAAATATTCCCCTTTTATGACCCCTGCGCTTACTGGTGTCACCCCCATTTTGAAAATTCCAGGTTAGAAACCTTTAGTCATCTCCAGTTTGTTCTTAAAGTTCATCCTCTGTATACTATCATTTACTAGGTTCTATCAACTTTTTTCCTGTCAAGCCCCTGTCATAATTATTGCTATTCTTGGCTGTGCTGAAGTCCTGGGATTGCACTCTCCAAGGTTTTCTGGGGCTTCACCAAGGTTTCCAAATTGATAGCAACAGAAGGCAGCCAAGTGCCTAAGCGGATGGAGGTGGGGTACCCAGTGAAACCCCACCTCAAGTGGAAGACAATTTAAAGCCTGAAAGCCAAGCTGCAAGTTAAATCCTCAGACTGGGCTGAGAATTTGACTTGCTGTTTGGTGTGCTTTCCTCTGTTCCATACCCTTCACCTATTTTACATATACCTGCGCTTTCTTAATTGATTTTGTATGCCGTTGTGCCCACCTTTGAGTGGTGTGTCTTTGCTTTAACTATTTTTGCAGACTCACAAACCAATCAGCAGGCACCCCTCACTCTAAGTCCATAAAAGCCCCCAGGCCCAGCCACACAGGGAAACTTTCTCACCATCAGGTAGGGGGACCAACCCCACATCCTCTCTCTGCTGAAAACTTCATCACTCAATAAAATTCTTCTCTGCCCTCATCACCCTTCAATGTCCAGCATATCTTCATTCTTCCTGGGCATGGGACAAGAGCTCAGGGAACCACCAAATGCAGGTATAAGCTATAACACAGCAAGCCGGGGCACGCCAGCATGGCCAAGCAAGGCCCAAGCAGGGCATCACTGGCTGGGGGTTCCCAGCTTATAAAGTGACCAATAAGAAAAATTCAACATTAAAATCATGACTTGAGTCTACTTGTCTCTTGATTGTGGGGAAAATTGAAGAGAAATTCCATAATTTTGTCAACTCAAATACTGTCTCCAATCTGTTTCTGACAGTTGTGGTGGAAGATTTTGATGCAACTTCAAATTGCATCAAAATCATCTCTTATTTGCATTTTCCCCCTTCCCTCTTCTCCTTCCTGCCTTCCTATTTTTTTTTTAATAGTTGCCTCATTTGAATTTTATGGCCTGAGTTTGTGCTTAGTTCCTTATTTAGAGCTTACCGTAAATTTTCCTTTTTTTTTTTTTTTAACCNACCATTATTTTATGGTTATTACTGTTCCTTTTGTTAGGTGTTGATGAAGGACAGAGGGAGATTTTTCCTTCTGTATTTTGTCACCTTTATCTTAAAGAAATAGCCACTTTAGAACAACTGGCTTTGGGGGGAAAAAAAGAAGTAGTCACTGTTTTGTGGCATTGCATTCTTATTTCCATTCTTATTATCTTTCTTCAGGCCTTTATTAAGCCATACTTCCTGGGTTCTGATTTCAGCCAGTACCGTATAAGCTGGCAGGATAGTTTTCCTTAAATTCATTTCCTGACATTCCAAAGCTGGAAGAATTCCAAACTTCTTAGCCTGTGCTTCCAAGACCCTTGGAAATCTAACTTTGCCTTCTTTTCAGCTTATCCTTTGCATTCATGAAACATTTGCTTAATCGAATTGCCTCCATACGGCTCCCACAGGGAACCAAATTATTCCCACCTTTGCACTTTCAGATTGCTGCCTTTAGTGATTTCTTCTTTGCCTCCTCCTTTATTCTGTTCACACTTCTCAAGGGCTTTCTAACTACTCCAGGCTACAATAATCCTCCTCTTCTAGACCTCACCATACATATGTTTGAGTATTTTAATTCTCAGAATAACGGAGGTGAAAGTCTCTAGAATAACTGACTATATTTTTAATATGCAAGTGACTGAATGATAACAGTAGTGACCATTTTTATTTCTTCCTTTGTCTCAGGCACTTGGCTAAGAACTTTCCAGCTTTATTTAGACACAGTTAAAATACCATACAGTTCACCCATTTAAAATGTACAATTCAGTGGTTTCATGTATATTCAAAGAGTTGTGTAACTGTCACTACTATCTAATTCCAGAATATTTTCATCACCCCCACAAAAACCCTGTGCCCTTTGGTTTCACTTCCCATCCCTCCCCTTCCACAACCCTGGAAACCATTAATCTACTTTCCGTCCCTATGTATTTGCCTGTTATGGACATTTCATATAAATGGCATCATACATTATGTGGTGGTGTTTGCCACTATCTTTTCCATTTAACATAAAATTTTCAAGGGTCATCCATCTTTTGGCATGTATCAGCACTTCATTTCTTTTTTTACAGCTTGATTAAGGTATAATTGACAAAAATTATATATATTTAAGATATACTGTGTGATGATTTAATACACATATACATTATGATATGATTACAACAGTCAAGCTAATTAACATATCCTTTACCTTACGTAGTTATCTTTTGTGTGTGTGCATGGTGAGAGCAGTAAAGATCAACTGTCTAGCATATTTCTAGTATACAATAGATTATTATTAGCCTTAGTCACCGTGCCATATATTAGAGTGCCAGAACTTACTTATCTTAGAACTGAAAGTTTGCAGCCATGACCAAATTATTCCCATTTTCCCCACACCTGGCCCTTGGTAACTATTATTCTGTGCTCTGTTTCTAACAGTCTGAATATTTTAGGTTACACATCTAAGTAAAATCAGGCAGTAATTTTCTTTCTGTGTCTGGCTTATTGCACTTGTCATAATGTCTTCCAGGTTATTCACATTTTTGCAAATGGCAGGATTTTCTTTCCTTCTTTTTTAAGAGTAAATAATAATCCATTATTGATATAGACATTGCATTTTTGTATTTATCTGTTAGTGGAAACAAGTTGATTCCACATCCTGGTGGTTTTGAATAATGCTACAATGAACGTAGAAATGCAGATATCTCTTTTGGATGAAGATTTCAGTTCCTTTGACTTTGTCTGCAGGAGTGGGATTACTAGATCCTATGGTAATTCTATTTTTAATTTTTGAGGAACCTCTGTACTCTTTTCCATGATGGCTGTACAAGTTTACATTTCTGCCAACAAGGGTTCCCTTTTCAAGTACCTTATCAGTGGTACTTGTTATCTTTTGACTTTTGGATAATGTCCATTCTAACACGTGTGAGGTAGGTGATACCTCATTGCAGTTTTCATTTCCATTTCCCTGAAGATTAGGGATATTTAACATTTTTTATAAACCTATTAGCCATTTGTATGTCTCCTTTTAAAAAATATCTATGCAGGTCCTTTGCTCAATTTTTAATTGGGTTATTTTGTAGAAGAGGATACTATTGAGTTGAATGTGTTCCTTATATATTTTGGATATTAACCCCTTATCGGAGTTTGTAAATATGCTCTCCCATTCTGTAAATTGTCTCTTCACTATGTAGTTGTTTTCTTTGCTTTTCAAAAACTTCTTTTTATTGCTAAATAACATTCTGTTATATGGCTAGGCCATATTTTGTTTATCTGTTCATCATTTGATAGACAATTGAGTTGTTTCCACTTTTGATTTTTATCAATAATCCTTCTGTGAATGCTACTATTAATATAGCCTTGTGTTTGGGTGCATATATGTTTTCATTTCTCTTGGGTATATAACTAAGAGTAGATATGATAACTCTTTGTTTAATTTTTAAAGATACTCCCAGACGATTTTCAAAGCAGTTTTACCATTTTACATTCTTACCAATAGTTTAAGAAGATTCTAGTTTCTTCGTATCTTCACCAAAACTTGTTATTTTGTAACTTTTTATTATCATCATCCCAATAAGTATGAAGTGGTATCTCACTGTGCTTTTGATTGGGTGAGGCATCCCTGATAGCTAATATTGAGCATCTTTCCACATGCCCCTTGGTCATTTGTGTAACGTGTTTGGAGAAATATCTCTTTGGATCCTGCACCCATATAAGTTGGATTATTTGTATTTTTATTATTGATTTGGAAGAGGAGTCTTCCGTATTTAACTCATGTAATTCTTACATTACCTCTCTGAGATTGCCATACTTACCTTTGTCTTGCAGTTGAAGCAATTCAAGTTCAAATCATTCACTCATTTGCCCAAGGTCCCACATGTAGGAAGGATCAACTAAAGTTGAAACTTTAAAACCCAGAATCTTTCCAAATACCTTTTCCACTCTCATATACTTTACCATTTCACTCAGAAAGTCAAAGCGTAAACATGACACTAAGACATGTTAGAATATTAAAGTTCAAATCATAGTTTAGAAATGAGCGGACTTAATCCTGTGAAGGAAAACAGGATTAAATGAGAACAGAAACAAAAGCGTAAGGACAATGGGAGGTTACATTAACAGACAAAGCAGTAAGAAAACTTGTGCTTCTTTGCATCTTCTTGGTCATACACTTGGAAGAAATGTAACCAACTCCAAGTTTATCATATCAAAGAAGGACTGCATAGACTTTAAACAATGTGGCCTGGCTGAGCACAGTGGCTCACACCTGTAATCCCAGCACTTTGGGAGGCTGAGGCAGGTGGATCATTTCAGGTCAGAAGTTCAAGACTAGCTTGGCCAGCATAGTGAAACCCTGTGTCTACTAAAAATACAAAAATTAGCCAAGCATGGTGGCAGGCACCTGTAATCCCAGCTACTCAGTAGGCTGAGGTAGGAGAATTGCTTGAACATGGGAGGCAGAGGTTGCAGTGAACTGAGATTGTGCCACTGCATTCCAGCCTGGGTGACAGAGTGATACTCTTGTCTCAAAAAACCAAAAAACAAAAAAACAGTAAAACAGTGTGACCTACAACAGGAGTCTTGGTATACACATATACCATCTTGGTATACACATATGGTAGTGAGACATGGATGATTCAAGTGCAAGTGGATTATCCAGTGTGATGTGGCACCAGGGGTGGCACCTAGGGGAGTCAAAGTGGACACAAGAGAAGCAGAAATATTGAGTTTTTTCCATATCAATTTAAGCATCTTTGTTTAGATATTGTAGGCCTGTCATCTGTGGACTTTGATTTAGTCAGGAGCCAATACATCATGTGGTCAAAGGCCACGTGGCCTCACCTGCTCTGCAGACAGGCCTGCAAAGCTGCTGGGAGGAACTATTCATGGGAAAAAGAGGCTCACTCTCCTCCTGCCATGTGGGGCGAGTCTGGGGCTGGAGCCACCAAGAAAGTCTGTGGCTTACATCATTCTTGCTGTTCAGGCCTTTATCTCAGAGGACTGTGGCTACTGGAGTGAGGAGTCCAACAGGAAGCATCATGCATTGCCCCTCATGATGGTGCCAGATGACTGTGAAGAGCCTCTGCTCGGCCTCCACGGTGTCCAGCACAGGGGTTGTAGGCTAACTATACCTGTGGGTCCTAGCCCTGTTTTGTAAATAAAGTTTTGCTGGAACACGGCCATGCTCATTTGTTTACCTATGGCCTGCAAAACCTAAAATATTTAGTGTCTGGACATTTATAGAAAAAGGTTTGCCAGCTCCTGGCCTGGCAGAGTGCTAGGCCTGCAATAGCTGATTCTTAAACCTTCCATTGACTTGCATCCTTTCAGTAGCACCGAATGGGCAGGAACGTAGGCAAACTTCAGGAAGCCAAATTTGTATTAGTTCCACAAAGACATTCTCTCCCTAGATGAGGGTTTCTTGAGGGTGGATGCTAGCAAAAGCCACAAGGCCATTATTTCCTTTAGAGAGTTCAGCCCTTTCCATACCTCCCTACTCCCGATGTGTCAGCCTTCCTCTGCCTGCTCAGACAAGATCATTTTCCACTTGTGAAAGTGTCTAAGAAGTTCAGTGCTTCACCTACATCATTTCATGTGCCTACATGTGCCCCTGGAGGTAATGTCAGCTCTTATTTCTGAAGTCTATTATGAGTGGAGGAGCAAAATGCGGAAAGGTTATGTCACTTGCCCAAAGTCCCACTTTATCTTTTGCTGTGGATCTCAATCCAGGCTGGGAGGAGCATGGAGGGGTGAGGAGGGATTCACCTTGTAGAAGAAATGGCAATGAGGACTCTGATGATGGGCAGACTGGGGGAAGACCTTCCTGTTTATTTTCAGCTTACCCATTAGAATCTCAGTATCTTCGTTGATAAAATGAAGCTAAGACTATTTTCTAGGTCATGGAGGATGATTCTATCTGACAATGTTTATTAATTGCCTAGTATAATACCTGGCATGTCACGTTCAATAAATACAAGCAGCCATTGTTACTGTTTTGTTGCAGCTTGTATTGTTACCATTGTTATTTTACTAATGTAGGTGAGAAATCAGTGTCTGAACTTGAAATTTCTGTCTCTTCATTTATTGTCTGGTGTTGTAAGATCAAATGGCTACAGGAGAAAGACAGAGGTCATAAGTGACAACAGTGGACTAAATGTTAAAAAAAAAAAAAAAAAAACCTGTAGAGGATATTTATTATCTAAATGATGCAGCTGCCTGTTCCATTCTGGTTCATTGTTGCCAAGCCCAAATATAGGACTAAAATTGCCAGATCTAATATTTGTTTCAAAAAATGTTGGAAATCTGTTTTTAACATTGGTAAGCAATTTCTATCAATTACACACACACACACACACACACACACACATATATATATATACAAATATGATGAAATACTATCAAATCTGAGGGTCATGCAGATTGACTGTCCCTTATCTGAAATGCTTGGGCCAGCAGTGTTTCAGTTATCAAATTTTTTTGGATTGAGGAATATTTGCACGTACATAGTGAGACATCTTGGGAATGGGACCCAAGTCTAAACACAAAATTTGTTTATGTCTTATATGTACCTTATACAGATAGCCTGAAGATAATCATATATAGTATTTTAAATAACTTTGTCCATGAAACAAAGTTTTGACTGCATTTTTACTGTGCCTGTCATAACAGCACAGGTGGAATTTTCCAGTTGTATTATCATGTTGGTGCTCAAAAAGTTTCAGATTTTGGAGCATTTCGGATTTCAGATTAGGGATGCTCAAGCAGTATCTGGTTTGCAATTTCTTATATAAAGGGAGTAAAAGCTTTCTCGGGGAAGAACTTTGCTGGGAAGCCGTGCTTATATTTGTTCATATCTACAGATGGCTTCATTACTTCACTTGAGCATCCAACAAGCATTTATCAAATAACTCTCATGTGCCAAGCATAGAACTGAATATTTAGAGATGAGCCAGGCAGATTCTCTCCCCTTGAAAGATTCTTGATCTAGTCAGGATGACCACCATACCATAAAAGAATTATAATAGAATGTGATAAATGGTTACCATTCAAGCCATGAAAGCTGCTATTTAGGAAACAAGAAGAGGAAGGAGATTCTGGAGGAAGAGACATTTGAATTGGGTCTTGAAGGATGAGCAGGAGTTTGCAGACCACAGGAAGGGTGTCTAGAGTTGTGCTGTGCAATTTGGTAGCCTGTGGCTAAATTTAAGTTAATTCAAATTAAATATTTTGCAAAATTCAGTTCCTCTGATACAGAAGCAACAGACAGTGCAAAATTAGATCATTTCTATCATTGCAGAAAGTTCTTTTAGACTCAGCTGTGGTGTAAATAAGGACACAGATACCCCGAGACTCTATAAACTTTAGAACACTGCAAGTTTTGGGGATATCACTGGAGTGGTAAGAACTGCAGGTTTAAATGTGGGCGAGAGGCAGAGAAAAAGGAACTGTGTGTGCTAATTCAGCATGGCTCGTCACAACCTCTGACTTTGCTTGACTGTACATGCTACCATCCACTCTTTCTCCCAAGCACTGCTAACATATTTCTGGCTTCTTGTTGCATTCAGATATATCACATGGTCCAAAAAAGGCAACATTACACTTGCGTTATGTTTCAGGTTTTGTAAGTGATGGCATGCTCATATTCTCGCCTCTGATCCTGCCTGCAGATATTAAATACCTTAATTATTTTCTTTCACAGTAGCAAAAATTGTAAAAGGAAAACAGACTTAAATTTATTTTCATACTAGGCTGGTCCACACTGCTGAACCATATTCGGAAACTTACAAAATCATTGCTATGATTATGGATTGAGAATTAGTAAAATTACTTCATTATACTTTCATTATTTCATTGCCCCTTGCTTATAAGAGATTTAAAAATATAGGATGAACTTTAATTTAGTACTCATAAAAAGAATGAGGGAGATTTATACTAACAAACTGTTAATTTAATTTCTGAGTTACACTCGGTGCTTGATGAACATTAACTGATCTCTATTATTCTGATTTTTAGTCTTACATTGAATTGATCATGGTTAAATAAAAGATGCTATTTGGAGTTTAATTTTGAAATTCTGGGAAACTCTTTTGTAAGTGACAGTTAACACATATTTTCTTTTAGATGAGATTTTTTTTTCTCTGAATAGTTCACGTATATCTCCATCCATTTATTCCTCAGTTATCTATTCATTCAGTAGATGTATATTGACCTCTTACATTGTGCCAGGCACTGTGCTTGCTTGGGATACAGCAGAGAACAAAGACAATCAGGTTCTCCGTTTTCATGAAGCTGACACTCCAGTCTGGGAGGGATGCCAGTGTAGATGTATAAATGAGCAAATAAAGAATAAGCTCTCATATTGTGCCTCATAATCCAAAGACAATAAAACTTGTCTGACTACACAGGTGAAGAGTCTGTATAGTCAAAAAAATTTCTCTCTGATGAGTTGACTTTAAACTGATTCCTGAATTATGTGAAAGTGCCAGCCATGTAAGGATCTAGAGGAAGAGCATCCCCAGGCCAGTGCAGAGGCTCTGAGGAGCAAAGGAATTGGACATATTGGTTAAATAGGAAGATGACTGCTGTGGTTGTAGTGCAAAGAGGTGAGCAGGTGCCAGACTTTGTAAGATGTTTTAAGCCCCCGTGAGGATGTTAGCAGGCTTTGAATAAAAGAGTGACGTAATCTGATTAATGCCTTTAACAGGGCATATAGTTATTACTCTGTGGAGAATGGAAGATAGAGGTGAAGAACAAAAGCAAAGTGACTTAGACTTTGCGGATGGAGAGAAGCAAGTGGCTTCTAGAAATAAATTAAATTGGTGCTGGTAGAGTTGACATAACTTACTGTTAGGTCCTGGATGTGGCATCAGTTACTGCTCTGGGGAAGATAGGGTTGCAGGAAATGGGACAGATTTATTGGAGGTGTTGAATGTGCTAGATGCCCAAATAAGCAAAGTCATGTTCTGCTCTGTCTTCTCTGTTCACCTTGCTTTCTGACTTTAACATTGAAGAAGTATTTGCTCTGCTGTGAAGAAAAATGGTGACTGACCTGCATTAATATCTGCTATTAGAGTGTATTCACTTCATAAAAATTAATAGAGCCCCTGCTAAGTACTGGGCACTGTGCTTGGCACTGAAGATACAATGATTCCTACTTGCCTGGAGCCTCCAGTATAGTGAGGAAAACATTTAGCAAATGAGTTCACACTGATCTGTGTTCCGTGCTAATCCAGGGTTTCTCAATCTTGGCACTACTGCCATTTGGACCGGAAAATTCTGAGTTTGGGAGGTGAGAGTAGACATAGTGAGATGCTTAGTAGCATTCAGGCTTCTACCCACTAGATACCAGAAACGCCTCCCATCCAGTTGTGAAAACCAAAAACGTCTCCAGACATTGTCAAATGTCCCCTGTGGGACTGTCACCAGTTGAGAACGCCTGCCCTAATTCCAGCCCCTGATGTCTCATGACAGTGTAGTCAAGCTCTGAAGTCTGTTCCCGTCACCTGCCAGGTCTGAAAGTGTTTCCTTGCCTGTTAGTGGTAGAGCCAAACTTTCAATATGTGAAAACAGCTTGTAGCACTTGGGATGAAACCAAAGCTTCCTTTTGATGCTTTATTCAGTTTGGTTGGAAGTAGGATTGCATGTTATTAGCAGTCTGGGAAGTTTGGAGAAGGCCAAGTGATTGTTTTAAGTCGAGAATGTACCAAATTGATCACCTTGCAATGTCCTGAAAATATGAATCATTGAAAGACTTTTTGATCTCTCACAGTCCAAACGTACTGCAGAATCACTATCGCAACAGATCGCATCTTGGAGGTAGAGTCTATCAAATTCACTGATTCAGTCATATAAAGAACTGTAGATTTGACTTGTTCCACTCCACCACTGCTTGCAAATTTTACACTTGAGTTGAGGATCAGATTTTGAAACACAGACAGCTTGATGGGCAAAAGACAAGCCACCATTCTTCTCTGCAATGCCATTAGCAACAGTGACAACTAGTCCTCCTGGTGATGATGCAAATGTTTATCAAGTATAAATTATGTACTAGACATTGTGAAAGTTGCTTTATCTGTAATTTATTTAATGTTCATAATCTCGTAAGTTTATTACTTTTATCATTTTCTATGTGGTAAGTTTAAGTTATATATCTTGACCTGCTGGTAAGGAATAGGGCTGGGTTTTAAACAACCATATGTCTTTAGAATCGATGCTCATTTTGTTTGTTTGGTTGTTTTAAAAAAACATTCTCACTCGGTCGCCCAGGCTGGAGTACAGTGGTATAATCATGGCTCCACGGCTGCTTGACCTCACCTACCTCAGCCTCCCAAGTAGGTGGGACTACAGGCATGCACCATCACACCAGGCTAATTTTTGTGTTCTTTGTAAAGGGAGGGTTTCGCCATGTTGCCCAGCCTGGTCTAAAGTGATCTGCCTGCCTTGGCCCCCCAAAGTGCTGGGATTACAGGCATGAGCCACTGCTCCCTGCCTAGAATCCATGTTCTTAACCTCTATGCCAAAATGCCCCTCAAACACTGTTCATGGTACATGCTGCCCTTTTCCACTGAGTTTAAATATGGCCCCAGACTCTTCAACAAGGACTACTGCTAGTTGATCACAGATGGCATTTGAGATAAAAACCATTTGCCCATCAATACTTAATTGTTCTTCCTAGTCAAGTATGAGGCAGTGAATTCTTCCGAGGCAGAGCATCGGGCTGCTGTAGACAAGTGGGAGTTAATATCGAGTAAACCTGAAAGCAAGGGGAAAAATGGTTGAACTATATCTCCTAAGTAACTTTGCAGGCTCCTCTGAACTTTATTCAGCGGAACTGGTATTGTCCAGCTGCTTTGTTTTTACAAAGGCAGATAGAACACGCTTCC
The DNA here is from genome assembly GCF_001604975.1 of Cebus imitator. Classification (NCBI taxonomy): domain Eukaryota; kingdom Metazoa; phylum Chordata; class Mammalia; order Primates; family Cebidae; genus Cebus; species Cebus imitator. The sequence continues at coordinate 5,089,986 of NW_016107363.1, forward strand.
TACAAAAATGCTGTTTGGCAAACTTACAATGTTGCCATATTGCTGGTCTCAGACTTTCACCCTTGGGGACATTCCCCTGTTTCTCCATTAATGAGAGTTGCTTTTGAGGATCAGTTCTAGAGATCTTTGTTCCATATTAGAGCATATAAATCCAGTTTAGTTTCCTGCACCAAATCAGTTTATCTTATAGTCTTTTCTTCTTGGTTGGAAAGAGCCACGTATACAGTAGTCTAAAATCTGAAAGCTGAAGAGAGATGTATTTCCCTCTTATTCCTACCATCTTGCTCTTTGTTGAACTACTGGTAGATGGGGCCTGGGATGTAGCACCAGTTGACACCTTGAAGCCTGGGATCGGTTCTCTGTGCTCCTAATGAAGAGGCCAGAGAAAGAATTTCCTATCTTTCCCTTTGGATGTCCTATAAGCATCAAATAAAACAAGTGGACCAACTCCAAGCCTTGGTCAGGTAAAATGTTAGGTCCAAATGTGGTGGCATAAAGATAATAATATTATTCACTGATCAGCACAACTGACTACATAATTATGAGTTTTATAGATAGAGTTTTAAAATATAATGTGTTAAAATGACTGTGTCTATGAGTAATTCAGCTTTTTAAATATGGCATTTAAATTTTTAATTTAAAATCAGTTTTAAAATTTCCTATCTTTTTTATATAAAGTATGAAAACCTTTTCAGGGATCAGTGTTTTCAAGCTCCTCAAATATGACCAAAGAGCATGTTCTTTGATTTGCTGTTGGGCAATATTTTTAGGATTGATGGGTAGATGGTTCATTTTGAACCAAATCTTCACTTTGGTCTGGGTTTCATCTTCAGAGGTTTCCCACCCCCATCTAAATTATTTTGCTATAACATAGGGCATTAATTAAGATTGTTTTTCCTTTAAAAAAATGATTAAACATATCCCCTGGCATTGGTAATACCCTGATTCCATATAGCTCCACAGCATTCTCTTGAGGAATACTACTTTGTAATCTTATTTTTCATGTTCTGGCTTGATTTTCCAGCTCTTAACTCTGCGTAAGTATATTCTACTCCCAACCTCTTTAACACTAAGGCTCAGGAAAGTGATCACTTTAAATTTATAGTTGTTAAATGGATTGTTAATGACCAAAAGAACCGATCAATCTTGCTGACCTGCATTATATTTAAAAATCAGATGGCTAATCACCAAATGCTTTGTTGATGGTTATTTTCATCACACTGACTGCCCTCCTTGGCATGGAGAGCCATTAGGCAGGAGAGACAGGAGACAAGCCATTGTGGCAAAGTGGTGCTGATGCTGGGAATTGGACTCCAGAGGGCAGTTTGTCAGTTTGTTTAGGAGCTTAGGAGGTTCAAAGCTTGCTTTGTTGTGCTCAAACTTTACGGCCAGTTGGATCAGCTATGTCCCTCCAGATGATGTAAAAATCTGCTAGTTTGTCTCTTTCATTGTTGCTCAACTAGCATGATACACGGTCACTAGTTAGACAGAGCCTCTAGCTAAGTCAAGGATCCCAGAAGTTATGGACTTGGCTAAATTGAGTTAAAGATGGGGTATGATTTTACATCAAATCATTGTTGAATGTTGTCTATAGCTTTTAAGTTTACTTTCATCTTTTTCTTTTTAGTTTGGAGACAATACAGTTTTTTTATGCTTGCTTTCTAAGATTTCTTTAAATTCAATAGTCCCTTAAGATGCAGCTCTTTAGGAAAATCTAAACAGAAATCTCCGAGTACATATGGATTCCTTGTTCTCCAGAGTCTTCACACTGCGAGGGTCCTTTAAATGGATTGCTCCTCATGTCATGTAAAACGATTTTACTTACAAGACACCCAAGAGTATCCAATTTTTAAGGACCCATATGTTTCATAAGACAAGGGCACACATAGCCCTATTCGGATGCCCATTGAAGAGATGACTCCTATGTATGCCTGCTGCAGGAAACACAAAGGCCCACTACAGACCTGCTCTCAGCAAGGTTCAGAATGTAGGGACGGTGGCTTCCTGGTGTGAAGGAATTTGTTAAGATATGTCTGCTCCATCATGGAACTCTTAAATTTTTATCCTATTGGTTCATCTGTGATGTTGGGGGGATAATTGGCTTAGAAAGGCCATGCCCTGCACATTTGCAGCCTCAGTGCTTCTCAGGTTGCTTACCCATCTTTCCTCTTCTATCCAGCAATGAAAATCTGCCTCACTGGAACCCAGCTCAGCAGCCTGTGTCTTTACCAATCTTCCTTTGCCCTTCATGCAGAATAAACCACTCTTTTTTCCATATCATGTTTTTCCTGGTTTGTGGTTAGTTTGCCCATGGTAGCCTCCTTGAGGGCAGAATCCACACCTTATTCATGTTTTTTCTCCTTGGTTCCTGATATTTTGCCTGCCAGAGTTGGCCCTTGACCGTGGCTGGACAACTGGAAGGATTGATTAACTATTTTTAAACCATAGCTTTTCAGGTCTTAGGAAGTGTTTAAGTCCTTGGAGGGGTTGGAGCATATCCCACCAATTTGGGAGCCTACCCTTGAAGCATACATAACCCTTATTCTGACCTTACATTGCATAAATGCTGAGTGCATGCTTGTGTAATTAAATCAAAATTGATAGCAGACACCTAATGGAGGGTGCTGATTAACTTAGGGCCATCTCTTCTCGAAGTGTGTGCTCTGTGTTCTTCAGAATGATAACAGAGTAAGAGAGCCAGTTTTGGGGGGAGAAATGAAGGAAACTCTAATGTAAGTAACATTGAAAAATGCTCAGCTAAGCAAAATTAAACACTATTCTTTATTGAAGAACTTCTTTGACCTTAACATTGTTCATGAAACTTCTGGAAGAGAGATAATAAGCAGCATTTCCAAAGTACTTTGAACGATGATATTTTTATTATAATTTCTCTGTCTTTCTCTTTTGAGCAGCTCTTTGGTAATAGTGTTTCAAAGATCATACTTGGGAAACGCTGATTTAAGACTGCTAAGACGCATAAGCTGGTTTGGCTGATTTCAGAGTAATAGAAGACAATAGTTAAGTGGGTTCTCATTTTGCATATGAATTAACGTAACCATTTCGCCTTGGGAATGTAACAGATGAACTTCAGAACTTCTGCAGCAGGAAATGAACCAAGACAGCACAAAGTATTCAGAAACCCTAAACCCAGCCTTTCCTTGAAGGCTTCAGTGAGACAGGAACCAGAAGTTTCTGGGCAGCCCCTTTTCATTCCAGTGTTTGATCCACTAGGCAGTCTGAAAAAGAATCCCAGAGTGATGCTCAGGCTGTATTTATGGCCATTCTAACATGAGTAATGTGGAAAATGGAGAACCAGCTATGGATACCACCAAGAACTCGGATCTAATTCCCACCATGGAGTATACACAGAGCAAAAATCTGCTTAGACCAAATGAGGCCTCCAGAACCCTGCAGGTTTCACCCTCTCAAATAAGTTAACTTTGTCCTTGGGATTAATGAAATTACTGATAGATCAGGCTGGGATCTCTGATCGTTAATATCATCCCATCTCTCTATACTGTGACAGTGCTGTCAACTTGCTGTAATGTGATATTTTGAGCACCATTTAGATATTAATTATTTTTTAATAGCATCTTCATTGCAGGCCTAAAGCTTTGCCTATGATTCTAGGGAAAGTTTTTATATGAAAGAGAGAGAGAATATTAAACAGACACTAATAAACCCTCTGAAGAAAATGTACAATATCATTAGCAAAAGAAAAGAAGGAGGAAAAGAACAACATACTTTTCCAGCCGACGTATGTTCTCTCATTAGGATTTTATATTTATTACTGTACATTTGCTGCAGATTATTCTCAGTTATATATGTGCTTATGAACCCATGAAGAATTAGTGTCTTCTTAATGAGCACCAAAGACTATATGTATTAAAAATTCTTTAACCTTTATGTAAAAAAGAAACCATTTATTAGCAATTATATCTTGGGATTAGAAAGTATTGTTTCTTTGAAGCATTGCAAGCACATTGTAGTGTGTAGTGTAGTATCTTCTCTTACGTGAGCTTTTAGGTCTCTTTGAGGGATCCTCCTCTCTGTTATGAGGAGGATAAGTTTTTCTCAAGAAAGTAAATCACTTGACCATCGTGCCCACTGACTCAGAGACCATGCTAAGGGTCTTACTTTAATGGTGTAATTTGAGGGTATGTTGAGGCTTCATTCATCTGAGAATAGTTTTCCTAATGGCTTGTGGTACATGTGCTAGAATTATGATTAGAGATTCATGACTTGTCCTTTTAGGCATCCTGTTAAGAAGGCAAATTTGGGAGAGGTGGCCCCTATTATCACCAGAATATTTGAAACAACTGGGGCTGGATGGATATCCGGCAGTATGCATCAGAAAGGCTGGACTGCCTCTTGATCCTGGTATCTAGCCCCGCTTTGACTGGCCAGTACCCAAGCATTATTGAATATCTTTGAATATCATCCCAGGGAGTAGGAAAAATTAAGACAAAGGACATTACTGAGAATAGGATGGTGTTCTGGTTTGAGAGTGTTTCCAAAGTTTATGCGTTAGAAACTTAATCCCCAGAACAACAGTATTGAGAGTTGAGACCTTGAAGAGGTGATTAGGTTGTGAAGGCCCTGCTGTCATGAATGAATTGATGTTGTTATCATGGGAGTAATTTTCTCGTGAACATTAGTGCAGCCTTTCTCATCCTCTCTCGCCCTCTCTTCTGCCTATGTCATGCCTTTCACCATGTTATAGCAAGAAGGCCCTCACTCACATACAGCTTGCCCCTTGATCTTGGACTTCCCAGCCTTAAGAACCATGAGCCAAATAAATTTCTATTTATTATAAATCATCCAGTCTCAGGTGTTCTGTTAAAGCAGCAAAAACAGACTAAAACAGATGGGAAATGCAAAGCCAAACTGTGAGTTTTTCTAAAGGTCATGTTGGACAAGCCATATCACTGATGGTGTGCAGACTAGGACCCAGTAATATCCCAGTGACATTTACCTAGATCCTGTAAGGAAAATAAATAAATATGGACAATTTCCTTTCTGATATGGAGCTAATGTTCAAAAAAGAAGGGTCATGATTTTTTCCCAGATATTTCACTGTACAGTGAATAGAATATATACCAGTGAACAATATATGGTCCTTATTATAATGTTGGAAATAAAATGAATATGATTGTGATTATTGTATAGTTCTCTTGCAACATTGCTTTGCCTTCAATCTGGGACTTCTAACTGTTGTGTCAGCCAAAAGGCTACAAGGAATTTGTCTAGTTTCAGTTTCATATGCAATATAGATACACTTTCCTATTTATTAAAACAAAGCTTAGAGTCTTTTTAAAAAGCTGGTTCTCTATGCTATGTATGACTTCTTTTAAAATTATAGATCATCAGTTAACATAGAATACAGAGCCACTTGGCCAAGCTAGATGAGTATAGTACATGCACAAGCCTGAATTACTGGGTATGAATTTGTCAAGAGACAACTTGGTAAACAAAGAATACTCCTTACTTTCTTCTTTCAGATTGCCCTCGTGCAACAGAATCCTTGAAATCCTCAGGGAACAAATTGGGGGTAAAAGTTAGAAAGCACACCTGGCTTATTTTCCAAGCTCTGAGCAGACCCAAGAAGAAAGACTGAATTTAATCAAAAAAGATTTTATTGGTGAAGGTATCTCTCCTTCAGGCTAAACTTTGGCCCTTGCATTCTAATAAAACCCTCTCATTTCTCAGAAGTAGCCTTCTGCATAAAATCCGGAGAGAGACCATGGACAGGAATACATCTTGGAGAGAGGGAATTGAAGACGATCAATCAGAAGTTGGCAAGGTCTCCCACTGTCCATTGCTGAGTTAGGAGGCACTTTCCTCTCTCTGGGCTGGCTGATTTTTAATTCTTGGGCAGTCACCTGAATGCCTTTGGATTCTTGAGAGAGCCTAGGCTGTGCCGCTGGATGCAACTGCTTCCCTCAGCTGATGCTGGCTGAGCTCTGGGCAATTGTATCCTGGTATTTTACTTCCATGTTATCTGCGCACGTGGTACTTTTACTGCCCAGATATGAAGATGAGCAATCTGGAACCTTGAGTTTTTATGACTGCTAATTAGTACCCTGTTTGTGCCCTTTTAATCTGTTATTATAATAGGATGGCATGACATGCAGTCTTTTCCTGGCTCTCTGACTGCTGTAGCCAGAGGGGGCTGTATTTGCACTTTCTCATTACCTGTGTGCTTGATTAGAATATTAATAAAGATGAGTTTAAAAGGGCAATGTTCTGAAACTTTCTAGTCCTCACCACGAATGTGGAATTTAGTTCCTCTTTCCCAGGCTTTGAAAGAAAGCTTTTGCCCCAGAAATGATGCCCAGACTCCAGTGAACAGAGGTGGGCCATAGAAAAAATTCCACTGCTACTGTTCTTTCTCTGGCTCATTTTTAATCCGAGATAGGCACAGATGGGGGATCTGCAAGGCTATGCAACTTGGTGAAATCAAAAGTGAATTAGACTGAAGCTCAAATTCTGGATCTTTGGCTTATTATCTGGGAATCCCTGTGCAATTGGTTTTATTTCCATGTTGTTACCTTCCCCCTTCCAAGCCTCCCCACTCCATGCACACTTAGCCAACCAGCCAGCCAAAGTTATTTACTGACTGCTTAGGTACTCACTTCTCAGAGCTCCACTGGCATGCAAATTCAGTGAGGTCAGGGGCCACATTTGTCTGGTTCTCTGGTAGTCCTGGAGCACCATTTCTGACAAATAGTTCTCAATAAATAAGTGTCTAATAGACAAAACAGACTTAATTTCTTGTCCTGAAAACAAGTATCGAAAAACCATCTCACTGGACCGTGAGAATAATTAACTAGTAATTGCTATGGTTTGGATGTTTGTGCCCTCCTAACCTCATGTTGAAATTTCATCCCCAATATTGTAAGTGGGGCCTCGTGGGAAGTGTTTGGGTGATGAGGGTAGATCCGTCACGAATACATGAATGACCTCTCTGTTGGTGAGTTAGTCTCTACTCTGTTAGTTCATGTGAGAGCTGGTTGTTAAAAAGAGTGTGGTGCCTCTTCCCTTCTCTCTTGCTTCCTCGCTCCCTATGTGATCTCTGCACACACAGATCCCTTTCACCCTTGCCATGAATGGAAGCAGCTTGAGGCTCTCCCCCGAAGCCAAAGCCAGCACCATGCTTCTTGTACAGCCTGCAGAACTATTAGCCAGATAAACCTTTTTTTATTCTTAAATTACCCAGCCTCAGGTATTTCTTTATGGCAACAACTAAACACACTGAGACAGTAATATAATACTTATACAGTGCCTGGTAAATAGTTGGTCCTAATTCACTGGGAGTGAAATTTGTTCTTTCCTCTGACTGTATGAGCTGGGATGCTCAGGTGAAATGTGGCCTCAGGCTCATGTGGGAATCAGTGAGTAGAAGTTAGGAGAGGTCAGAATGAACACTGCCTTTTTCCAGACTGTCACATGTGGTAGGAATGTGGAGGTCCTTGCTTCTGTCTCTTCATTTTGTAGAAAGTGTTCTCTAACCATAAAGCCACAGGAAGCCACTGTGATGCTATGATATTCAGAGGTCCAGAAAGCTGCCTTAGATTCTCCATATCAGAGCTTGTCCAATGGAATGGTTTTCCCCAAATGTGTCTTTTTCCTTGATCTCATAACCCTCCTATCCTTGCAAATGACTGCCTGGCATTGGCTTCTCTAAGGGTCAGAGTTCTGAACATTTCAAGAAAAACTAGCAAATGTGCTCTTGGTTGAGGTCTGCCTCCCTGCTGGTTTTGCTCACCCTGAGTATGTGTGAGTTCATGTAAGTCACTGTGGGGAACCTGGCACATGCTTGCAATTCCCAGTATAAAGCTGATTTCTTTTGGAAAATGAAAGCAGTGTTCATGTCCTTTATACATGCCTTGAGGCTTACATGGAAGGAAGTCAAAGGAAAAAAACCCACCTGTTGGTGACACCCCAGGCATATGTATTTCAGGGACTGCAAAAAAAAAGCAGCATTCAAAGTAGCAAAGCTTTGCAAGGAAGATGCAGTTAGGATGTGAAGCTGGCTCTTGAAAAATGGATGATCAAACAGAGCACTGTACTCTACTAAACCAAAATCCAACAGGCTGCAGTTGCTGGTGTTCTCATTCCATCATGAATTCTCAGAATAACTTAGAACAAATCACAACCGTCGTAAATAAATAAATAAATAAATAAATAAATAAATAAAGCATCAGGTAGCATGTACTTTCTAGAAGCCCCTTAGGGCTGTTTCTGAGGGCGTTTTTGTTCCTGTGGTCACTGTATCCTTCAGACAATCTTCAATGGAGAGGACACATGGCAGCCCCCCTGTGTTCAATGGTGCTTCCTGTTTCTTCGGCAATATTTTCAGTGTCTGAAGATGAGGTTGAACCATGATGAAGTTGTGATCCCCAGTGGCTGAGCGCAATGCTCATCCTGTTTCCCCTTCTGAACATGCATAGAAAATGTGCTTTATGTACTTCCAAATGAATGGCAAACTGATGAGCTTTCTTTCGTGCCATAAGAGCGATAATAAAAAGGAAGGATTTGAAAATATCTTTATTGGAACACATTTTTAAAACTTGGCAAATCTGTTTTGGTACTCCATTTTTGTTTTGCTTTATTTTGTTTTGGTAGATTTTTCTTACTGCGCTCTGAAATATAAAACCACAGGAATAATTGACTTGAGGTCAGTTTTGTCCTTGAAATTAAATGTTACAGTTATAAACTATTCGAATACAATCAAATGTTGAACAGAATCTTTTTTTTTTTCCATTGTACTTTGGGCTCTGGGATATACGTGCACATCCTGCATCCTGCAGGATTGTCGTATAAGTACATACATGCCATGGTGGTTTGCTATCTCTATCCCCTCACCTTCCCCACCCCGTTGCCTACATCAGGCATTTATCCCTTCCCATCCTCCCTGCCCTCCCACTGTCCCTCTCCTCACTTCCCTTCAACCCCCTCACCTAGCCCAGTGAGTGTTGTTCTCTTCCCTGTGCTGAAGTGGTCTTGTTTTTCATCACCCACCTATGAATGAAAACATGCGGTGTTTGGTTTACTTGAACAGAATCTTTTAACATTATTGAGACAGAGAGTGCATATTGTCCCAAGGATTTCACATAAATGACCTTTCAGTTTACAACTATCCTGCTATATACCCTTAACTACTTCTCAGCAGTCCACTCACAACTCACAAGGTGTTGACTTCTCCCATTCTGTCCTGCCTACTAAAAGTAGATTTCCCTACTGTCCCATAACATGACTCCCCTACCTACCCTCAAAATACAAGAAAGAGCTTTCAGATCTGTCACCATCTGGCAGTCTTGCTTTTGGGGAAGTAGCTGGTATAGCTTGGCATTATAGCCAAATAAATAACTTTAGTGATAGGAAATAGTTTTACGAAACTTTAACAATGATTCAACAAATGTCTTAGTCTCTAGTTTCCAACCATAATAAAGTTGTCCCTAGAAAAGTTGAATGGTCAGTTTTTGCTAAGATACACGATAAAGTCCACATACCCTCATACATCTGACTGTTTATTATAAATTTTACTGATATAAAATGTGTATCACACAATTTATGAGTAATCATAAAATATATACCAATCTTTATCATAAATTCTGTATAGCCAATTTAATTTTTACAGAATGCTTTTTTTAATGTTTGTTGAATTCCTATAATCAAAGTCAACTTATGGTTTTGATTCAGTCATGATTTGGAAATTCAGATGAGTAATACATGCTTGGTTACTACCCAGTTAAGCAAAGTTGCTCATGTCACTGCCAAACAGGTGTGCTTCGGACATGAATATTGGTTGACATTTTTGTTTTCATTAGAAAAGTGAAACCTAAGAATATATGTCAAAACTTTACTCATTTGTCAATCATATGAGTGACCTATTTTGCCAAATCAGATAATAGTTCTAGAGTACTAAAAAGTATTTTCTCAATTTTTTGTGCTATTCACCATGTAACAGCTATTGACACAATATGCTATTAAGTTTTGTCTGCATAATCAGTATTTTCCTCCAACACTTTCTTAAATCTAGATAGCCAAGAAAACAGTGAATCTGTAGTGTTTCTAGTTGCCAGTTCATATAAATACTCATCCTGGCTGAGTTGAAGCTACAAACCTGATGTTACTGCACAAAGTTGGAAAGAGATGTGCAGTAGCACACTACTGAGAGTATTTCCACCACAAGATACAGTAGATGTTGATGTGGTTTGGCTGTGTCCTCACCCAAATCTCATCTTCAGTGGTAGCTCCTATAATTCTCACATGTTGTGGGTTGGACCCTATAAGAGATAATTGGATCATGGGGGCAGTTTCCCCCATAGTGTTCTCATTGTAGTGAATAAGTCTTATGAAATCTGAAGGTTTTATAAGGGATTTATCCCTTGCACTTGGTTCTCATTCTCTCTTGCCTGCCACCATGTAAAACATGCCTTTTACCTCTGCCATGATGGTGATGCCTCCACAGCCACATGGAACTGTAAGTCCATTAAATCTCTTTTTCTTTTTAAATTACCCTGTCTCAGCTATGTCTTTTTTCAGCAGCATGAAAACAGATGAATACAAATGTATATAACCTAAGAACATAGATAATAGTAAAATATAGTGAAATTATTAGGAAGTACGGGGTTTTGAGTATTTTCTTACCTTTGTCTTTAATAATTAATTGCAAGTTACATGATTTAAGTTTTAATGGCTTTTTAGGCTACCAGCTTACAAAATTTCTGAACAAACAGCTCTTGTGAGCTGGTACAAACCAGCTCTCACACATCGCTGTTTGTATCCTCCTTATATGGATCCTAAAATAAGCAGGCGACCCAGAAAATTTGTAAAGAATGGAGGTTTGCTGACCTAGTAAGAACACTGCCAAGAAAATAATTTCCACCGACCATTCTTTCATTTTCTTCCTCTGAACAGCATAGTCATGGCCAAAGTCATTTTAGCTTTGCCTTTTATCAGCTTAGGAAACTGTAGCTCAGCTTTCGGCTTCTGTGTTCAACACTAAGGAACATGCCTTTGGTGACAAAGGGAAAACCAAGGCTAATATAGGAAAGCAGGACCAACGGATGAAAGTGTCAGGTGTCATGTTTTTGGGAGCAGCACCATTTGCCAGGGCATCTGCCTCCTTCCTTACAGTGTATTTCAGTTTTCTACATGTTCCTCCTACAAATATGAAGTTATTTGAAGCCCTTAACCTCTCTGTACCTCCATCTACTTTCCTTGCCAGACTTCTCCTTAAAACATTTGCTTTGTAAGGATGTGAAACTTATCTCCTTGATTGGAATAATGTAATTAAAGGGAAACTAGATTTCCTTGCCAAGTCTGGATTTCTCTACTGAGTACCACCTCAGGGATTTCTTAAAACTCAATTATAGTCGGCTCTGCTTGTTAGTGGAAACAAGGTGCTATAATGATCTCTCTTCCTGATAATCTGTTTTTTGCATTTAAATATTGTTAATATTTGTTTCCCTAATCCCCCTAATTGAAGATGTGAGGATGTTTCAACAGTATGATTCCTGAAATTTATTTCATAAATGATGTTAACTTTATACTTCCAAATGTGTTAAAGTGTGAATGTTTTAAATGTTTTGTCTTCCATATCTAAATGTATTTTAAGACTTTTTATATTTTGCATTTCCACCAGCAATGTTTTTTATACAGAGTGCAGGCATTTCAGAGGACTCCTATTGTGAGCATGTCTGTGCCTGAAAGTATGCAATGTTAATTTGAACAGTAAGCAAGATAAACACCACATATTGAAAAATTGGTTGAAAATGAGAAAAAGTACTATTTTAGTGAAGAAGAAAGTAAGAAATAAAAATTTCTTCATGTGAATAATTCCAAAGCACCTGCTGGTAAATTTTTTTCTTCTGTCCCATATTGCTATCATTTAGTAACAGAAAGCTCACCTCATCTAATTTATTAGAGAGAAAACTGGCATAATATTATCTATCAGAAATGACATGGGGACAGGTTTATCTTATTTCAGTTTGCATTTAATTAATGAGTTACACCATGTATTAATCAAAGCAAATATCTTTAGATTTAGACTGTAACCAGGCAAAGATCTTTAAATTCTAATATTCTATCTGAATGTTTATAGCCTCTACTTGTATTAAACTTAATTGTACTTAACTTACTTTTATTTGTCTGAAAAAAACAAAAAGGTTATATGCAAAGGAAGTGAGGGTGATTTGAGCCAGTTTTTTACATTGGGGTGTGTGGCTGATAGATTTGTTTTGGGAGGTCCTTCACCCCATAGAAATTATATGTGAACATTTACGTGTATGTGCATTTTCCTCAGGGTTCTGTTAGAATCTAACAGGGGGCTTGTAGGCTCTAAAGTTTGAAAATCAGTGCCTTATAGGAATAGCGAAGCCCTCTTTCTTCCCACACTAAAATGATTTTTTAGTAATGAGATATTGCCCATATCCCCTTCCTTTATGTCTCTTAAAAGACATTTTTATTCACAAATTCTAATCTGCTAGAGGGTAAATAATCAAATATGTTAAAATAAAAATGATTCAAATACTTGGCCAGTGCAGTAGAAATCGCAGATATGAATGGTCATCAACATGTAATGGGTTGGAACCTGACCTCTCTAGAAGCAGGTTATGTGTAACCAGGAGGTCTTGTGATCCTTTTGTCCCTGCTCTGTGGCCTGTTGGAAGCATTCAATTGCACGATTAGGGGTAGATGAAAAGAGAATTGTTGCGATGTGGCACCAAAGGTACAGTGTCATTGCCCATAACATATGTTTATACATCAAGCATGTTTGTTGCTTTTAGGGAATACATCCATTAATCTACTTTTTCTTTCAATTTTAAGTCCTATTGAGATGTCAAAGCAACAATAGCTCTGCGATTCCAAGTGCCCTTAGATTGGAAGCGACTGTATTTACTGGAATTGCTTAAAGAGACGTAAAGACCGCTACCTATTCATTCCATGTAGTCTGAGAATATGGAATTTGAAGGAACACAATATTGTTTTGGCTAATGGTAAAATAAAAACCTGGAATGATAAAGGTGACTCATTGATCCAGGGTCTGTAACCATGAATTAATTCACTTTATGTCAGAATTGCCTCTGTTCTTGCTCTTATGAAAACAGTAGCTAATTGATGGCTTCCAATCTGCCTGATACTATCTCAGGCTCTTTACATTGATAGACTGATTTAGTCTTCAAAACACTGTCATTTATAGGCATTGGTATTCTCCCTGTTTTGCAGATGAGGGACCTGAGGCACATGGAAATTGAGTGCTTGCACAGTGGGACACAACTACTTAGTTGTGGCACTAAAATTCAAAGCTAGTCAGTCCTGTATCCCAGAGCCCGGGATCGGGGCTGTGCTTAATCTCTACTATAGCAGAGAAGGTGCTAGAAGCCTGGAAATTACAGTGGTCCAGACAGACATGGTTCTTTAGAGACCAAAGGGGTGGAAGTAGAGGCTACTTTGAAACAGAAGGGCAAGGCAGGTTCCTTGGGGGAGATTTAAGCTGGATGAAGGGAAGGAGCCAGGGAAGAGAGATTTTCCTGAGCAAGAGAGAAGAGCAGGCACAAGGCCTTGGGGAGGGAAGGAGCTTGGAGGATTCTACAATAGCAGAAGCAGGAATGGTCAAAGGAGCAGAGAGGAGAGGTAGCAGACCCAATGTAGCCATGCGAGACTTTCTTAACCTTAAACCTAAAGGGATGTCGTTACGAGGAGCTCCTTGGCAGTTTGATGCCACACTTCTTTGTCCCTGTAATCTGATGCCATGGTCTTCTAGAAGTTTTCTATCTTGAGTGCTGTTTTTGATTACCTCTTATTTCCACATGGACTTTTCCTCTTCTCTCTTGGCTCTTTTGGATGTGGCACTTGGCGACATTGCAATGGCAAAAAAANAAAAAAAAAAAAAAAAAAAAAAATGATTTCACTGGTTAAACCATTGAATTAAAGTCTCAGAAATAATGTGGCCCAGAGTCTTAAAGAACATAAAAGTACTGGAAGAGAGTCCATTAAACCAGTAACAGAGCCAGAGTCTTCATTCATGTTATATGAGGAACCCTCCACTGTTGAGCTGTTTGTGGACCCAGAAATTGCTATGATTATCCCATTATTGCCCATGTCCAATATAATGTTTGCATCCAGACTGTGTTATTATTTTTCATTTATTCGACCCTACGTAATGTCACGTTAAGTCATTTGTGTTTTGTTTGAGGCTGTGTTGTTTTTTTTTCGGAGCAGTCCAATTTTGTCATAACATGCATCACATGGTTAAGATTTCATATCTTTGCTTCATCTACCCCATTATGGAAAATGGCAGTTGATTAGGGTTTTCTTTAGATCATTATCAATTTTTTTCTACCTTGCAGACAGTGCTGTTAGGACACATCTATCATACCCCAGAGATCCTATATAGCTCATAAATTTCCGGGTGATTTATTACCTTTGCTGTGGAAATGTAGTTAGTGAACGTTGGGGAGGCAGGGGCTGTATTGAGAAATATCAATGTATCCTCATGTTCTGGCTTGCAGTGACAGTCAGAGATCCATCTCACTGACAGTTACCTTGTTAACATTTTGATCAGATGGCAAATTTGTCATTTTTCATGATAACAAGTATAAGTTTGCACAAGAACCACAGATAGATGAGAAAGATAAAACAGCCCTCTCTTAGTTTTTCTGTGTGATATAATCAGTAATCTCTGGGAGAAGTGAAATAATTACTCTGTGAGAAGCTCATCCACTGGAAAATGTGTTTGTTGTAGAAAGCTCAGATTTTTCTTCATTTGGATAGAATATGGCCTCTTTTTTTCTTTTTTGCCTTTGCTGACAGTTTGATTAACACACTAAGCCTATGTGAAATAGACAGAACAAAAGCGTTTACAGTCAGAATGCTTGGGTTTAATCACAGCATAAGATGTGAACAAGGTAAGTAAAAAATAATAGCATACAGAATTGTCAGGAACAGTGAATTATCTGCCATGGGGATGGGGTTTGAATGTTTCCTCCTTCTACATTTTAAACTTGCTCCCAAACCCTTTCTCGTTAGCATCAGTATCAAGTAATGTATGTTCTTCTCTAAACACTCGTCAATAACTATGAGGTGGCCCATCTGCAGGCCTCACTCTTGTGTGATCACCCAGTTAATGTCTTTGTATTATTTTTCTTGCACTTTTTCTTCAGCTGTGTTCCTGAAGCTGTGAAATTTTTAAACCCGGAGCATTTTTGAAAACTCACAGCTCTATCTGGTGTTTAGGGGGTGAGTGTATTTGGGAAAGAATCCCACTTTGGGGGCAGCATTTCTTTACAATGCATGAAAGTCTGAAATGGGCTTCTGACCTCCCTCAGAAAATGATAGTTCTCAGTGCTGTGGACAGCTGTCAGTTAGAGCCCATAACAATCTGGACAAACCCATATTATTGAAACTCATGTAAGATCGGAGTAAGTATATCCACACAGACACTGGAGGCAGGAAGATGGAGCTCCGGATGTCAAAAACGAATTTCTCTTCTGAACTGTCATACGACTCACACTCACACACGTGCCTGGAAGTCCAACGTATAGTTGGTTTTTAAATGCTTCTGTCAGGTAGCCATGGCCTTGGGAAACACTGTATTATGTTTTCATAATTGCAGTGAAATGCAACCACAGAGGGGGAAAATATGCCAAGTACAATCAATCATTCCTTTTATTATACAAGTTTTTAAAGGGCAGGAAGTGCTCATGGCTTCATTTATATGAGGCAGATTTTTTCTAATAATGGTACAACTATTAACCTAAAATATAACTACTTATTCCTTATTCATTTTACCTATATGTATTTATTCTAGTGAAGAGTTGAAAGTAAGCAGTTAAGGTGAAAAACATGTTTTTGACCATCCTACTAAATCTTTTAACACTTTGTCCAGGTCTGAGTGAGAGCTCTTACATTTTTCTATTTCATCTGACTCACCATGCATGGTTACCCAACTCATTTGAGGGAAAGGGAAAGACTTTCTTTCCATTTGTCTGAATATACCAATCTGAATTTGTCATTTTGATGACTGGTATTCTTATAGAAAATATACAGATGGATATAAGAAATCACATAGGAATCTCATTTTCTTGGCAGGAGATCCTGTGATATTCCTTATAGCCAGTATTATCTAAATCCCTTTAAAATCTTCATCCTTTTTTACACTATTTTTTTTTGTATCTGATTATTGTAGCCCAACCCCTACTCTGCATGTCTGAACACAGACAATGTCTTAAATGACCTCCTCTCCACTCATATTTCTGAAGAACCGTAGGACTTGTTTATATGTCCCACAAGTCTGTCCCTTCTGTCACTTGTCACTGTGTGCTATAGATCACTGCTCTGGGCCTCCCTGCTTGTTGGCTCTTGCTGTTTGCAACCACACCTTTATATTCCATAGGTTCTTCCACGACCACTTTATTCCTCTGTGGTCATCAGCACCCCCTTACCTTTCCAAAGGCCCTGTCTAGAGTTGTCTAGAGAGTCATTTATGACAAACCATTTTTTAATGGCTTAGGGAAAACCTGAAAGAATTATAATTCTGAATCACTTAAGTAGAATGATTTTGGCAGCACATTATAGAAATCGTGATTCAAAAAGTTCCCACAGTAAGGAGTTTAAAGGTAGGTTAGTTCCACCTTTGAGATAATAAGTGGTTACATCATGTGCAGAAATGTCATATTTAAGAATAGAATATCTTCCCTTCTTTCTGCCCTTCAATTTCCCTACATTGGCTTCTGGCTCAAGGTTAGCACCCTTCACGGTCACAAAATGACTCCAGTAGTATAGCCATCGTGTTCAGACTCCTTAACAGCTGGAAAAGAGTGACTCCCGTTTCTTCTTATGTGTCTCTTTTGATGGACAAGGAACAGTTTCACAGATGTCTCCTCTGCTAGCTGAGCATGTCAATGACCAGATTTGTATCATCTTCCTATTCCTATCAATGGCATAGACCAATTTGGTCAAGGTAAGATTAGCTTCCCAAGAAGAAGTTGAACAAATGGAAAGGGTAGCTACCTCTCAAAATTGGAGTTATATTAGCGAGGTAAGAAGGGAAAATAGAGAGTAGGTAGAATAACCAGTAATGTCTGCTGCTAACACAGGAAAGAAAAGCTTAGAGCTGGATTGTACATGTTACTGCTCCTACCCCTTGGTGGGAGGAGGTGTTCTTTACTAGGCCTTTTGCCCTTCACCTCTGTTACCTCCTAGCAGGGGCTTATCTCCCACCAAAGGTATGAGTCCCCTCCACCTCTTCTCTCTTAAAGACTGTTTTGTGCCCTAAGTTGACTGACAGTGGAACATCAGTTTCCTTTGAGCGAAGAGCTATCCCTATCCCAACTCCCACGGTGGTAGGCAGTGGGGGCGGGGGGGGGGTGTGCAGCTCCCACACTCCCTCCCTGCCCCAGTGGCCCCAGAAGCCAAATAATTCTCTATAATTTCAGATTTTTCTAGTTTAAATAATGTAGCTTATCAGACACCAAAAATCCATACTAGATGATTTTAAGCCTCATACAATTCACATTGCCCTTTAGGAAAAAAATCATCTTTTTTTTAAGATCATAGATACCTAATTAATATATATTTATATATGTCTCTTTCTGTATATATGCATATATATGTGGTAAGATACACATAACATAAAATTTACTATTTTAACCATTTTCAAGAGTACAGTTCAATGGCATATAGTACAGGCATATGAAACTATATATCTACCAGGGATCCCCAACTAACAGATCTATGTATATCTGAAAGATGATTCTCTTTTGGTTTCTGTTTCTTTATACTGGAATAAAGAATCTCTGCAATTTGTAATCTATAAAACTCTTGAACTAAAAGCATTTTTTTTAACCAAACAGAAGAGTTGTTTCTGATCCTGAGGGCATATGTGCTTGGGAGAAACTCTGACATCTTAAGAAATGGGCTGGGCGCGGTGGCTCATGCTTGTAATCCCAGCACTTTGGGAGGCCAAGGCGGGTGGATCACGAGGTCAAGAGATCGAGACCATCCTGGTCAACATGGTGAAACCCCGTCTCTACTAAAACTACAAAAGATTAGCTGGGCATGGTGGCGCGTGCCTGTAATCCCAGCTACTCAGGAGGCTGAGACAGGAGAATTGCCTGAACCCAGGAGGCGGAGGCTGCGGTGAGCCGAGATCACACCATTGCACTCCAGCCTGGGTAACAAGAGTGAAACTCTGTCTCAAAAAAAAAAAAAAAGAAATGATGTAACTTATGGCTGACACATGGCTGGCATATGAATCCATATGAATATGACCTCGGCATGATATATGAATCCATGTCACAGGCCCTCTTTCCATAATAGAACATTTCCAAAATGGCTTCCCGTCTCTTGTTAAACTATTGTTAGCTCCCTGATAATATTAAGTTAACCCATGAATGACGCCCTCTAGAATACATTTTTTATTATGATGAAAGGTAAATTTCCTTTCCTAAAAAATATAAAATTTTCCTTTACTAAAATTATTTTTTAAAAATTATAAGCAAAGATATCTGGATGCTTGCTTCTGATATCACCAAAATAGAAATAGTTACTCTGAAATTTCCCCTTCGCTGCACAGGAGAGATTAACAAATCACAGGACATTTTCCCCATTCCCTGAACAAAGATTATAGACCCAGAGGGAGCCCCTGTATCAGGTAAGAGTCATGATGATTCCAGTGAGGATGGCTTGGCCCACACGTCTCTGGCCTTCCCAAACGATGATGAAGAGGTAAGCTGAGGCAATGTCTTCCCTGGGAGATGGAAACCTAGACAGTCAACAGTGGGTAGTAGTTAGGGGAAAACAGCTGACACCCCTGGCAGTTGCCTCAGAGGTAAACCAGAATGTAGACTGCTTTCCCTCAGGCCTTGGTGACAGTGACAGAAGAAAGGAAGCATTTGAAACCATAGTCTGAGTTATTGTTCCCAGGAAGCAAGTCTGAGGCCCCTCAGACATGGTTGTCAGTGTTGGAGCAAAGCACTCTTCTCCTCTGGACAGAAACAAAGGAGAAGGAATAAACCGGATGCACCTCCTGTCTTCAGAGCTGACAAAGATGCTTTGGGAGGGACCACGCTAACATGGGGTTTTGATGAAATGGATCAGAGTTAAAGACAAAGAGAAGCACTTGCCGAAATAGGAGATGCTTCTAAAAACTCTTGATTTTCCCTTTGGCTTTGCTTTTGAAAAATGGAAGCTGTCTTGTGGGGATTTGGAGACTGAGTGAAGGTGCTGATTAGCAGCTGATGAACAGAAAGGGACTGCTAGAAAGAATGGAATTGGAGCCCATGGAAGAGCTTGCTGCTCTTATGGGGAAAACAGCAGGGGGCAAGATCTGTCTGTTTCTTGCCACATCCCTAGTGCCTAGCATGGTGCCCAGCACAGGTCAGGGTAGAATCGTTTTCTTCTAATTAACTGGGATAAAAAAATAATAATAAAAACACAAACCCTTAGCAAGCAGCCTGATGAAGTCTCCTGACCGCCCTTCTTTCCCAAGCCCAGTGTCCTTAACCCCATATCATATGTTTCAGTCTGTGAGGGAATAAGCAGGGAGCAGCTGGCATCTTCTAGATCCCTGGACCAGCAGCATCAGCATCACCTGGGAACTTGGAAATGCAAATTATTCGTCCTCACCCTAGACCTGCTAAATCTGCAACTCTGCTGACTGGGGCTCAGTAACCTCTGGTTCAGCAAGCTCTCCAGGGAATTCTGAAACAGTAAGGCTTGAGAACTACCGCGCTAGGCAAAATTATGGATCAATTTTAAACTTTTTGAACATTTTAACCAGGTGTCTTGGCATTTTGTGACTACAGCACGAGCCTTTTGCATTAACACGTGACGTGAAATTGTTTTTTTTTTGGCCAGAGAATAAGTTGGATCGATGGACTTGAGAGCTTTGAACTTCTTTTTGAAGCATTTGGGGTTAGAATGACATGGAAGGGGATTTTTGGAACATGTAACTTTTTGAGAAAGGCTGTAAATATTTTTGTGATTCATTTTTGAGAGGTTAGAATAGCTTATGACCTTCACATTTCCCTGCAGAGCATTTGGGCCAGTTTTACTTCCCAGTACTGCATGTGCTAAAGAAAGAAGAGAGAAGAGTGTAATCTTTAAAGAAGAGACCTGCTCACCAGAAAAAAAATGTGTTGCTTGGAAGCTGAGGGCTTGATTCATACTAATTTGTTGCTTTCCTCCTCAATCTGCGTGAGAACAGAGCAAGGTTGCTGTCTCAGGAGATTTAAGTAGGGAGCCAATCTAGTTTGTCTTCTATACTGGGACACATGTGAAAGTGAAAGGGAGTACTATTAATAATTTCCCTGGGACAGCAGGTGTAAATTGGGCCCCACCCTAGACCAGTGGTTCTCAGTTGGGTGCCTCTGGACTCCTTTTCCCCTCCCGGGCACATTTAGCATTGTCTGGAGGCATTTGTGCTTGTTACAACTTGAGCGGGGCTGTGTGCTACTAGCATCAAGTGGGTAGAGGTCAGGGATGCTGCCCATTGTGCCATACTACACAAGACAGCAGCTGCAATAAAGAACTGTCTGGCTCAAAATGTCAATAGTGCTAAGGTTAGAAACCCTTGGCTAGAGGATAGGTGGGCAAGTAGGTAACCAGTGAAACAATTAGACAGGGAATGTACTGCAGAAGGGTTTGAATGCTAGAATGAACTATTTACATTAATTGGCCACTGAAGGCTCATGAACAGGGAGGTGTTTTGTTAGAAGTTGTTTTGTTTTCTGCTCTGTCTTTATTACCCAGCACAATGTCAGGCATATAATAAATGATCAGTCAATACATTGTCCGTCTGTCTATCCATCCATCCATCCGTCTACGCACGCACCCACCCACCCATCCATCCAGAAAATATTATCTGAATAACCACCATGAGCCAGACAAAGTGCTGAGTTTTGAATGTGGAGGTGAGCTTTATGAAAGTGATTTTGGCATGGGTTTAAAGGATGGGTTGCAATGGATAATTCTTGGAGATGAGGAAACAAGTGAGGGGCGTTGTAATTGTCCAGAGGAAAAACAGGGAGTGCTTAATTAAGTGCAAACTCAAAGTGGATGGAAAGCAAGGGAGGAATTTTGTCAAAAATATCTCTAACCCAGCTATATGATTTGACCCCTGATTCATTTCAGGCTGTGAAGGAGCTGAAGGTGACCAGTGCTGCTTCTAGGCTTTGTGTCTGGGTAACTGAAAGACTGGTGTTGTCAAAACAAGATGTCATTTCATGGGAAAATTGGTATGTCAACTTTGTACCTACTGCGTCTGACGTGCTGGCTGTACAAGTTGGAAACCCCAGTAGGGAGCTAGAGCTGTGGGTCTGGAGCCCAGGGAAGAGAGGTTAATGCGAGCCTCACACAGAATTCACTTCTGCATCTAAGCTCAGGCTACACAGCTTATCATATCATCACTACAGCTATAGGATAAAGGGTTATCTGCTGAGTCACAATTTGTTGCCTTCTTGAGAAAGATTTTGAGAAACATCCATAACTCTGCAGGGTTCTTTTTTAAAAAAAAACTATACATCCATTTAAAATATGACTCTCACTATGCAGCCTGGTGGAAAACTCTGCATTTGGCCCTGAAATTCTTCTGTTGATAGCAGACATTGTTCTCAGAAAAGGCTATTTTCTCTGGAATTTCAAAGATTCAATTAGGTAGTGAATTTTCTCCTTTGCCAAAGTTGTTGTCTTCGCCTCCTCACATGGGTACATGGCATTTTTAAAAAGTGCTGTTGGCTTTGTCTTTGAGTCACCAAGAAGAAAATCCAGTTCCCACATGAGCCTCACCACCTCCTCATGAACTCAGCATGTTGTTAATTCTGCTTTAGGGTTGTTTCTTCCCATAATTGCCTGAGCCTAAGGTACCTTTTATCTGCTAATCATGAGGTGATGTTTGTGTACTGTAGCTCCAAAGCTGAAGCCCAAGATCCTAGCCTCCTTCTCTGTTGCTGCTTTCCTTTCCCCTGCTGAGCACTCCAGTGACTTGAGCAGATGCCCCACGAAAGAGTGTCTGCATAAAATGGCGAGGGAAAGTACATAAATGGTGGCTTCAGTGACTACTTCCTATTCAGTCCCATTTCTGTAATTGACTAATATATCTGCAGAGTTTAACTTGAGATACATCTAATCTTTAGAAACTGTATCACCTTGGTTTTGCCTGTAATTCCCATGCTAATTTCACTAATTTATCACCGCTGTTTAGATGTGCATTATCTCCATAACGCATATCACGAATTGACTCTTCTGGTCTTCAATGCGCAAGAGAAACAGACTTTGCCTGCAAAATGTCATCTAGTTTTTGTTCTGGAAGGTTGCCTCTTTTAAAAGTGGATACTTGGGAGAAAAACCTTTTTTTTTTTTTTTTTTGAGACAGAGTTTCACTCATGTTACCCAGGCTGGAGTGCAATGGCGCGATCTCGGCTCACTGCAACCTCCGCCTCCTGGGTTCAGGCAATTCTCCTGCCTCAGCCTCCTGAGTAGCTGGGATTACAGGCACACACCACCATGCCCAGCTAATTTTTTGTATTTTTAGTAGAGACGGGGTTTCACCATGTTGACCAGGATGGTCTCGATCTCTTGACCTCGTGATCCAGCCGCCTCGGCCTCCCAAAGTGCTGGGATTACAGGCTTGAGCCACCGCGCCCGGGAGAAACAACTTTATGTGGAGTGGTAAAGCATGTGGAGAGAGAAATTCGGCTACCTGGATTGGAATCTATCGAAGAGTATCCAATGCATCTGGTCTCACCCAGCAAACATTGCTAATCTCTCAGATGCTCTTGACCACTGAGCCCAGGCATGGCCTCCACGTAGCTTCCTGGCTGGCTGTCATTATCAGTTCTTTGGAGTGGGCAAATAAAATCAAACTTTGGTGCTATTCCTGTTAGGCTGTAAAGCTTACTATGTGAACTTGGGCTTGTCACCCAAATACTCCAAGCCCCATTTTCCTCATCTGTAAAATGGGGTGGTGGTGGTAATCTGTGTGTGTGTGTGTGTGTGTGTGTGTGTGTGTGTGTGTAGAGGTAGAGGGCGGGTAATGATACTATCTTACATGATTGTAGTAGTACTACATTTGTTAATGTATAAGAGAGCATTTTGAAAATTGTTGAAATATTTTTATAAATATTATTAATAGTGCACACAGAAAAGTTCAGATAATCTGCAAGATCAGAAAATATTTATAATGTTAGTGCTCTTTGATATTGCTCCACTAGCCACAGAAACGTCATTCTGGTGGCTGCAGTCACGACTTCCTCAGCAGAGTACACACTTCCTTGCCACTATATGCATAGTATTTGCTACCCTGTGTTAAGAAATTATGGAGTAGGGCCATTCAAAATGTCACTGAAGGATCAGTGCAGGTCTTGAAGAAATGCATCATATTAGCCTGGGATAAGAAACTTTACGGCAATTTGAAATCACAGTGACATCCAAGTATTGGTGGCCTTATCCTATTGAACAAGAAAAAGACCAGTTACAACGTGATCAGGCTTGTGCGGCAATTCACATGTGGTATGAGCTATGTAGTAGTCATCTACAGTGGGGTCATGAATCAGGCTGCCATAAATAGAGGTTAAACACACATGCACACACACACATCCTTTACTACAGACAATTTGAGAAGCATCAACATAGAGGATGCAAACGTGCCTATCTGTGTCTGTTTCTAGCAAAAACTGGGAAAGTGTTTGGTTTATCAAATAGTACCTAGAGCTTTTGAAATCTGGAACCTTCTCATATTAGAGGTTGGGCCCCCTGGTTTTGATTTTTGACACCTATGCGTAGTACTATAACAGAGATTAGTTATTTGCACCCTGCAGATTCTCCCTTCCTTATTAATAGAGTTCTCGGCTTTCACAAATTCACTCTTCTATAAAGACATCCGAGAAAGCAATCATCACTGCCAAAAAGTGCCAGCTCCAGTTGGAGTGCGAACAGTTCTTGTCCTTATGAGATACCTTTGTTGTTTTCTTTACTGCGATTTTATTCTCTTGCCTATAAAATGACTTATAGCCAGCATGCTCATTAAGACTGAACTGAGTGAAACAAAACTAAAGGATGGTAAAAAGAGATTAAAATGTGAGACTACCTGAGCTTTTTTAGTAACAGGGTGAACTAGATCTCTTGATCAATTTAAGCCTTAGTTTCCTCACCTGTGACATGGGAATGGGAATCCTTATATTGCAAGTGAAAAGTGAGGGTTACATGAGGTCACACACCAGTAGTATTTATCACAGAGGCTAGGAGAGACTTGGGTGGCAGGGATAGAGTATATAGTTAGGAGAAAGCATTTGGTAGTGAAATCAAGATGGGTTTGATTCTGAGATGTGTCACTTCTCAGCTGTATGACCTTGAGTAAATTCTTTGAACTCTGTCTACCTCTGTTTCCCCAGCTACACAATGGAGATGATAATAATTGCTGGTATGAGGATTAATGATAATATAGCTGATGCCAAATATAGTCAGCACTCAATAAGTAGCAGCTAAAAATTGGCAGCTATGATTATAATTAATTTTACTGCAGAAGAAGACTCCAAATCAGCCAGATTTGGGTGACCATAAAGAAGAAAACTAAGAGTAAAATCTTGCTAGAATTACAGTGGGCAGCTTTCATCTGGTAACTCTAAATGAAATGGTATTTTTATTTTTTATTTTTTTGAGACGGAGTTTCGCTTTTGTTACCCAGGCTGGAGTACAATGGCGCGATCTCGGCTCACCGCAACCTCCGCCTCCTTGGTTCAAGCGATTCTCCTGCCTCAGCCTCCTGAGTAGCTGGGACTACAGGCGTGTGCCACCATGCCCAGCTAATTTATGTATTTTTAATAGAGACGGGGTTTCACCGTGTTGACCAGGATGGTCTCGATCTCTTGACCTCGTGATCCACCCATCTCGGCCTCCCAAAGTGCTGGGATTATAGGCGTGAGCCACCGCGCCCAGCCAGAAAATGATATTTTTAAAGAGGATATCTTAGCCAGGCATAGTGGCTTACACTAGCAATCCCAGCACTTTGGGAGGCCGAGGCGGGTGGATCACAGGGTCAGGAGTTCGAGACCAGCCTGGCCAGCATGGTGAAACCCTGTCTCTACTAAAAATATAAAAATTAGCTGGGCATGGTGGTGAGTGCCTATAATCCCAGCTACTGAGGAGGTTGAGGTGGAGAATTGCTTGAACCTGGGAGGCAGAGGTTGCAGTGAGCTAAAATCACACCACTGCACTTCAGCCTGGACAACAGAGCAAGACTCTATCTCAAAAAAAAAAAAAAATCCTTTAAGGAAGAATGGAATAATGACAAACACATGAAAATGCAGGCATTCAGTATGAAATACAACTCAATGAAGGATGGTGTTTTTCTATAATGTGAAGTCTAAGTTGAGAAATGTATTACCTACTGAAAATGTTAAGGCAATGGTCACAGAATTGGGGCAGGACAGAAAGTGTAATCTTTGAGACCCTTGTGCGTCCTTTATTCTTGGCTCATCTGGTAAAAAAAAGCTAAGCTAGTTGAGCTTGTTGGTTTGAGAAGAAAACCTGTTACTTCTAATCTCAAAATCAGTCTGTTAGAAAAGAGGAGCCACAGTTTCGTTCCGTAATAAACTTATCTGAAAGTGGAGTCCTGTTGTTTCTATCTGCCAGTATAACCTTCAGCCCCTTCTGATAATAGTCTTCATTTTCATGAAATAACCATTCTCCGACATTTCAAATGATTTTGGGTGGTCTACTGGTCATAGTATCCCCCTTTCCAAGCCACAGGATGGGACTGTGGCCAGGCTTATCTAGTCAAGCTACACTGTCCCTTGACCACAGTGACTGGCCTAAGGAGTAAGCATGTGATCCAAGCAGGGCGGATTAGAATCTTTCCCCGGAATTTTATATGTGAACAGTAGCAAAGAGAATTTTCTTCTCCTCCTCCTCCTTCTTCAATGTGGGCTCAGCGAGCTTGAGTAATTAAACCTAGAAATGGTTATAACTCTCTCCTTCTTCCTACAGCCACCACCCCCATCCCCTGATGAGCAGGAAATTAGCCCCACACCCGTAGAAGCAAATTGAAGAGATGGAGAGGGCATCAAGCATTTTGAATTTCTGAATGCCATTGAGTTCGGGAATAGAGCTTGCATTTATTGCTGGTCAGTATTGGAGGCAAGGGTAATATTTGTTTGAGGTTCTGTATTGCTGTCAGAGAAATGCACTGTAAACCATGTGGTACTCAAGGAACATAAACTGACTTGAAACAAAACAATGTTGATAGTGGGTTGCTGTGATTCAAGACCTCACATTTGCTTTCTATATCAAGGGATGCTTGAGCTAAATTTCTTTTCACAATCCATCCATAAGTAGCAGTTCCTCGTATTACCACATTGTATTCCACAGTCCCCGTTATCATTTTGACATGCACTGACAATCACATGGAGAAAACAATTTTTCTTCTGTGTGGGTATGGCACAATACTAATCTTATTCCTTCGTCCTGTTTATACTGTGAACAGGAAATGGCACAAGATTAATCTCTCTGCTTTGGGACCCATAAAATGTGTTTATAGAGAGGACTGGCATTTTGGTGTACTTCAATGCGGAGAAAGAAGGTATCCTTGGTGACTGTATTGATAAATTGAGAAAATTTCATTTTTTCAAAATATTGAAATTAGCTCTTCTGCTAGGGCCACGTTCAGCCTTTATTCTGGCAAAACACAATGGAGAGGTTTTCTTTTAAATTTTTCCACAGCAGTAGTTTATTCACTAAGCCTAAAAGAACATTAGCTAAGAGTAAAACGTTGGATTTTAGCCTCAGGGCTGTCATTAGCTCTGTGCATAACCTTGGTCCTTACCTTTTTTGTGGACTCGGTCTTTTCAACTCTCACAAGGTTATTAGAGTGCTCTGCCTTCTGACCGCAATAGGTTTGTCTTATGACTTGAGATGGGGAGGTAGGGGGAGGATTTTGTCCTTCATAATTTAGAGTGAATCTCTCAAAAGTCTAGGGAGTGCATAGCATGTGATATTTGGTCCTGAATTTTAGGGAAGTTTTGAATCACAAAATAGTTTTCGGTGGCTGAGGCATACCAAAAAGCTAAAGCTAATGGAACTCTCCCTGGTTCTAGATAAAAGGATTAAAGCAATCACACAAGGAAAAAATGGAGAGGATAGTGCAATAAAGTAGTCACAAAACAAAATGCATAAATGCAAGTGAAGTCATCATTTCAGTGATAGATTTAGGATCAGTATGAGAAAATCCCCTACTCATTTCTGAGTATATGGACAGTGAGAAGCCTTAAAAGAGGAGAAATTTCTGTCTTGAGATTTTATTTATAACTTAATTCTATGTGCTGCGGTGAATTACTTTCACTGTAATGATGATTAACAATGAATGTGGTTATTATGTTTTCATCTTGCTTTGCTTCAATAACCTCTTAGAAACCATCCTTTTTAGATTCAAGTAGAAAGTGTGTCCAGACTCGAACACAGGAAGGACAAACTCCGTAACAAAGAGAGTGTGGGTGATCTTCATAAACTGCCACTAATGACTCATTCTCTTATTAGGTTGAGAATGGTTCTGCTGATTATTACAATAATTCGAGCCATCAGATTTTATCATACATCCGCTGATGGTATAATTTGTAGTCTTTTAACTGATTAGATGCTACTTATATGTTATAGTTGTAAAAGAGGGTGGAGGTGATGCAATCCCTGTTAATGAACTTCCCAAACCCCTTATTTTTCGGAGGAAGCAAATCATTAGAGATTACTCTGTGAACACCTTTAAGTGATGTATGAGAATAGGTAATCTAAACACAAAAAGAAGCCCAGCAGTGGTGATATAAAACCTTCTTAAATTATTAGCCAGATTTGGAAGCCAGAATGGAATTGCCGATGAGAGACAGTAGCAAACACTCTGGTCTCAGCCCAAGGAAATTGTGCTGCTCTTTGCTAACTCAGCTGGCCAGAAGCTAACTACAGAAGTGGCTATTATTCTATTCTTTCTAAGAGCTATTTCCTCCTCTCCCCAACATACCACATGTTCCACCCTCCCCTTCTGAAATTCTGGTTAGTGATTCCAAGTGTCCTTAAGTTCCATCAGATTTACTCTAGACATATCCTGGATCCAGATAATTTGCACCATCTTCACTGCAACTCTCCTCCAGGTCCCAATTGTAACAGTCTTCTTGTTGATCCTTCAGCTTATGTTCTCGTGCCTAAGAATCTACTCTCTGTGTGGATGAACTCTGCAAAACAGATTTTGTCATGCCCCCGTTGTCAATCTTCCATTGGCTTCCAGTCACTGCACACCCAAACTCCTTGTTTGAGTCTGGAATGTCCTGAAAGATCTGCCCCCCTCGTCATCTTTTCCATGGCTCTCTTCATTCACCCAATGACAATTACATTGCCCTTTTGCTATTCTTGGACACGTCCAGCTTGTTCCTGCCTTAGGCTATCTGTACTGGCCACATCCTCTGCCTGGAATGGTTCTTGCTGGATCTCACATGGCTTGCTATTTCTGCTTATTCATGACTCAGCTCAGATTCCACCAAAGCCCCAGCCGGGTTTTCCCTGTCCTCTGTGCAAGTGGCCCTCATTCCAGGTATTCTCTATCTCATCATCATGCTTGCTGGTCTCTATCTATCACTTGCTGGTACCGTCTATCACTCTCTGAAATGTTCTCATTTATTCAGGGGTTTGTTGTCTGTGGCTGTTAAACATTTGTTGAATTAATGAGTTACTTTAACAAAAGAACTATATTTCATGTGCCATCTTTCATAGAACTCTGGTATATAAAACAGACGTAAGGGGAACTTCTCTGGAGGCAGTGAGGATGGAGGAGAAGGCATTGAATCAACCCTGATGCTCTCTCACCCTGTCCCTGCCCCTGCCAAGTCTCAGGCTCTCACACCCCACCCTGAATTTGATGAAGACAATTTGAACACCATAGCCCTAGATTGTTGGTTGTGGAGGCAAAGGAGTAGCTGGGTACATTTCTAGCATTGGTCCGTTTGAATCCAGAGCTTGGCTGGTAAGCCCCCTTGTGAGTCAAGACTTTCTCTATTGGTTACTCTTCTTTGTAGAGGAGCCATAAGTAGATTGCAAAGGGTAAAAGCATTCTGTTAGTGAGTGAATTGGTCTTCACAAAAGATCTGGTTCCTTTTTATGTCCTGCAGAGGCTCTGGCCTAGAATCCCATTTGGCACCTCATTATATCCCAGGCCCTGGCTCCAAGAGGAGGTCATTATTTCAACCTGTAATCCGACATAAAGGCTTCCCATTTTTCAGCTACAAAAAGTAATATAACACACATCTCAGCATCAGACATTAGGATTAACACTGACAAGGCTTACGTTAAAATGCTCTGCTAGGCAGTGTCTCTAAGTGAACAGAATAGCTACCGTGCCTGCACGATGGATGATTCTTCCTTCATGGGGAGAAGGATTTATGTTTAAATACTATTAACATTTTTACTGTGACAGCCATGGTTTAAAAGAATAGTATTTAAATATAAGATTTCATGTATTTCTATAATAATACTAATCCCACATTATTAATTTTTTATGCTTTTAATTTTGCCAACCCAACTCACCAGTTTAGAGAATATCATTTCTTCCCTGGTTTAATTTTTTTCTTTTTTTAAATGAAACTGAAATTGTACTATTAAGATGAAGTGCACAATTTGAAAATAAGAAACTGTCTATTTGACATAGAGTGGAGGAGTCAGAAATGAGCAGTTTTCAATTTAAGCTCAATGTGGATCATTAATTAGCAGATAGTAGTAGTAATACAACTAATTATGAGCCTGAAGCTCTGGCCCCCTGGGGAGGGGCAGCCTTGATGGTATAGGAATTGCTCTGGAGATTACAGAGGATGAAAGAATTAGGCCTCCCTTCTAAATGAACAGTGTGCAAAATGGGTTCTTTTTTCTCTTTCATATAATTTCAGAAGAATGGATTCTTTTTCATATAATTCCACTTTTAGGCAGACGTGGTTAAGTCTGTATGCTCCCTCTGCCTTCTTCCCTACACAGAAAAGCCTTGCTTGTTAGAGGGCCACGTGTGCAGAGAGTGGGTAATGCATGTGTGAGGGCATGGCATGAACACCAGTTCATGAGGAAAAAGAACCTGCAAGTCATGTTAACCTGCCCAGAGCCATTTGATATAGGGCTGCAGATTGTATATGAGATCAGCCATAGTGGGATAGATATGCTGTAGGAACAAACAGCCCCAATATTCCAACAATACGATACAACATATTTCTAGCTTATGCTGCATTAGTCCGTTTTCATGCTGCTGATAAAGACATAGCCAAAACTGGGGGGAAAAAAAGAGGTTTAATTGGACATACAGTTCCACACGGCTGGGAGTCCTCAGAATCATGGTGGAAGGCAGAAGGCAGTTTTTACAATGGTGGTGGCAAGAGAAAATGAGGAAGAAGCAAAAGCAGAAACCCCTGATAAACCCATCAGATTTTGTGAGACTTATTCACTATCACGAGAATAACACAGGAAGACCAGTCCCCATGATTTAATATCCTCTCCCTGGGCCCCTCCCATAGCATGTGGGAATTCTGGGAGATACAACTCAAGTTGAGATTTGGGTGAGGACACAGCCAAACCATATCATGTGCCTTTTGTGGGTTGGCTTCATTTTAGGAATAGAGACCCATCACTGTCTGCCATCTGGGATCTTGCTGGTTATCATGGCAGAGAGAAAAGAATATGGTAAATTGTGCAGGAATTCCTAAAGGCTTCTACCTAGAATGGGATCGTTTCTGTTTTCATTCATTAGCCACAGCAAGCCACATGGTAACATATAATTTCAAGAAAGCAGGGAAGGGCAAACTTTTCATTCAACAGGAAGAAGAAAAGCTAGAAATATTAGCATATGGGTCTTAAAACTACCTCAGGCACCTTGCCAGTGGGTGAGCAGGAGCTGAATTCCAACTACACTCCTTTGATTAAGCAGTGAGCTCTGCCTCAGAGCTTCCTTTGCCTAGAAGAAGGAGCACCTTTTTTTCTCCTTTGTAAGAAGTTACCTCAGAAGAACAGACCCTCAGCTATGTAATCCATTTTGCCTGCTGGATGATGGTTATAATCTTAATTCATTCACTTATTTTTGTATTCAGAAGTTTTGAATGAGTTCCTCCTATGAGCTAGATACAGGGAGTAGAGCTGTGAATAATCATGCATGGTCTCTGGCCTCCCTGAGTTTATGGTCTCTCAGGGAAGACAGATAATGAAAAGGAAATAATTACAGATGTGTTGAATGCTAATGGAAGGAGATATGGAGGATGCTATAGGATCATATGCAGCAAGTAAGTTACCCATCGCAGGCATTGTTCCTTCTTATGAAGCATTGTGACTTTCTCCTTCCGGGATAACCAACGGTTTTGAGTCCTTTAAGCAGATAATTAGACCAAGGCACAGATCATTTAGAGGACTTATTCTTTAAGACATTGATGATGAGCACTGGTGTAAGGAGTGACGTACGTCTCAAACAGGTCCTGAAATGTCCATTAGATGTCCAGTAAGACGATCCTAGGGTGGCTTGGGCTGAGAGGGAGTGGGTAACTGCATTGGCATGGAGTCAAGAATTGGTCCAGGTTTCTAAAGACCTCGCCTTAAAAGGGCCCTGTTACAGATGCTGTCAGTGTGCTGCCCATATTCCTTGGACAGGACTGTTTCTCTGCACATTGACTCCTGGCTTCCATCTTTAAATACTATGGCATTCTGGCTGTTGTCTTTTTCAAGTCATTGGTGTCTACTCCATATGTGTGCAGTGCAAACTAGCCTGAAACTGCTAGGAATTTAATCCCCCAGCCCACATCCAACCCCACCACCCCTTGATAGCCGTTGTCAGCAATGACTAATGGAAGTTGGTAAGTACCCAGGCTCTCTTGCTTTTGTGGAGGAATAACTGTGAAACGTATCTACAGTGTTTCCCAGTGAAATTGAGTCCCTCTTGTACACAGCAATCACCTACATAATAACACGTTTTCTTCCCTTCTGATCTTGCTTCCTTACTCTACTAGTGGTGATTTCTGGAATTATCTTCTAAATCACTACTTGCCTTCAAAGTCTTGTCTTTAAGGTTTGCTTTAGAGGAACCCAGCCTAAGAAAAGTATGTTTAAATACCCAACCAATAATCCCCAGAATGGGGGCCTGTGAAACCTTCTCTGTCTGCTCTTCTACAAATGGAATG
Organism: Cebus imitator; assembly: GCF_001604975.1. Classification (NCBI taxonomy): domain Eukaryota; kingdom Metazoa; phylum Chordata; class Mammalia; order Primates; family Cebidae; genus Cebus; species Cebus imitator. The sequence continues at coordinate 5,122,169 of NW_016107363.1, forward strand.
CTAAGAAAAAAGGTGACATTTGACATAGATAACTCAGAAAAATAGCAAGTGAGTCTTGCTGGATGGCCATTGGTCCTTAGCTGGCTGATTGCCATTATGATTGTTGATATGGTGTGGCTGTGTTCCTACCCAAATCTCATCTTAAATTACAGCTCCCACAATCCCCATGTGTCCTGGAAGGGATCCAGTGGGAGGTAATGAAGTCATCGTGGTGGGTTTTACCCATGCTGTTCTCATGATAGTGAATAAATCTCACAAGATCTGATGATTTTATAATGGACAGCTCCCCTGCACATGCCCTCTTGCCTGCCACCATGTAAGATGTGCCTTTGCTTCTCCTTTGCCTTCCGTCATGATTTTGAAGCCTCCCCAGCCATGTGGAGCTGTGAGTTCATTAAACCTCTTTTTTTTTTTTTTAATAAATCCCCCAGTCTTGAGTATTTCTTCATGACAGTATAATAATGAAATAATACAATTTTGCTTTCAAAAATACTGGCAGGGTGCACTGTAGTGTCAATTGCAGGGTTTATTTTTTTTTCCCCAAAGGCATCTTGTGATAATTTAGCATTTTTTGTGCATATTTATCATGACTAGTACTAATTATATCACATAATTGTTTGGGAGAAGAAACACTTTAACACAAAACAAAGGCCATAGAAAATATATTTGACTATTTTGGTTTTTTTTTTTTCTTCTTTGTACTATGTTTCATGTTCTTCTAGTTCATAATTTCTTTATCAGCTGTATTGTTTACTATTTAACTTTTTGGCATAAAAATATATTGATTAGAGAAAGAAATTAAAGTCTAATTTATGAAAATAGACTTCTTCTACTCAAGGAAATTCATGTGGTGCTATTTGGAAAAGATGAATGTGGTTTTCAGTAGAGTATCTGCATAAATTGTGATTGATTTGCAATTCATCACCTGCCTTTCTTGCTCCTCCTCAGTGCAGAGGCCTTATCTGTGCATTATCAAGGAGGGAATATTTTTAGTTAGTGATTATTCGGCAGAAGTGCTAATAATGATGGGGGAAATTAAAAAAAAAATTCCAAACTGGTAGTTTCTGCATTTTTCAAAAATAGTACCTTGGAAGTTTGCACTGAGCCCTTCTGTCTTTCAGATGTTGCCATCTTTAAATGATATCTGAAAATAAATGTTTCTCTGTGAGTTTGTGGCCCCCATGGGTTTGGCCTTGAGCTTCAGAGAATGACAGTAAGGCACAGAAATATTGCCAGTGCTGGCTATTCCACAGCCTCCCAATCAGTATAACTGATGTCTTGATCTTCCTCATCCTCATCATCTTTGTACATGGTGTTGACGTCCATGTTTGCCATGGAATGGATCATCTTGTATTTTAGCTGTCTTTGACGTAGATTGCACTGCCCCTGTATACCACCACCCACGCTTCCCCATCTCTACGTGCTTGTGCTTGCCTCACTTCTGCTAAGAGTCTGTTCTCATCCTGCCAGCTAGCCAAGCTGTACTTCAACTTTCTGCTCAGTGTCACATCCTCCACAAAGCTCTGTCCATCAGTCCCCACTTTCTCCATCTTTTCTTCAAGCCCAGACACGAGGCAGCCCACTGTAGTAGGAAAAAAAGAGATCTTTGGGGTCCTGTGGTCCAGTCTGGGCTCTGCCATTTACTAGCTGGGGGATCATGGATCGTGACTGGATTTTCATATCTTGCTCTTTCAATGCTTAATTCCTACCTCTTGGTTCAGAGAAGGAGCTTGAGGAATGTAAATGCTCTCTTTCCTTCTATTTTCTAAAGTTTTCTCACACCTTATCTGACACTCTGGTGGCTCCTTTTTATCCTGTTCTACCCTATATTCAAACTATTTATGTAGATGTTTTATCTCACTTTTCATAATAAACTCAAACATACTGATCCACACTGACTGCCCTGTGCTCACTGGGTACCTGTTCTCCAATCAGTCTCACACTTTTCATTAATCAAACTAACAAACAAGGTAAACAAATAAATACGTATGTCCTAGGGGTGTTGATGAAGAATGTGGATGTTATTGGTGGTGATTTGGAATGAGGAAAGAATTGTGTTACACATAACACTTTAAAATTTATTCAGCTTTTCTCCAACATCCTTTTCCTGCAAGTTCCATTCACTATGGCAACTGTTTGCTTGTTTGCAAGTACTCTCTCAGTATCTAGCAATAAGTTTTTCTCCTTGCACATCTGGTCACCCCTTCTCCCCTTCTCCCCTTCTTTATATTGAATCTTCTTTTCCGTTTTGTAAGTAAGCTAGCTGCCATTCTCATTTGCATTCCTGATCATCAGTTCTTCCCAACAAAGGGTCTTCTCAGAAAACAAAGAAGGATTCTACCCATGTATAACATAATTTTCCCATGAAACTTATGCTATTTTCTTCTTTTCAGAGCTCAGCACTTTTAGTATTTTTTTGTTGTTGTTAATTTTGAAGCTGTTTCAAACCTACAGAAGAGTAGCAAGAACTGTGGTATCCTTTCATCCCGATTATCCACCTTTTAACATTTTAATTTTCTTTCATTCAGAGAGATCAATATATACATATTCCCTTTCAGATATGATGCTCCATCACTCTTTAGGTGGTTGTTCACTTTCTCAAAACAAGAGCACTCTTCTTGTTACTATTATAAAAACCCTTCTAGTTAGGAATCAGCACGGAAACTACTACCATTCAATCCGCAGGCCCCATTCACATTTTGCCAACTGTCTCAACGATGACATTTTCGTTTTTTGGTCCAGGATGCTATACAGAAACATATGTTATATTTAATTATTATTTTTCATCACTCTCCTCCAATCTGTGCTTTTTTTTTTTTTAGATAGAGTCTCCCTTTGTCACCCAGGCTGAAGTACAGTATCATAATCTCAGCTCACTGCAACCTCTCCCTACCAGGTTCTAAGCAATTCTCCTGCCTCAGCCTCTGGAGTAGCTGAGATTACAGGTTCGTGCACCAGTACTCCCGGCTAATTTTTTGTATTTTTAGAAGAGATGGGTTTCGCCATGTTGGCCAGGCTGGTCTCAAACTCCTGACCGCAGGTGATCCACCTGCCTTGGCCTCTCAAAGTGCTGGGATTACAAACGTAAGCTACCATGCCCATCCTGGAATGATTTTTATCCTTTCCCTGCCTTAAAGAGTATAGGTCTTTTTCTCCTGTAGGATGACCCTCTCTTTGGAGGGGATCCAATGTTTCTTCAGGATTAGACTACAGCTCCAGTGTTTCCAATGTTTCTTCAGGATTACAAGTGCATGCCATCACGGGAGGAATTCCACAGAAGCGCTGATGAGCTTTTCTCAGCCTATCACATCAGAAGGCAAAGACGCTGATCATATCCCCACTTGATCGCCTGGTCTAGTTGGTGCTTGCCACATCTCCCCCTCATTCTTTGAGCATTTCTTTACATTCTGATACAAAAAAGATCCTCCAGGTTCATCTTATACTTTCCCTCTCCAGACTTGAAATCAGCCACTTTTCCAAGCAGATCTGGTTTCTGTCCATGGAGAATGATTTCAGAAATTAAGATCTGGGTGCTTAGCATGCTTATTGTTCCTGTGATGTCCATGCTTTGTGACCAAATCAACACAGAGCTAGGAAATATGTACATATAAGCCACACAAATACACATTTATTATTTCCATATTTGTGTATATGTATGTGTTTACACATAAGCTCCATGAATTTGTATCAGTATTTTCAATTCAAATCCAAGTCTTTTCCCCCTTCCACATTTATAAATACCTTCTCTGGCAGAAAGAAATTTGGTTCCAATTATCCTCAATATATATACGCATTTGTTCAATATTAGCCTTACTTGCCTATTACTTCTGTACCCCTCATCCTCTGCTCTGCTTCCTCTGACACTAGAAACACCACTGCCCCAATCCATGCAACACCCCTTTCCCCACATTGCCCTGTGTCTTCAGCTGCAGAGGAGGCAGCCATCACCACCCACCTCCACAAGACACCCCTCACTCTCACCACCTGCCTCCTCAGATGCTGTCATCTATCTCCAAGGAAGAAAGGGAAAAGAAAATGGGAAGACGGAGGAAGATCACCATTTATGCCTTTTTGTTGATAGATGATGTGGGACACTCCCATACGCCTTTCACAACACATTCACACATATGTTGAATAAGAAAACCTTTCTTTGCCATCTACTCACTCTCTCTTACTCTCTATGCATGACTCACCTGTTTCCAAGGCTGTCTAAACATAGTTGAAGACAGAAATCATTTAGTAATATTCAGCTAAGCCAACTGGACATAAAGCTGAGACTCCAGTTAGGGGAACTGGAAGCTCTGGGCAGTGGTGTAGGGGGACCAGCAGGTGGCGCCCGTAGGCTCAACTTTAAACCTTTCTGTATCCAGGCTTGCTCACTACCCTCTTTCACCATCTGGTTTTTCTCTATCAGAGCTCTTTAAAAATATGTTAGCATTCACACTTCCCAGTGTCGCTGTAGACATAAATGTTGAAAAATGCATTCTTGTTTTCCTTCCCAAGGTACCAACAGTACAAAGACAAGCATAAAGCCCCTTAGGATACAAAAAAAAAAAAAAAAAAAAAAAAAAAAAAAAAAAAACCTAAAAAAAAAAAAAAAAAAAAAAAAAAAAGAAAAAAGAAAACAAGCATTTTGCACAGCATAGTCGTAAGTGATGTCACTCTGCAATCTTGAACAGGAATGGCGTTTTCGACACTCAGAGGACAAACTGACTCTTGAATCTTTGATAAGTCTCCCTGTCTAATCGATATGTAAGCTTCTCTAGGGAAAAATAAAGTGGAACAGCATATCTTCCCCACTGTTTTATTCAGGCCAGCAGAGTCCCCAAGCCTTATAAATTTCTGCCTCTAACCACTTTTCCCAAGTTGAAAACTCTCAATCATTTTATTTTTCTCAGGTTGTTTCTTTGTATAAATAATCTTGTCCTATGAAAATATGAAAGAGATTGTTGGCAACATCTTTGATATCCTAATGGAATAAAGCTACAAGCCCTGGCTAAGGTAAATCATCATAAATCTTCTATGTCAGGAACATGGTGAAGAGTTGCAGGTGGGCAGGGAAGTGGCCAGAATGCTTTAAAAAAAAAAAAAATCCTGACCTGGTGTCTGGGGCAGAGTGGAGAGAGTTGCAGTGACATATCTGATCTCATTAGTGCTTAAGGTTCCTCATACAGAGATGGAGACATGACAGTGTATCACTCATTCCTGCCCTTTGAAGCCTTTCCATTAGAAATGCTGCAATTTAATCTCACATGCCACAAATCAAACCCCAACTTGAAAACTGCTTCCCCTGAAAAGGTGAATACATCCCATGCCTTGCCGACATACAGAAGAAACTCCATTGCCCCTCCAGGGAAGTGCTGTGTCCCCGATAGCAGCTGGTAATATCAACTCCACGTTTGAAAGGCCCGTACGCATCCGTATTCTGAGACTGCGATTGTTGTATTAGCATGACTTTTTGCAAATTATGTGACTTTGGGTGAGTAGCTGAAATGCCACTTGACTCCGTTTCTTTACTCACTAATTGAGAATAATAATCTCCACCATTCAGGGTGGTTGTGGGGATTAAAGGAGAGATTTTTTTTTAAAGAGTACTCAGCCAGAGAGCTAAGTACTTGATAAATAGAAGCTGTAACTTACTATTGCTTATTATTACTTCCAGACACTGAGCTAAGGGCTTTGTATCATTTACTTTCTTAATTCCCACAGAATTAGATAGATATCATGAAAAACCATTTTGCAAAGGAGGAAACTGAGTCTTAGAGAAATTAAATAGCATTCCTACATCATACAGCTAGAACAATGGTGCATTCCAAAGCTAATGCAATCTTTCTTTAATGTTACGCTGTTACTTGTGCATTGAAAATAAAATTTGTTATGGCTTACAATTGAGTGCACTACTCAGAAGAATGGTATGCATCTATATTCATTTGTGAGATGAGGCTGTAATTTTCCTGTCTTGTAATGTTTATGGCTGGTCCTAGTAACAGGGTTATATTAACTTATAGAATTCATGGGGAATAACCTCTTTTTCTCTGTGATATGGAAGAGTTTGCATAAGATTGGAATGATGTCTTCCTTGAACAATTGGGAAAATTTGCCTGTGAAGTCACCTGGTGTGATGTTTTCTTTGCAAAAAAAATTTTAACAATTACCTCAATTGATTTAATAGCCATAGGTCTATATAAGCTTTTTGTTATTTCTTGGGTCCATTGTGGTTAGTTATAAATTTTTAGGCATTTATATATTTCATCTAAATTTTAAAAAATTTTGACAGATAGTTGACAATAGTCATTTATTATTTTAGTTGTAATAAATATTCATTCTTTCATTCAAAACATGTTCTTTTAATTGGTAATTTCAAAGGTTTCTCTAGTTAATTGTTTTATCAAAGGATCTACTTTTGACCTTTTTTTTATCTTCTCTAGAAAATATTTTCTGTTTTTATCAATTTGTGCTCATATTGATTGTGGTTTTTCTTTTGCTAAATATGAACTTATTTTGTTCAGTTTTTACATATTTAAGATTGACACTTAGCTTATTAACTTTGAGGCTATCTTCTATTATAAGTCTAGATTTTAATATGTAGCATTTCATTATTATTCAGTTGTAGGTAACTTTTAATTTCTTCATAATAAAATATCAAGTGGGGGAAAATAAGATTGTGAGAATAACATAAAGTGAAATAAGGATGGGATTTTATTTTTATAAAATTTAAAACAGTTTAGATTATAAAGCATTTTAGGACCAATTATACATGCAATAAAACCATGTAAGAAGAAAGATGAACCTGGGACTTGGGAATATATCAACCTTGGAGACAAGAAGATAAATGGGAGAGGATGAGATGGGTAGATGGGGGTCATTGTGAAGGTCAAAGCTCATGGTTTTTATGTAGCATTCATGGGTGCTTATTGCATTTTAAAAAATAACTTACCAACTAATATCAGGAAAATTTTTATAATTAACATTGGCACATTCATACCATGTACGAGCCCATTTTAACTCACTGTGTCCTCAAAAGAACACTGAGAGGGGAAAACATTGTTTAATGTTACTGCTATGGTAGATACAAATACTGACCGCAATGAGTATTGAATCAAACTGCTTCAGAGGCCACAAACATGATCACTGGTTATGAGTTTTGGAAAGGCAAATCAAAGTCTTCTTAGTAATCAGGTCTGTGGTTACATGAGGTAGAGAACTTCCTGTCAGTGGAAGAATTCCAGTAGAGACCATTTTCTCCTTCCAGGGATGTGCCGTTGGATAAAGCTGCCTGAGCTTCTTAGCCTCCTATTAATACCAAAGGCCACCGGGCAGTCTGGCTCTTTTCTGTCTGCTCACTTAATGAGAAAGTTATTTAGGGAGGGAGTCTAGTATGGCAATAATATGGGCTCTAGAGTTTACTGGACCTCAGTTCAAATCCCAGATCTACCAATTACCAGCTTTGTGCATGTGAAAAACAGTTCTTACTCCCCAGACCTCAGTTTCTTCAAGTATAAAAACATAAAATTGTGAGGATTACATAAAATAAGCTTTGGATTCTGCCCTGCACTGTACTTGGACTAGAGGAGAGTTCTCTGCCGTGTGAGAGAGAGGGAAACCAGATTTGCTAAATATATGATGCCAGCACCTGGATTCCCTATGACAATGAGTTCTGACACTTCATACGGCAAAATAATGACCTAAGTGATGATTGGGATGCCCAGTGGAAAGTCAGATGGGAAACTGACCTGTTTGCCTTCGCGTCCCTGTTCTTTAGAACATGCAACATGAGCACAATAGAGAAGTTTTCTCTGCTGAGCTTCAATTATTTATCAGACGTATTTGTGTTCAGTGACACGTGTGGCAGATATAAATCCGTGGGTTCTTCCCCCTAGAATGCCTCCGGGCAAGTTATACAGCAGGGACCCTTTAAAGCATCAGCGTTGAAGAGCAGAGATTGATTTCCTTCCCAGCCTTTTTCTTTCTTGCACCTTAGGCTTCTCGAGATTTCCTTGCAGTGCAGGGCTAATGACTTTTGATACCAATCGATGCAAAGCTAATTAATTTACTTCACAATTTTTATGTACTCAAAATACCCAGTGGTTCAAATGACTTGTTGTTTTGTTTGTTTTTGTTTCTTTAGAAGTCTGTTCTTTGTTTTTTGTTTTTTTACGTAGTCTAATTAGCTCCTCATGACTTTATCTAATGGTGAGATTGGAATTGTAGCCGAAGTGTATATTGCAATGCAGGAGCACTGAGATTCTATGACTTCCATGCTTTTTAACTGCTGAGGCTTCATGACAGGAACTCTAGAGTCTCAAGTATAATTTTATTTTGATACTTTATGGAAATTAGCTGGCTCATTTTAACTGTCTTGGGAATTTCCAATATGGCATGAGATGGAAAATGTCTGTCTGCGTGTCCCTGTATCTCTGTGCCTGTGTATGTGTCTGTCACACACACACATACACACATGCACCCACAATAGAATATGATGAAAATAAAAATTTGTGGAAATTATTCTCAATCTGGAAACTATACATTCTTCACTTCTTAATTTAAAGCATCCTTTCATGATGATATTATGGATTAGTTCATTTAGATTAAGTTTCCAGTTTCATATTTAGAAGTATTTACAGGATATTGTATTGACTGAAGATTATACTTAGTTTTCATCATGGTATAGTTTAAGTATATTATTCATAGGACTGGAAATCACATAATACTATTGAGAAAACCAGAGATCCCTCAGTGATAGAAAGTATAGGCTATGAAATTCACTAAACTTGAGTTTGAATCTTGGCTCAAGCTTACAGTGGCTAGTTTGAAATATCGATATTCTTTGAGTCCCAAGTTCTTGAACTGTAAAATGAAGATCAAAATAGCCTATGTGGATATTTCAAAAATAAGTGTTCGAACAACAGTCAGATACCATTATGTACTTATTAGAAGAGCCCAAATCAGAGCATTGACAATGCCAAATGCTAGAGAGGACATGAAGCAACAGGAATGCTCATTCATTTCTGGTGGAAATGTGACATAGTACAGCCTCTTTGGAAGAGAGTTTGGTGATTTCTTACAAAATTAAACAGTCTTACTCCATGATCCAGCAGTTGGACTCCTTGGTATTTACCCAAGGAATTGAAAACATATCCACACAAAAACCTGCACATGGATATTCATAGCAACCTTGTCCTTAATTACCAAAACATGGAAGCCACCAAGATATTCTTCAGTGAGTGAATGGATAAATATACTGTGGTATATCCAGTCAAGAGATTATGATTCAGTGCTAAAAAAAAAAAAATTAGCTATCAATCCATGAAAAGACATAGAGGAAACTTAAATGCATGTTGCTAAGTGAAAGAAGCCTACCTACAGAGGCTGCATGCTCTGTGATTCTGACTATGTGGCATTCTGGGAAAGGCAAGATTATGGCGATAATAAAAAGATCAGTGGTTGCTAGGGGTTAGGAGGGAGGGAGGGATGAACAGGCAGATCACAGAGCATCTTTTAGGGCAATGAAACTGCTCTATATGATACTATAATGGTGGATACATGTTATTATACATTTATCCAAACCCTTAGAATGTACAACAACAAGAATGAACCCTAGTGTAAACTATGAACTTTGGGTGATACGTCGTTATAGGTTCACAAATTGTAACGAATGTGTTAGTCTTCTGGGGAGAGGCTAATAATGACGGGGACTACATATGAGGGAGCAGAGGATATGTGGGCTATCTCTGTACCTTCCTCTCAGTTTTGCTGTAAACCTAAAACTTCTCTAAGTATAAAGTCTTTACTGTTTTAAAATAAGTATTCACACAAAAGGTGTGACACATCTTGGTGTATAGCAAGTGTGCTATAAACGCTATCCACTTTTGACGGGGGTAATGTTACTATTTGTAAGTTTGCTCTCTTGCTCTACCCTCTATCCCAAGAACAAAGCACCACCCAAGAGTTTAACAATTAAAGAGCTTGCACTGAAAGCTTGCAGCTAGTTTACTTAAGGAAATGGAATGTGACTGGGTGGAGAGCCATATGCTGGTGAACAGAACTCCACCATACCTGAAATGATTATATGTGATTTTCAGAAGTACTCAATGTAACCATTTAATTAAAATACCCAGAAAGAACTAATACCCCCTACTGGGTGAATCGTATCCCTATCTAAACTGAGACTCAAGCAATGTGTTTTAGAGCAAGATTAAAGTGTAAATTAGAATCAGTTCTACAGGTACGTGTGACTACTCTTTTTCTCTTAATTGGGACATGCTTACCAGTTTGTTTTAAAAAGACTCCAAAGTAATGTCTGATTTTCATGTCAGAAGCATGTAGGAGTTTTAATCTTGCAGTTTAAAAATAATACCTCCATGAGGAAACTAACATAACAATGCATGTAGCATCATTGGGGATCAAGGTAAATTCTAGTGGGAATGGCAACTTGTGATAGTGATACTCTGTACAGTTTGGGGCAAGACACTCAGCTCTGTTGAGAACATGAATTAATGTAATATGCCTGATTTGGGGGTGAAATGAGCTTTGCTACAGTGATTAAGGACAAAACCAAGTATTGCATATGTTGGGTGTGTATCAAGTGATAATTGAATAGGCTTGGCCAGACCTGGGTTTGTAGCTCAAGTCTACCACTCATTAGCTGTTTAATTTCAGGCAAGTTATTAGTTTTACACACTTTGCTTTCTTCTCTGTTAAATTGAGATAAACGTAGGTCCCTTGTATGGAAGTTGTAAGGATCAAGTACAATAATGGATATGAAATATTTAGCAGAGGTCTGACACAGAAGAATTGTGCTGTATATTTCTAATCTTAACATTTTCTGTTAAATACTACATTTTACCTGACATTTAACCAGTAAGTAATGAGCCATCAAAGTGCTAGTTAATCAATAATGAATGAGCCCTGATAATTTTTGAGCTATGAGGATTACTGCCACTCTCCTACCACCATCATCATCAACTTTAGATTCCACATATGAGACCATCAGCTGACTGGACTCCACAGCCAAGGTGACCTTGTTAGAAGATCCAGGAGGAGCCATTAGGTCCTGGATCAGAATATCACAGCTTTATCATCAGTGTCCAGATCCAAAACAGAGAAGACCTGCTCTTCTTATTGATTTTTGTTTACCAACCCCTTGTGAACAGTGAGACTGGAAGACAGAAGTAGTAAATATCATTGGCCATAATCCAGGCTATTTCCTTGGAGGGGAGCTTTGGTGACATCAGAGCGGATTAGAACATACAGTCAGGCCTTTAGGATGCCAGGATCACCACCTCTACCTCCCCCTGCACAGTAGTATCCTTTTTGCTGCCTTACCAACACGTTTACAAATGCAGAAAGACTTTTGTTTTGTGGCAAGTCACACCTGCAAGGTGCCTTTCTCAGGCATGTGTGAGTCCTTCAGTCATTGTTCCCAGTGTCAGTGATGAATGCAGGAGCTGTGAGGAGAGGTGACTCATTTTTAATTGATATCTTAAATAAACTTCCTTGGGGTGGCCATGTGTTCTGTCCCTAATCTCTCTGGTTAGAGAGCTTGAGCTTGTATTGGCTCATTAACTCTAATAGCTTGACCTTAGCTTCTCTTCTGTGTGTGATATACCAGCTTTCACTTCTTCAGTGTATTTTAAGTGCAGGGATATACCAGAATTTTTTTATTGGCGGGCTCAGGTTTTTCAGGGTTACTCTGAGTCCAGGTTTCATTTTAATGATATGATGTCGGAAAGCAACATAGGATTCCGTTACCTCTAAGAGAGGTACGGAAAGCTTTTTGTCCAACATAGTACTTATGCAGTGGCAAATTACAAATTAAAGTAGACATTGGTAAAGAGCTAAAGTTTTCAGTTCAAAAAGTTGCTGGGGAATATTGAAAATTAAAACATTTGCCTACTGATAATGAAAGTTGACAGTTTCTTCCTGCTTAGTTTTTAAATCCAGCATCTTTACTTTTCGTAATTTATGTGGAAATAATGAATGTTTTGTGTTAAGACCTTCTCTCTCCAGGGAACAGGGCTTCACCTTTCTAATTTTTATTGAATTAACTACTGGCATGCAGGGAATTTCATGTTGGCATTTGGTCCTAGCAAATCATTTCAACACACATTGAAAAAATATACACCTAATTAAAATTGTATGGAAAACAACCCCAATGTGTGTTACTTTTAGGTTATTAGTATATATAGTTGTGTATCTATTATTTATTTTAAAGAACTAAAGTTAAACGTATTATAGCTTCTGTGTAGCTCAGCATATACCTTATAATATTTTTTATTTTGTCCAAAATTAAATTATGCTTTTTCCTTCACTGTAGAAACAATGCATACCTCTTTCTATAGGCTACTCTTATAATATATCTGATTATTTAAGAAAAACTCGTATTTATTTCTGGAAACATCACTATATCTTACTTCTAGAGAAGTAAGAAATTTTAGATAGTTCGTCATTAATTGGTAAACAACTAAAACATGTCTCTTGTTTCATGTCTTCTATATAGTCCCTCAGGTACATGCTGTTGGAAGTGCTGGGATTACAGGTGTGAGCCACTGTACCTGGCTGAGAATCTTATTTCTAAACAAACAACTATACACATTAGCTTGAATGGAATTTGCCTATGAAGTGATGTGAACCTGACCTCATATAGGAGAGTACTGTCCTAAGTAGAATTTGCATGATGACAGGATTTATTCCCTTTAGAATCATGTGATATTTGAATGAACAGAAATATAAAAACAAAGAATGACAGATACAGCTGAATACTCAAGAGTGAAAAATGAGAGACAGGGACTCTGAAATGGGATCTTTTTCTCCAAGTGTTTTATTGTTACTGGGCATGGAAGGAAGTGTCTGAAATGTTGCTATTCTGGTAGAGATTTACAATGGCATTTATATGGCACCATATTTGGAGAGGTCACTCAGGCAATCTAAGTGCCAGCAAGTTGAATGGCATTTATTATTGGATAATAACAAGGCTGAAGACCTTAGAATATGCTTACCTTCCCATTGCATTACCTAATTTTTCTAATATATCCTTAAATGTAAGTACTTTGGGAATTTCAGAAGAAAAGTATTGAGTGTCAACACCAAGGAATCTTTTTTTGTCTTTATAATTTCCAAGAGCTCTAATATTTTAGAAGATACAGATATTACTGAAATTGCTCAAAAATCCCCCGGGCTATTAAAGGTCTGTGATGTCTTTTTATCTTTTTGGCATTTTCTCTCTATAAATATAGATATATTAAAACTGATGGGAAGATTTTGTAAAGATTGTAGAGTATGAAGCTTGAGAAATCTGTATCTCCATATAGATAAAAATTGCATTGGTAAAATCTGTCTGATGTAGCTCTTTTGGAACCCTGGGGTCAATTGAAGGCCTGAATAGTCCAGGGGTAGGGACATAAATTGTGATTAATTTCAGTCGATTTCAGTTCTGAGCACAGTAGCAAGTATCCATTCCCCATCCCTCAGCCCTATGGCAGGCAGCTGTGAATGTATTCCTGGTGCAATTTGCACATGGCTTGTGGAAGCCAAGGTAGGCAAAAAGGATTCTATCCTTCAAATATTGGGAATCTATGTTCTGATTACTGCTTTCAATCACAGAGGTGCAAAATAGAAGTAGTAGCCATTACTTTTGTACATTCTTCCTCAGTAGCTGAAGTGACTCCCAGGAAATTTAAAGGGCTGATACATTTTTCTCATCCCTTAAATTTTCTTCTTTACCTTTTGGGGAGTGAGATATTAACTAGACATTCAAAAGCAACCACTTATGTGGGAGAATTTAGATAGTTACTGTGCATGTTCCAGTCAAGGCACAGCCTAAGAAAAGACCTGAAGTTTACACCTCAGACTGATCCTTGCTATAGAGTTGGCCTACAACATTCAAAAACATGAACACAAAAACCAGCAACCCTAGCAAAAGGGGAGAATCTGATTTCCAGAATTGCCACATTATTTTAGTCCAGTTTTCAACAAAAATAAAATTATAAGGCATACAAAGAAACAGCATTAAATATTAAATATTAAGCATTAATGGGGAAAATAAACCAGTGGACATAATGATGGATCCATTAGACAAAGACTTAAGCTACCTGACTTAGAGATGATCAGAAAAACTAAAGGAATATGTGGGAAAAGTCAAGAAAATAATGTTTGACAGAAAGGGCAATATCAATAAAGAGATAGTGATGCAAAGAAGCTGAAAAGAAATTATAGAGCTGAAAATATAATGACTAACATGAGAAATTCACTAGAACTCAAGGCAAATTTTGAGGCAGAAAAAAGAATTAATGAACTTAAAGACAGGTCAATTAAAATTATTATGTCTGATGAACAGAGAGAAAAAAAGTTGAAGAAAAGTGAACAGAGCCTAAGGGACCTGTGATACACCACCAAGTGACCAACATATGCATTGTGACAGCCCCACAAGAACAAGAGGAAGAGAGAAAGGAGCAGAGAGATTATTTGAAGAAATAATAAATAAAAACTTCCTAAATTTGTTGAATGACATGGATATGAATATCCGCAAAGCACAACAAAATGCAGATAGTGTGAATCTGAAAGACCCATACCAAAACACATTATAAATAAAACTATTGAAAGCCACAGACAAAGAGTTTTGAAAGCAGCAGAAGAGAAAAGATTTGTCATGCACTAGGGATCCTTATTAAGATTATCAGCAGATTTTTCATTAGAAACTTTAGAGGCCAGAAGGCTCATATATTCAAAATAGTAAAAGAAAAAAAAAAAAAAAAACTCTCGGCCAATAATCACGTATGCAACAAAAAAGAAAAAGAAGATGGAAAAAGAATTTAATCGTTTCATTACCAAAAAAAAGAAATCAACCAAACACAAAAGAAGACAGGAATGCAGGAAATGAAGGACAAAATAAACCTCTAAGGCATGTAGAAAACAAGTCACAAAATGACAGAATCAAACCTCTCCTTAACAGTACTTACTTTAAATATAAATGGATTTAACTGCTTAGTCAATAGACAAATATTGACAAAATGGTTTTAAAATATCATAATCCAACTATATAGTGTCTACACAGACTTACTTTAGAACTAATAATGCAAATAGGTTAAAAGTAAAAGGACAGAAAAGGATATTCCATGTAAATAGTAAACCAAAAAGAGCAGGGTTGGCTATACTAATATCAGACAAAATAGACTTTAAATGACAAATGTTAGCAACAAGACAAAAGGTAGAAATTAAGTAAGAAAACAGAGGACTTGAACCACACAGTAAACCAGCTAGATCTAACAGATATGTGCCAAACACTCTGCCTAACAACAGAATACACATTCTTCTCAGGTACACGTGAGACATTTTCCAGGATAGACCATATGCAAGACCACAAATGAAGTCTCACTAGATTTTAAAAGACAGACATCATACAACGTATCTTCTCTGACCACAATAGGATGGCATTAGAGATCAGTAACAGAAGGAAAACTTAAAAATTCACAAATTTATAAAAATTGAATGGCACAATTTTAAGCAACAAGTGGATTAAAGAAGAAATCATAAGGAGAATTAGATAATACTTAAAAGGCAAATGAAAACAAAAACACAACATATCCCAACATATGGAAGTAATGAAAATAGAACTAAGAGAAAATTTATAGCTACAAGTACTTACATTTAAAAATAAGACAAATAAAAAGTCTAACCTTACAACTGTAGAAACTAGAAAAATAACATCACACTAACCCCAAAGCTAACAGAACAGAATAAATATTAGAGCAAAGATAAATGATATAGAGAAGAGAAAAATAATAGAAATCAAGGAAACAAAAAATCCAATTTTTGAAATTATCAACAAAATTGACAAAATTTAGCTAGACTAAGAAAAAAAAAAACCAGAAGACTAAAATTAATACAATCAGAAATGAAAGTGAGGACATTGCTACCAAGTCTGCAGAAATAAACTTGTACAATGAAAACTATAAAACATTTCTGAAGGAAATGAAGGAAGATATAAATCACTGAAAACACATCTTATGTTCATGGGTTGGAGGTTTAACATTGTTGTCAGTAGTATCCAAGGCAATCTATAGACTTACCACAATCCCTTTGAAAATTCTAACAATGCTTTTTTTGGCTGGCATACAAAAAGGTATCCTGAAATTCATATGTAATTGAAAGGACCCCAGATGGCCCAAGAAATCCTGGGAAAGAACAAACCTGGAGGACTCATACTTTCTGATTACAAAACTTACTGTAAACTGTAGGAGTCAAAGCAATGTCGTATTGGCACAAAGACAGACTTATACATCCTTGGAATAGAATTTAGGATAGAGGAGTCCAAAAATAAACCCTCATATATGTGGTCAAATGATTTTCTATTAGAGTGCCAAGTTGATTAAATGGAGGAGGAGACAGTCTTTCCAATCAATGCTGCTAGGAAACTCTATATCCACATGCAAAAGAAAACAATTAATGTTAGGTATATTATTTACCTTATACCATATAAAAAATTTAAAATGGGTCTCTGACCTAACTGTAAGAACTAAAACTGTAAAACTCTTAGAAGAAAATGTAGAGCAGAAGCCTCTTGGTTTTTTTTTTTTTTTTTTTGCAATTATTTATTGGATATGACACCAGAGATACAGTCATCAAAAGGAAAAATAGATAAATTTAACTTAAATGGAAAACAATCTTGTACATCAAAAGACGCTATCAATATAGTGAAAAGGCTTCTCACAGAATGAGAAAAAAATTTGCAAAGCATATATGTGATAATAGATTAATATTCATAATATTTAGAGAATTCCTGAAAATAATCTCAAAAATCCCTAATTCAAAAATGCACAAAGACTTGGAAGGATGCTCAACATCACTAATCCCTAGAGAAATGCAAATGAAATTGCAGTGAGGTATCACTGCATACCTATTAGGTTGGCTACTATCATAAAAAAGAGAGAGAAGTGTTGGCAAAGACAGGAAGAAATTGGAACACTTGTGCACTGTTGGAGGGATTGTAAAATGGTACAGCTGCTGTGGAAAACAGTGTAGCAGTTTCTCACAAAATTAAAAACAGAATTACCATATGATACAGCAATCCCATTTCTGGGCATACACCTGAAATAACTGAAAGCAGGAACTGGAACAGATGTTTCTACACCCATGTTCACCCATGTTCATAACAACATGATTCATAATAGCCAAGAAGTAGAAGCAACTCAGTGTCTATTGAAACATGACTGAATAAACCAAATGAGTTATATACATGCAATAAAATCTTATTCAACCTTGAAAAAGGGAAATCCTGAAAAGTGTTATGATATTGATGAATCAGGAGGACATTATGCTAAGTTAAATAAGCCACTCACACAGAGACAAATACTGTATGATTCCATTTACATGAGTTATCTAGATGTGTCAGCCCTCACAGAGACAAAGTAGGATGGTAGTTGCCAGAAGCTGGGGGGAAGGAGAATAGGGAGTTGTTATTTAATGGGTACAGAATTTCAGTTTTACCAGATGAAAAGAGGTTTGCAGATGGATGGTGGCAATCATATGTAGCACACAATGTAAATGTACTTATTGCCACTGGACTGTACACCTAAAAATGGCCAAGATTGTAAATTTTAGATTATGTGTATTCTACCACAATAAAAGAAATTGGAAGAAAGTATCATTAATAATCCTTTCCAACTCTATAGATACCCTGACCCTGTTAATCCCATAGGTCTCAATGCAAAATTGGTGGTTTTTTTTTTTCTTTTTAATAATTAAACTTGGCTGATTTCTGTTTATTAAAAAGATAGTTTTAAAGGCTTGTCTGGGTTTCAGGAGTGTGTGTGCATCAGTACACCTGTGTGTCATGGGTTGGGTTTTTGGGCTGAGGTGCTGAGATGGACTCTGGAGTACAAGATGTTTAATTCAGGCACCAACACCTGTGAAAGGAAGGAGCAGAAATAGGACTGGGCAGAAGAGAAGCTGGACTGTGAGGCAGGCTCCAGAGCCTCACCCAAGCCGGTGGGGAGCCCTGGGCTCTTTATTACCTATCTGGATCGCCCCATGATGAATGGAAACAGCAGCATATTTTCACTCCTGCCTCTCTCTGATAGGAAATGAAGGCTGCCCAAGAAATGTATGGCTTTTAGGGAAGCAGCTCTCTGGAGCTGAGGCCCATTCTGAAGTAGCTAATGTCTGAACAGTGTTTGCTAATCACTATCCACCTTGCAGTTGGGCGGCCAAGTCCCTCCTTAAAGGGCAACCTGAGTGGTACATATCTGTGCCTACCACAATATGGGTGTAGACTCCAGCCCCACCCCACATACATACCTAGATCTGGTTTAGCATACAGCTGTGATCTTCCAGAATGACAGGTAACCCAGGCAAGATCATTTGACCTTTTCATGTACATCATTTTCAACCATCAAAGGGGCTATGGACTCTGCCAAGAATGTAGCAAACCAACTTGACCTTCAGAGATAAAACTGAAACCCAAAGACATAGAGAAAATTAAACCAACTCTTTAGCAAAATCTAGAAGTTGAAGTAAGGGCCCCACTGGTTCCTGGGTGTTTTAATAGAATGTGGGAACGTGAAGCAGCTTCCAAATGACATTTATTAAGCTCTTAGTGTATGTGCTAAATGATATACACATTGCTATGTCATTTAAAGCTCACAACAACTCTGAGCACAGGGCTGTTATTATCATCACCGTTACGTAGAAGAGAAAACTGAGGTGCCCAAGGTCCCAGACCTATCAAGTAGTGAGGCAGAGATACAAACCCAAGTAGTTTAGTCCTGTACAATTTTAACTATTCCCTGAGGACCTGACCATTTTTCTGAACAGATGTATTGGGGATGTTCTTTTGAGTGATGTAACTATGCCAAAGACTGCAGCATAAGTATCTGCGCTTTGAGGATTTAGGATCAAGCAGTCTCAGGTCTGGTCCCTGCCCTCAGGGAATCCATGAAGCAAGGATTCTACACACAAAATTATAAACATACAGCATTGTTCATTCCTGCGTACTTGCTTATGGAGTAGAGATGGAGTTCAGGAGAAAAAATCTTATCCCACAGAGGGTCTCAGCTGTGCCTTTACAATAATTTGAATTCATTGCCAACATTAAAAAATGAAGAGATTCCCCACTGAAATTTTGATGGCTAGCTTCTTTCTTTCTTTTCTTTTTTTAAAGGGACAATCTGGTGACAAGATGCACCTTCCTGTGAGCTGGCAATATGCTGAAGGAAGTGGGTGTGCCACCCTTACCAAAGGGCCCCTGTAGGTGTCTGAGTTGGTAACCTCAGTTGGGCCACAAACCTAAGACATCATATAATTTCACAGTTGCATTTTGGCTCTCTGAATGGGAATGATGGGGAATCTGCAAGATTAGGGGAGTACTTCTGTTCAAATGAAATGCCAAGATTTCACCTTGCCCGTCCTTTTTAATTGCCTGGAGTCAAAGGGAAACATAGACGACAGAGTGACAGCTCTGCCCTCTTCTGATTCCTCCTGTGGCTTTTCTGTAGCCCCCACTCACTGTAGCCTGGCTACTGAGCAGGGATTTAACTAAAAGTGAGAGGTGAGATTCAGTGGTGAAACATGAAACTGAAAAGCCAGTAAAAGAAGTCATCTTTAAGAGTGAGGTTTAATGCCAGCTTCTCCCCTGAGGGGCCTTGTCACTTCAAGCCTTTAATACCAGGCCTGACAAATATTTAGAAAATGTTCAGGCCTAAACCGTTTTGCACAAGGAGAGGACAAGATGCCCTGTTAGATTTTTTTTTCTCCTTCATTTCTAATATCTATGATTCTCTGAATCCTGCTAAGGAAACATCTCAGACGCTGTTCTCTGAGGAGTGTTTGGTGGAGAGAGGTAATGGAGCTGGGGTTGAAGTAGATCTTCCCAGAAGACAGTGAGGGGAGATAAAGAATCCATGGCTGCCCGCTCAGGCAAGTGGAAAAGGAACTTCTTGGTGGGCTTAACCTTATAAAAGTGTGTTCTCTGGAGGAACTGGTGGGGAGTAAGGCAGAGCTGCTTCATCGACAAGTATTTAAGTACTCACCAGGTATAACATATTTAAATGGGGTAAATGCATGCTTAAAGATGACTCAGCCTTTACTCCCAAGGAGGTTAAAAAATATCTGGGGAGACCAGCTGTACTGTTGTGAGATAGTGAAATAATTATGGAAAGGTTGTATGGCACTACAGTAATGATAAGAGGTGCTATTTTTTTTTTTTTTTTTTTT
>NW_016107363.1:5142407-5207716 GCF_001604975.1 Cebus imitator
CCTTGAGATGAAGTCTCGCTCTGTTATCTAGGCTGGAGTGCAATGGCAGGATCTCAGCTCACTGCAACCTCTGTCTCCCAGGTTCAAGCAGTTATCCTGTAGCTGGGATTACAGGCATGCACCACCATGCCCCGATATATATATATATATATGTATATATATATATATATATATATATATGTATATATATATAGTATTTTTAGTAGAGATGGGGTTTCACCATGTTGACTAGGCTAGTCTCTAACTCCTGACATCAAGTGATCCGCCCGCCTCGGCCTCCCAAAATGCTGAGATTACAGGCATGAGCCACCATGCCTGGCCAGGAGGTAGTTTTCTTGTTCCTTCTTTTTTGGAATAGATCTCTTTTTTTTCTTGAGAAAAGGTTACCCAGATCCCAAATATATAAAGATAATTGTTCAAGATAGAGCAGCTCTGATTGAAGTGTAGAGGCAGGGGCTAGAGGTCTGACAACGTGGCCCAACTTCAGTTTCCTACTTCTGCCTTCAAAACACCTTTGCCAAATCTAGGACTCCTCAAAATATACACAGAGAGACTCTGGAAAAAAAAAATCTCAATGTATACAAATGCTTTTGTCTGAGTTTCATACTATACCGAGAGCATGATCAATCTCCACCCTCAGATAAGAAACCTGAGATGCGGGGGGGTTATACAACTGGGTCAAAGCTCTCACCACTTGCTTGTTTTGGAGCCGGCATGTGAACCCAGGTCTCTAAATGCAGGCCCTTGCTGCCCCTGCCACTCCGCAGTAGAGCAGATGCTAGTGTCCCATGCCGGAGTAAGAGATGGAGGGACCAGGAAGGCCTTGGGGGGAAGACACAAGCTGAGATGAGTTCTGAAATCTACTGGGAATTTGAGTCTGTGCAGAGACTAGGAAGGACATTCCAAATTGGAAGAACAGGAAGAGCAGTGGCCGGGGGTGAGGGAATAAATGTGTTTTGGAAAGTAAGTTTGAGTTAGCTCGTGAGGGGGTTTCAACCCAAGGTAACCTTAAGCTCTGCCATCTAGAATGAAGGCAGAACCATTGTAGTAGAATGAGGCTAAGAAAACAGCAGGGTTTCTGGCAGGTCTGGCTGTTGAGGGTAGGTTGTCTGGGTAGAGAGTGGGACTGGGGCCAAGGAACCTAGTTAGGGGAAAGCTGTAAAATTTCATCCTGGAGCAAGGAAGGCCTGTACTAGTTATGAAGGTTTGAGGGGTGGAGGCTTTTCAAAGGCAGGAGTGGGACAGCGAGAGCAAATGGCTGTGGAGAGCAGCAAGGAAAATGGAGACTTCAGGAATCTGATTGAGACAGAAGATGGGAGATCGTGGTGGGGATGGTGGCAATGACTGCAGCTAACATTTAACTCAGGCTTACAGGGTGCTAGGCACTGTTCTAGGCTCTTCACAGGTGCTGTCTGACTTCATCTGTCCACAACCTTCTAGGGCAGATGTTACTATTATTCCCGCACCACCACCCCGTCATTGTACATTGCAGAAAACAGTGCAGAAAGGTTTTGTAACTTGCCCAGAGTCCTATAGGTAATGGATGTCGGAGGCAGTATTCCAACCTAAGCAGCCAGTGCCACTCCAAACCCATTCCCTTCTCTGTGCAATACTGCCCATCACAGAAAAATGAACCAACACGGTGACAAGAGCAAAGAAGACCTTTGCCCGTTTTAATACGGGAAACCAGTTCTCTTAGCTTTTATGTTTACTTGTGTAATCCAGAATTTCTCAAATAGCATTCCATGGGACATTGTTATAAAAGATCTCATGAAAATGTTTGCAGTTGGCCCTCCATATCCATGGGTGCTATATCCATGGATTCAACTGATGAAGGATTGCAAATATTTGTGTGGGATGGGGAGGGGGGGAATAGTGTTTGAACCAAACATGTGTAGACTTTTCTTTCCTTGTCATTATTCCCTAAACAATAAAGTATAACTATTTACATAGAATTTATATATTGTATTAGGTATTATATGTAATCTAGAGATGAGCTGCACTACATGCAAAGATGTGCATACATTATATGCAAATACTATGCCATTTTATATCAGGGACCTGAGCATCCATGCATTTTGGCATCTGAGGGAGGTCCTGGAACCAATTCCCCATAGATACCAAGGGATGACTGTATCAGTTCAGGAAAGGTAACAAAATTAATCAGGCTTCTATACTCCAGGACTACTCGGGCATTTTTAAATAATAGAATAATGTGTCCTCAGAATTGCCAGATGGAGCCTGTACAGAGAAGTGTCTCCAAAGCAAATCTGAAAAACTTACCTCTTTTTTTTCTCACAGAAAATTCGTTGTGTTTCTCCAAACACTGGTGTTGAATGGAATATAATTTAGGAAATGATCACATAGAATGTAGTGAGTTTAGGACTAGAAATAGCATCATAACAAGTCAAATCTTACCATTTACAGGTAAGAAAGTGTCTTAATTACAATCCTGGGCCATTCCAGCCTTTGCAGGGGCCTCATTTAGTCATCACTCAGACTTGGCATCACTGTTCAGGCCCCTCCAGCCCAGTGTCTGCGTTTCTCTTGACAGGCGGCTTCCTGCTGAGGCCATGTGTAACACACGTGGCAGGCATCCTTTCTCCCTAGCAGGAAGTGGCTGCACCTGTTAACAGCCTGGGCCCAGTTACTCTCAAAAATTTGGACTTCAGCTGCCACACTAAAGCAGCAGTCCTGGAGCCTGTTGAGCCCATACCATGTGGGTTTCTAATGACACTCCTAAAAAGGCAAGGTTCTACATTTCCATTTTATATCAGGGTCTTCCTTGGCAGAAGGAAAACTGTAGGACCAAGCTCATATGGCATGTGCAGAGGTCAGCCTCCCTGTAGCAGGAGGGGACAAAGAAAGGAAGAAAACACCCTGAATGGGCTTTCTGGGTACTACGGCGTCTGACATCCTTGCCAGCCAGCTGCCACTTACGTACTGGATCTCCTAATTAGTTAGCCAAGCCAGCACAAATGTGTCAAACCAGCTCTAAGCATTTGAAGGGAGATGGTGTGCTCATTTTCTTCCTTGTGCAGCAGTCACAAAGATAAGAAGGCCCAGCCTAACAGTATGAAACTGTGCAAAGGACCCTAGCCTGTGAAATTTTGAGAGGATTGCAGAATATCTACTCATCTTCTAGACTCTTGCAGGATCTAGCAAGAAACCTTTTCCTTTCTGTTTAAGGTGAAGTAGTACCTCCTATTCCTTCAAGTCTTCTTGACTTGAGTCTTATGTTCTTCATAAATGCATGGGGAGGACTCTATCTTGGGTGTGCTGCATTTAGTGACATTCATGGATATTCTTGGTTTAAGGTACTGTGGGGAGTGAGGAAAGATGGTTAAGAATCTGGGTGCCTCTCCGGACAGGACTTCCTGTGGCCATTTGGGGACCATCCTCTCCTAGATGATTTGTGTCCCCTTTCTTACTCTGAAGTGATTAGGGCTACCTCTTTCCTCCTCCATATCTCTTTAGTAATATATCACTTGGCCAAAATTTAATCATCCAGTATTAAATTCCCTCAAGATCCTAGAATTTATAGGATGGCAAGGAACTAATCAGCTTAATGAGCTAATGGTCTTCAGGTATGTTGGTATTTCTTTCTAATGTGCCTCAAAGAGAGTCTTCTCAATGCATTTTGTAATACAGAGGGGTGATTCTCATAGCAGTAAATTGGAATCTTATCCTAGGCTTATGGGGAAGACATATTGAAAGTAATGTCTTTAATCCTCAAACTCTTCCATAGACTGCCTCTTGGTAGGCCAGGACCCAGTCTTTCACATGTGAAAACTTAGACACATCTATTCCTAGAACCAGGCTCACTCATGACAATTCAGGTTCACATCCATAAAAATGTCAACAAATTCTAGCTTCAACGTAAAGTCCTTCTTCTTTGTGTCTTTGCAAGTATAGAAGAAATGATTTGCACAAAGACTCTATTATGAAGGTAAATGAAGATTAGGAGAGCTTTATTTTGGATGCACAATAACATTAGACATAATAGGTGGGAAAGGATAGAAAACTCCATTGATGAAGAAAGGAATATTATCACTCTCACTTTCTTCTGTGGCGAAACAAGTTCTCAGGTTTTGTTTGACATCCAAACCATTACCCAAATTCTAAAGCTTAATCTATTAAGGAGGGAAAGTGGGAAATCTATGGTAATGACTTTTGGCCCAGGCTGATAAAAGTCAAAGGGCCTTTGATCCATACAATCAATGTGTTGAGAGAAGATTGTAATTCTTAGGAGAAGATTGTCTTTGCAAAGACAGAAGATTGGGTTATTTACATAACAAGGTGTGGATGAGTAAGTGGTATCTTTGCATAGCTACATAAAATTGGGTTAATCGAATTCAGTTAAAAAAAAAAACAACAACAGAAAAATTACCACCAACACAACATATTAAGTTAAAACTCTTTGGGAATGTGTTAAAAATTCACTAATTTCTAATGATTTAATTAAATTTTATATAGGTAGGGAAGATATAGACCTTCATATCTATAGACTTAAACTTGTCCTATATTCTTTAGGTATGTGTATCTGTCTCTCTGTTGTAGACTGAATGTTTGTGTTCCTCAAAATTCACATGTTGAAATATAATCTCCATTGTGATGGTATTTAAAGGTGGTACGTTTGATACATAATTAAGCCATGAGGATGGAGCCCTCAGGAATGGAATTAGTGCCCATAGAAGAAGATGTCAGAGAGCTAACTTCCTCTTTTTCCACCATGTGAGGATACTGTGAATAGTTGACAATATCCAACCTGGAAGAGGGTGCTTACCAGAAACTGACCATACTAGCACTCTGATCTTGGATTTCTAGCCTCCAGAAGTGTGAGAAGTAAATGTTTGTTTTTTATAAGGCAACCAGTTTATAATATTTTGTTATAGTATCCCAAACTATATCTATCTATCTATCTATCATCTATCTATCTCTATCCATCCATCCTATCTTATCCTATCTATCCTATCTATGTATCTATCTATCATCTATCTGTCTAAGCTACCTAAATATCTATTTGTTTGTTTATCTAATCTGTCCATCTATTGTTTAACACATATACTCTGTCAGGTACAATGTAAAACACCTCAAATACACTATCTCATTTAACTTTCATAAAACATAAATGAAGCAATGGATTTTTCTGTGATGTACAGGAGAACACTGAAGTCAGAAATCACCTAAAGTAAATGAACAAACTTTAGGACTTGAACTCAGGTCTTCCTGATCTTTCAGCCAACGTGCATGACCACTGCATTATGTGCCTCTTTTTCCCATTTGTGTCTTTGGATATTTGTGTGGACATAAATATGGCAGTATGGCTATATTAGTTCATTTTCACACTGCTATAAAGAACTACCTGAGACTGAGTGACTCACCATTCCTCATGGCTGGGGAGGCCTCAGGAAACTTACAGTCATGGTGGAGGCAAAGGAGAAGCAGGTACCTTCTTCACAAGGTGGCAGGAGACAGAGCACAAAGTGGGAAGTGCGATACATTTAAGCCATCAGATCTCTTGAGAACTCACTATCACAAGAACAGCATGGAGAAAACTGCCCCCATGATCCAATCACCTCCCACTAAGCCCCTCCCTCAACATGTGGGGATTACATTCAAAATGAGATTGTGTGGGGACACATAGTCAAACCTTCGTGGGTATTATAGTGATTTCCATCAGCAGTTTTCCATGGGATCTGTTGGTAAAAATTCACTTGTTGGGCTTTGTATTTGAATCCGAGGGCCACCGTAACAAAGTACTACAAACTAGGTATCTTAAAAAATTAGAAATTTATTGTTTCATAGTTCTGGAGGCTAAGTCTGAAGTCAGGGTGTTGGTAGGGCCATGCTCTCTATGTAGCTTGTAGAGGAATCCTTCCTTGCCTTTGGTTTATAGCTTCTGGTAGTTTGCCAGCCATCTTTTATGTTCCTTGGCTTGTAGCTGCATCACTCCAATGTCTGCCTTCATGGTCACGTGACATTCTGTGTATCTCTATGTTCATGTGGCTGTCTTCTTATAAGCACGTCACTTATATAAGTTTAGGAGCCCACTCTATTTCAGTATGACCTCCTCTTAACTAATTACATATTCAGTGCTATTTCCAAATAACGTCACATTGAGGTAGTAGCGATTAGGACTTCAACATCTCCATTTGGAGCTGGGGGTGGAGAAGGAACCCAGTTCAACCCATGACGGGCTTATTCAATTACATTGATTTATACCCCAATGTAACTTACCCCCATGTGATTACTGTTACTTAATATGTCGTATATGCCTGTGCTCAGATATCCCCGCAAAGGAGTGAGGGAACCTGATATAAGTCAACATTCATTTAAATCAGATTAGAAACCTAATCCAAACTAGCTCAAGTGAAAAAGAAATGTCTTGGCTCACAGAATCATAACATCTAACATTAAGTCTTCAGACACAGCTGGATTCAGGGGCTCAAAGGCCTTAGAGCTCTTACTTTTACATTTCTATCCTTGCCTGCTCACTTCATACGTAAATAGTCTTTAACTCAATAATAGGGAAGAGAGCCCATAGCATCTCCAGATTCACTTGAACATACGATGTAAGTTGAGGCTGAGTTCTTCTTGTTGAATACTTTGTGTATTAGCCTTGGCTGCAGTAACAACCCCCAAATAAACAAGTATTTATTTCTCATTTATGAGTCTGTGGTTGGCAGTGGCTCTTCTTGGCTCTATTCTGTGCATCTCTTATTCCAAGACTTACACTGAAGCAGAGAAGCCCTCATCTGGGCAGTGCTATTCTCAGTGCAGAGGACAAAAATGCAGAAAGTTGAGTTAAGCCTTGCAACCTCATTTAAAGATTTTATGTGGACATGGATATTTCATATCTGCTTACAGTCCTTTGGGCAAAGAAAGTCACATGAGCAAGCTAGACAATGTGGTGGGATGTTACAGGTAGGGTAGGGATATATTATCCTCTTCTTAGAGCAAGAAAAAAAAATAATTGGGAAGAAAACAGAACCTACCACAATGAGGTTGGGGTTAAGTTAAAGAAGTCTTATGTCACAGGCTGTGACTCAATGGTTGAGAAATGATTGGGAAGATCCAGAAGTAACTTTTGCCCCTCAATTTGCTCACATGGCTCCTGAAACTGAGGGACATCACTCAATAGTCTAACTCAAATATAGATATGAAGTGGTTCCAACAGTCAACCACTTAAGGTAAAGCCCAGGAAACCTGGACTCCATGTAAACTTAGAATTTCTGAGCTAAACAGCATGGATTCCCTACAATGCATATCATGGGGGCAAACGGATCACTGGGTAAGGGGTAATGGGTTAATTTACCCAGGTGGAGGGATAACATGTTAATTACCCACCTGCTTAGGGGAAGTAGGACCAGTAGTTGAGAGACCCCATTTGCTCTGTTGACTATGACTACAATACACACACACTTAACATCAGCTTTTGGCCACAAATTAAATCCCAGGCTAGAAGTGAAAGGGGAGCAATATCCTTTAACCACTCTCTGTACCACCTGCTTTGTGGCATTTTGTTTGTTTTGTTGTTTTAATTTATCACAGCCATCTTTCTCCACCTTAACTGGTCTGGATACAGGTTATTTCCAAGCAGAATCCCCATTCCCTATTACACTGATTTTCAATCTCATTCAGGAGGCAGGACACTTTGGAGTTGTAGTTATCTAGCCAGTTGTGGCTGCTGACACTGAAATATCTTAAGTTACTTGTGGCTCGGTCTGGGAAAGACAGCCTTATGGCATGGGGCTGAGTCAGTATAAGGACAGCTATTGATAGCTATGGTTGAGTTTATGTAAATGCTGGAGTAGAGGGTTGTGACTATGAGCACAGACTCTGAAGTCGGACTGCTTGGCTTCTACTTCAAATGTATTATTTCTTTGATCAAGCCTCTTAACCTTTCTTTTTATTTATTTATTTTTTTTGAGACGGAGTTTTGCTCTTGTTACCCAGGCTGGAGTGCAATGGCGCGATCTCGGCTCACCGCAACCTCTGCCTCCTGGGTTCAGGCAATTCTCCTGCCTCAGCCTCCTGAGTAGCTGGGATTACAGGCACGCGCCAGCATGCCCAGCTAATTTTTGTATTTTTAGTAGAGACGGGGTTTCACCATGTTGACCAGGATGGTCTCGAGCTCTTGACCTCGTGATCCACCCGCCTCGGCCTCCCAAAGTGCTGGGATTACAGGCTTGAGCCACCGCGCCCGGCCCTGCCTCTTAACCTTTCTAAGGCTCAGTGTCTTCATCTATCAAAAGGAGATAATAATAGTCTAAATAGTTGCCCTGAGGATTCAATAAAATAATCTGCATAAGACGCTTAGTAGACTGGCAAGCACATGGTAAGCACTCAGTAAATGATTATTACTGTCATCATCATCATCATATCATCACTAGCATCACAGATAATGTTGATGGGGATAATTACATCAATAATGTACCATTGATATTTCATATCAGTAATAGTGCTGTATAGCATAAATGGTTCACATTCATTGAATGTGTTCTCTGTGTCAGGCACACTGTTTCGGCTCTTCTCAGGCACATCTTCCCAAGAATTCTAAGAGGTAGGTAGGGTTATAGCTACCCATTTCACAGATGAAGTAACTGAGCGCACACTCTTAACATCAGATACTATGCTTCTTGTGATAACACAGAACTACAGCCCAAAGCAATGTTTCTTTGGGACCAGCATACCTGGAAGGCTTTTAAATACCAGCAACCCCATCCTGCTTCACTGGTACAGCCAGACAAAAGCAGTCACTCTGTTCCAAGAGCAGTCAGCCTTGAGTCCACATTCTGTGTAAATCACCCATGAACAAATGATCCAATTAGACAGGTTGGCTGCTGTGCACAATTGCAACCTCCTGGAGTGCTTAACTGTAAGTCTTTTTGAGGGGCCAATGCTATACCTTTGCAAAAGGCCCTGCTCTTGGGTCTGCTGGGTGGCTGTCTGTGCAATGGTTGACCTGGTCCACAGATAATGAGGGAATTTTTATGTCTGTAGAATTATGATATTGCATTTAAAGTTTAGACTAGACTACGAAAGAATGAGGAGTTGGAATGTTTTTTCTATAATGATTAATTTTAGGCCTGTTGGGGGAAACTGCACACTGCAAAATCCCGAAGATTTTTCAACAACCTCTGATTGCTTTTGGAACCGCAATGTAACATTTTCAGGAAACAGTTTTGACATGGCACATTTTGCAGTCCCTAAACAGGGAGCTAATTATGCATCTAGTTAGCATTAAGGATATCTCTGAATCTCTGAGTGCCTGAAAACGCTCCAATCAAAGTCGTATATTTATTCCTGGCTTTCACCCCAAATGAAAAACTTCCTCCTTTTTCCTTTGGAATATATATTGAATTTATTTTCTAGATTTTCTCCAATAGAGTAGGTACAAAAATAAATATTTGTACTAAGCATTTATGTCCTGTTTTGTATTGCTTCTGATTACTTTGGTTATCTTAGCAGTGGATGTAGATTATCACAGTAAACTAGGCTATCCTTGGCAATGCCTTCCCAGCATAACAAAGTTTATTTGCCACTAATGTAAACTTTTTTGGGGGGGTTTATTTTGTTTTGTTTTTGAGACAGGGTCTCACTCTGCCATCCAGGCTGGAGTGCAGTGGCACAATCATGGTTCTCTACAGCCTCAACCTCCTGGGCTCAAGCACCCTCCCACCTCAGCCTCCCAAGTAGCTGGGACTATAGACATGAGCTAATTTTATTTTATTTTTGTAGAGAATTTCCCCATGTTGCCCAGGCTGTAACACAAACTCTTTTAAGGGACTGGTGGCTCTTTAGGGCCAAGTCTCTTACAAGCTCCCTTATAAGAGATCCAGTTTCTGTAATGTATGATTGTGACACCTGGGCCTGCAGCCTGTGTATCACAGACAGAGTAAGAGAGAGCTGGAGAATCAAGTGCTGGCTCTTAAATACTTTGACCTTTAAGATAGCATTTTCATTCAGAGTCCCTTGGCCAGAACTGGTCAGAGTATGCTCACTTATCTGCAAGGGAACAGGAAATGGAGCAGAACACATGGATATTCATGGAACAGTATATGTATTTTTCACACCACCAAATTCAGTTCCTCTGCAAGGATAGTGAAGGCTAACAGATCATGTGTGCTATCAGTGCTATGAGTAAGGCAACATGGGAGAAAAAGGAGGTATAGATTCTTCTGGCTGAGATGTACATGTTTTCTCCCACAGATTTTGAAGTTCGAGGGCTCCCTGGGCTCTCACATCCTCCTACTGCTGGTGCAGAGATATAGGAATATAGAGGCCCATGAACATTAAGAAACTCTAAGGAAATCACGTGTCTAACCTCCCTTGATTAAAACCCTGTATTGCAAATATAAAATCTTCAGTTAGATGCACATAGATCCATATAGAACAAAGATAAATTTTCAGAGGCCAAGATACTAGAAAAAATTAACTGTGTAGCAATTACTTCAACCCATTTTGTACTGTATACAGTTGAAATTCATGTTGTTAGTTCCATGTTATTCAGCCAACCTAGAGTGATTATTATAAGAAACCATGACTTTCTTTTGGTACCCATTGTGTACCATACACATCTAAAATAAACATTCTGCATCCATATTTTATCTGTTTTTGGCTGTTTCTTCAAAGGCATTGTTCTTAAAACTAGAGAGCCTTTGAAACACAAATTAAGATTTTCTTTCTTTCTTGGAAAATTTACGTAATGCAAAATTAGTTCCATGAGTAACTTTCTCTTGCTTATTAACTAAGCAACTTGGTAACATACACACATACACACACGCACACACACACACACACACACACACACACACAGTACTATTGGTTAAAAAAAAGAAAAAACAAAAAAACCTCTAAACTTACCAAACTCTGTACTTGTCAAGAATCACATGTTATATTGGAAAGAGATTTCCCTATAAGTCTGCCTGAACCAAGGGTATGACATGGTTAAAATACTGTTTTTCAATGAGTGGTGAGCTAATTTTCTTGGCTCAAAGATTTAATGTAATTTGGTCCAAGAAGTCAGGCAAGTGCCTGGTGAAGTGTTTATGAACATGTCATATCTAGCATCTTTCTGGGAACTTTGCATCTCTTTTTAAGAAGATGCAAACTTCAAATAGCCATACTTTATCATCTGCAGGCACATACACTTGGCTGGGATAACTTTGCTTCAGAGTGTAAAGAAAGTTGTCAATGACTAAGAGATACATCAAATGTGCTTTGAGAGTGCTAGCAGAAAACCAGAATTATATTGATTTCTTAGAAGTTACTGAAGCAACACAGTAACTTTCATTCTAGGTTTTCCTACTTATTAGGGTACATGCCAAGGGGAAAATGTCTTCAATCCTGGAGGCAAAGAAAATGTGTTTTACTTCTTTCTCTTTGTTTCTTGTTTTTGATGATTATTTTTTAAAAACTATGAAGATAGAAAAAAGGATCACAGCCTGACAGAGTTCAAAATGAAATATCAAATAAAACCACTATTTCTTTGCCTTACATATCAAATGATCAGTCATGTCTCTTCGTTTTTCCACAGAATTGAACATTTGTATTATTCCAAGATGTTGCCAAAATGTGGCTTTTCATTTTAATTTTAGGAAAGATCAAAAAGGATTCTTATATAAGTCTCTTGAAATGGAATAGAAATGTCTCCCTAAGTGACTCTTTAATGTGAGGTGTTGTAATTCATCTTGAGATGAGCAATTTATGATCAAATGTCAAATTTGCAGAGACCGATGGATTCCAGCTACAAAGGCTTAGATGGGGCAAATGGTAGAGAGCAATCCAACATGTATGACTTTAAAGAAAGCTAAAAAATATACATTATCTGTTGATCTTCTTTTGTTCGTGCCTACACAACCTAGGTAAATGAAAACTGAAAATTTCAGACAATTGAAAAATGTTTAATTTTTCACACAGTGGTTAAGACCCTTTGGCATCAGAGAAACCTGAGTTTAAGCTGTTGCCCCACTAATTCCCGGCTGAGTGACCTTGTCCTTTTACTTCCCTGAGCTGCTTTTTTCTCATCGATAAAATAGGGACACCTATGGTATTTATGTTAATGATTAAATAATAAGTACCTATAAAGCACTTAGCATAGCTGCTCTTAGTGTCTGCATTTACTTGAATATTAGTATACATTCCAGTACATATTTCAGAGTCATCCAGCAAAATGACATATGATACCATGTTAACCACATCTTCTGGTGCCCTATAGCACAGTACTTTGTATCCAGTAGACAATCAGTAATTATTTGTTGATGTTCTGTCATAGAAATGTCTGTTATCTTTGCCGTCTCTGACTTTAGATGTCAGAGATGCCAAAATAACAGACGTTTCTTGGACTGTGTTATTCCAATTTAACTCAGCAGTTTGTCCATCACGGTTGAATAACTGACCAGTCCAGTGAAAAGAAATCAGTCAAATTTGTTGTTTGACTGCAGGCCCGGGTTTTGCTTAAAATGTGAGGAAGGATTGGATGAGATGCTGACCGCAAGTAACACCAGCACAGCCTTAGTGAGTGGGGTAACATTTGTGCTATAAAATGGACACTGCATGGTATACAGTCAAGCTCAGAAGCTCTTAGTAAATATTGGTTTGCTGGCTTGTTAATGACTGACATAGAAGGCATCATTGAAAGCTGAGTTTTACCATTAAATACCACTGTCTTTAACTGTGTAAAAGGATTCTGAAATCTGTTGAGTGAGGCATATAAAAAAGAAAGTGTATTATCCCTGTGAGGGCCCCTAGGATGCCATAAGGTGGACTAATTATTTGCCAAATGGAAAACAGTGTAAAAAGTGGTTTTATTCTAAGACTTGCAGTAATTATCAAGCAAAGCCTTACTGGAACCATATGAGGAATTTGGAAATGTGCTGGGTGTTTTTAATTGTTACATTGATCATAAGGTCACTACTGGCAATTGGTGGGCAGGGGCCAGGCATGCCACGTGTCTGGCAGCATATATGAGACACACACTGAGACTCCTGTATATGAGATTGGCACACACTCATGCACATTATGTCTCCTACAATACCAGATGAGGGGCTGAGAAACACTTTTTTTTTTTTGAGATGGAGTTTCACTCATGTTACCCAGGCTGGAGTGCAATGGTGCGATCTCGGCTCACCGCAACCTCTGCTTCCTGGGTTCAGGCAATTCTCCTGCCTCAGCCTCCTGAGTAGCTGGGATTACAGGCACGCACCACCATGCCCAGCTAATTTTTGTATTTTTAGTAGAGACGGGGTTTCACCATGTTGACCAGGATGGTCTCGAGCTCTTGACCTCGTGATCCACCCACCTCGGCCTCCCAAAGTGCTGGGATTACAGGCTTGAGCGAAACACTCTTTTTGAGTATTGAGTAAAGGCACTGAAGGGTCATTTCCCCAGGAAGCCTAACACTTAGTAATACACATACTTACCAAATACTCACCATATGCCACGCACATAGAATACAGTGAGTAGATGGTGAGAGGAGCTTATGTTCTTGAAGCAGCCAATGAAAAAACCATAAACATAGTAAATAAGTACATTATATATTAGGCTAGGAGGTGATAAGTGCAATGAAAAAATAAAGAACAGGTTAAACAAAATGGAAGTTGCTGGAAAAGGGAACTATATTACAGTTTTAAAGTAGGGTAATCCAACATGGCGAAACCTCATCTCTACAAAAAATTAGCTGGGTGAGGTGGTGCGCAACTGTAGTCCCAGCTACTCAGAGGGTTGAGATGGGAGAATCACCTGAGCACCAGAGGTCAAGGCTGCAGTGAGCCAAGATTGTGCCACTGCACTCCAGCCTGGGTGTCAGAGTGAAACCCTGTCTCTAAACAAATAAACAAGAT
This sequence comes from Cebus imitator, assembly GCF_001604975.1. Lineage (NCBI taxonomy): Eukaryota > Metazoa > Chordata > Mammalia > Primates > Cebidae > Cebus > Cebus imitator. The sequence continues at coordinate 5,156,255 of NW_016107363.1, forward strand.
GATCAGAGTAGAAGAGAATAATGCAGATATGGAAACATACTATGGAATTAAACTGGAGATTGTAAAAGAAGCCATGTTTATAGGAATGCTTAAAACTGTGGCAGAATAATAAAGTGAGTTTCAGCTGTCAATATTCCTTTTTGTTAGTAAGAAAGCAGCCGTAGGGGCATTACTATGAATGATGGATATATGCATAAATGGATAGCTGGATGGATGGATATAAAATCGCCATTGAAGCATCAACAAGAATATCAAAATTTCTTGTGCTGGGATTCAGTCACTCAGTGAATTCAGATGGCCTGTCCTTCAAAGCCTGGCCTAGGGTAGATTGGGCAAATGATTCCTGAGACCAGTAGGTGTCTCAGTCCATTGACTATTTTCCCTTCTTCACCCAAGACACCTGGGCAACTCATAGTCCTTTATGGAATGGGCTTCACTAATGTGTAAGATAAACTGAGGCCTTCATTCAAAGCCTGATCCTTAAACTGTCTGTGCCTTAGACATGGCTCTATAGCCTGAGCACTTCTCTGAGTATTCGGTACATCAGGCCTGGGAGCAAATTGATATTGTCCATCTTCATGGACAGATGTGGCTAATGTTCTCAGCTTCTGTCTCCTCCTCTGAGGCCAAAAGTGAAATGAAATAAAATGGCCAGAGTTGCAAGAGGATTTATTTCTCCTCTGAACCACAACAGAACTCAGCTCTCCCTCTAGAAATTGAAATTGTCCATGATAATAAACATTAACACACTGAGACTTATAGGAGTGGTTCTGCCAAAAGAAACAACTATAAAAAAGCATACTCAAAAAGAAAATGACAAGATCTGAAATTAAAGATCAAACAAGTAGGGATGGTCTTCATAGAAAATCCATCTGGAGAAGAAATATGAACAAAGCAAACAGGCAATAAGACAGCAGCATATACACTATTGAAAAAGAATCAAACCCTCTGCAAATCAGCAGGAAGGGATGCTATTGAGGTGCTAGTCAGTAGGAGGCCTCAGAGGGAGACTGCAACACTTCAAACAACCGACCCAACCAAATAGACAAAATATTTTGCTTCATTTTACAGAAACAAACACAGTGCTGCAGATTTCAAAAGTTCTTTGAAAGTCCCTTTGCAGAAATAGCTGGAGAATCCTAACAGCAAAGCTTCCCAACAGAAAAAGTATGCAAAGGCTTAGAAAGATACCCAGAAGAAATTAGTTCGCAGTAGTCAGGGTGAGGAGAAGAATGGGTAGAAGGATTAAGGAAGGAATGGTTGAATAAATGCTGGGAGAGAGGATAGAGAAAAGTTTGAAGTTGGAAACCAGTGTTGGACATTTAAACTACTTTCAACATAGTGATTTAACACTCTGAATCTTTGTAGTATTGATGTACTCACCACATCTTCCTAACAGAAGGTGGGGCTCACTTCTCCCTTTAGCAAGTGATTCTTTTTGAAGTATCAAGTTTCACCCAAGCTAAATACCCTTGCCAGTAAGAATATAAAAGGTATGTAGTATAATATGAAATTCCCCCAATTTGTTTAATATGAGTTTTGCTACATGTCTGTATAAAAATTATCAAAGGGTCTATCAATTCAGAGCCTGGCCTACTTCCTTTAGATACTCAAAAATATTATTATAACAGACATGCATTGAGTTCTTAATATATGTCAGGTAGTATGCTGGACACCTAGCTTATGCTGTTGCTTTCAATATACACAGTAATTGTGAAGGCTGTCAGGCCAGTGTAATTAAGATACCAAATGCAAGGTCTTTGACTTGCCATCTAATTAGTTTCTACCCTGTGCCTCTATTCTCATTCTTTTGTTTCTTCTTGCTTCTTCTTTAACACTCTGTCTACTTCCCTTCTTCTGTCCTCCTCCCCCAACCTTTTTTCCAAATACAGTGATATAGTCTGAGATTTCTTTCAGCAGTGTTTTATAGTTTTCTTGGTACAGTTCTTTCACCTCTTGGTTAGGCATATTCCTAAGTTTTTTGTTTGTTTGTTTGTTTTTGCAGCAATTGTAAAAGGGGTTGAACTCTTGATTTGATTCTAAGCTTGGTCGCTGTCAGTATATAGCAGAGCCACTGATTTGTGTACATCAATTTTTATTCTGAAACTTTGTTGAATTCATTTATCAGTTCTAGGAGCTTTTTGGAGGAGTCTTCCTCTTCACTGATTTGGATGCCCTTTATTTCTTTCTCTTCTCTGATTACTCTGGCTAGGACCTCTCAGTACTATGTTGAATAGAAGTGGTGACAGTGGGCATCCTTGTCTTCTTCTAGTTCTCAGAGGGAATGCTTTCAACTTTTCCCTGTTCAGTATTATATTAGCTATGGGTTTGTCATAGATGGTTTTTATTACATTGAATTATATGCTGATTTTCCTGAGGGTTTTAATCATAAAGCAATGCTGGATGTTGTCAAATGCTTTTTCTGCATCTTTTGAGATGATCATGTGATTTTTGTTCTTAATTCTGTTTTTGTGATATATCACATTTATTGACTTGTGTATATTAAACCATCCCTGCATCCCTGGTATGAAACCCACTTAATCATGGTGAATTATCTTTTTGATATGCTGTCGGATTCAGTTAGCTAGTATTTTGTTAAGGATTTTTGCATCTATGTTCATCATGGATGTTGAGTAGAATCAATATTGTGATAATGGCCATACTGCCAAAAGCAGTCTACAGATTCAATGCAATTCCCATAAAATACCACCATCATTCTTCACAGAATTAGAGAAAACAATTCTAAAATTCATACAGAACCAAAAAAAGAGCCCACATAGCCAAAGCAAGACTTAGCAAAAAGAACATATCTGGAGGCATCACATTACCCGACTTCAAACTATACTCTAAGGCCATCGTCACCAAAACAGCATTATACTGGTATTAAAATAGGCACAAAGACCAACGGAGCAGAATAGAGAACCCAGAAATAAACCCAAATACTTAGAACCAAATGATCTTCAACAAAGCAAACAAAAACATAAAGTGGGGAAAAGACACCCTATTCAAAATATGGTACTGGGATAATTGGCAAGTCTCATGTAGAATAAAACTGGATCCTCATCTCTTACCTTAGATAAAAATCAACACAACATGGATCAAAGACTTAAATCTAAGACCTGAAACCATAAAAGTTCTAGAAGATAACATTGAGAAAAAACCCCTCTAGACATTGGCTTAGGCAGACTTCGTGACCAGGAACCCAAAAGCAAATGCAACAAAAACAAAGATAAATAGGCGCGACTTAATTAAACTGAAGAGCTTCTACATAGCAAAAGGAACAGTCAGCAGACTAAACAGACAACCCACAGAGTGTGAAAAACCTTAGTAATCTATACATCTGACAGAGGACTAATATCCAGAATCTATAAGGAACTCAAACAAATTAGCAAGAAAAAAACAAACCCGTCAAAAAGTGGGCTAAGGATGTGAATAGACAATTCTCAACAGACAATGTACAAATGGTCAACAAATATATGAAAAAATGCTCAATATCACTGATGATCAGGGAAATGCAAATCAAAACCATAATATGATACTATCTTACTCCTGGAAGAATGGCCATGATCAAAAAATCAAAAAGTCATCGATGTTGATGTGGATGTGGGGAAAAGGGAACACTTCTACACTGCTTTGGGAATGTAAACTAGTATAACCACTATGGAAAACAGTGTGGAGTTTCCTTAATGAACTAAAAATAGAACAATCATTTAATCCAGCAGTCCCACTACTGTGTATTTACTGAGAGGAAAATAACTCATTATACAAAAAAAGATACTTGCACATATATGTTTGTAGCAGCGCAATTCACAATTGCAAAAATAAGGAACCAGCCCAAACGTCCATCAGTCAACAAATGAATTAACAAATTGTGTTGTGAATATATATGCAGTAGATACTACTCAGCCATAAAAAGGAACAAATTAATGGCATTAGCAGTAACCTGGATGGAATTAGAGACTGTTAATCTAAGTGAAGTACTTCAGGAATGGAAAACCAAAATTTGTATGTTCTCAGTCATAAGTGGGAACTAAGCTATGAGGATACAAAGGCATAAAAACGATTCAAGGGACTTTGGAGACTCGGGGGAAAGCATTGGAGAGGATGAGGGATAAAAAACTCAAATTGGGTTCAGTGTATACTGTTCGGGTTGTGGGTGCACCAAAATCTCACAAATCACCACTAAAGAGCTCACTCATGTAACCAAATACCACTTGTTCCCCAAAAACCTATGGAAATAAAAAATTTAAATATAAATGAAGAGCTAAATGTAATTCACTTAAATTTTTTTAAAAAGTCTAAGAACCAGAAACAGAAGGAAACACTTGTGATCTTGGCACTAGATGCTTTGGTGGCTGGCACATGGTGGGGCATCATCAGGACTTGTTGAATGGCTGCTAGGTGCTAGGCACTGGTGAGCTAGTCTTGGTACGCTACCAGGCACTGCTGGAGCTCAACTGAGGAAGAACTCTACAAGGCAGAGGTGACTCCAGTTAGCATCCTGTCTGCTCTGTGAGAGAATCATGTTGCTCTTCCCAGCAGGTAGGTGTAGGGAGCCATGCAAAGAGGAAAAACTGCAGCTGTCTCCTTGAAGATAATGAGTGTGGAGTGTTTTCCATGGAAGCCTCCACAGGACACTGACAAGATACACTGAATCCTCAGAGCTCTGTTCATCCCCCATGAGCCCAGCAAAGACCCCTTACAAAAGCCAACATCAGTTGCTTCCACTTTTACAAATACTATTATGTCAGTTTCCTCTAATCTTCCAATTGCTCCTTCTCAGGTTTATTCCTTTACCAGTCCCTTAACTGTTGGGGTTTCTCAGAATTTCTTCCTCAACCTGCTTGCCTCTATGTTTTTCCCTCTTTGGTTTGGTCTGCTCACGTGAAACCTGCTCTCGTCTCCAAGATGGTGGCGCCCAAACTTGACCTCCAGCCCCTACCTCTCTCCTGAATATTAGGCTCATATTTCCAACTGCTTCCTGGACACCTTTACCTGCACTTTGAATTCAGAAATACCCTAACTTGAATCCCATTCACCTTCCCGTAAACAGCTTCTTCCCTTTCGTGATCCTCGTCTTGTTTAATGACATTTACCCCAGCCCTCAAGATGGAAATATGAAACTGTTAACTTCTGTTTCTCATACTTTTATACATTCAATCAGTCACAACTTCTGTGCTTCTGTTTCTATTGTATCTCACACATTGTTCTTTTCTCTTGTCCTGACTCAGACCCCCATCACTACTACCACTCTAAATTGTCTTACTTCCCCACCTTCTTTTGACCACAGGGATCTTTCTAAAGCAAAGATCTACAAAGATTTATAAAGTACCAGTGACAAATATGTTAGGCTTTGTGAGTCATGAATCTCTGCTGAAACTACTCACCTCTGCCACTTTAGCACGAAAGCAGCCAAAGATAGTATGTAAACGAATGAGCATTGCTGTGTTCCAATAAAACTTTATTTATAATATTAGGTGGAAGGCCTGATTTGGTTCATGGATTATCATTTGCCCCACACTGTTCCAAATCATGAAATATTTCTCTCACCTATTCATCAGTAATCCTTCTTTGCTTAGAGGAGCCAATCTTAGTCCTAGCTATGAATCAGAATCACCATGGTACCCTAGTGCCTAGGCATGCATGAGTAGTTGTACTGCCTGGTACTGAGTTGTTCACTGTACATACCTACTTGTCTGACAGCTGAGGAGATGTTGACCCAAAAAGGATGATCATTTGCCAAAGATTACCTGGACATTAGTGGTAGAGTTGGACTAAAATCTAACTCTTGGGTTCTTTGTACTACGGTAGGCTAGTTTAGTTAGTAAATGTTGAAAATGAAACCTTGATTCTCAGCAAATTAACAGGCAAAGTATATATTCATTGACTTAGTCCATTCCTGTTTCTCAATGAGATACCTAGACTGGGTCATTTATAAATAATGAAAATGTATTAGTCACAGTTCTGGAGCCTGGGAAGTCCAAGGTCAAGATGCCAGCAGATTGGGTGTCTGGTGAGGGCTTGCCCTGTGCTTCTGGAATGGCGTCTTCTTGTTATGTCCTCATAGAAAGAAAGAGACAAACACTGTGTCCTCATATGGTGGAAGGGAGAAGGGACCAGGGCACTTGCTTCAATGACTTTTATATGGGTACTAATTCCATTCATGCGGGTAGAACCATCATGTCTTAATCACTTCCCCAAAGGCTCCTCTTAATACTATCACATTGGGTCTTAAGTTCCAACATGAATTTTGGAGAGATACATTCAGACTGTAGCATCTATTAATGGAGGAATAGGTAAATAAGTTATGAGGCATTTATTCTATGGTATGATTCCATTTATGTAATGACAGTGGCAACAAAAACAAGACATATGACTATGTACCTAGATGTGTGCAAATATACAGAAAAATGCCTGGAAGAACAAGAGCCCATCTGCTAATATGGCTGCCTCTAGGGAGGGGACCAGGACTGGAGCAGGGTGGTCAAAGAGGTTATATTCTTATTTCTATTTTAACATCTTTCCTATACAAATAAATTAATTTCTACAAATTAAAACACGTTTTCTAGCAAAAGAAAATTAGGGTTATAGCACTAGTAATTGTCTCCACAAAGCAATATGAAATACATACAAACATATTGTCTCACGGAAAATAACTGAGAGACACAGTTGCTAAGATCAGAAATTTCTGGGACCTAATTTGGTCCAAACTAGGCAAGAACCTCGAGAAATCAGTATGTAATTTAGGTTTGTGTTATAGACAAGAATTGGCAAAGAACGTAAGAGCATAATGCGTTCCACAATTAAATGTGAGCAACCTCCCCAAATCCAGAGCTGTAAGAAAAGAACGGTTTCTTCGCTAACCCAGTAGGCCATATTGTTAACAGAAGTTGTATCCGATAAAAGATCTATGTTTAAACTATAAGATGCAACAGGAAAAAAGAAACACAGCATATGGAACTGTTTCTACAGCACTTCAAGTCAACAGAGACAATATTTTAAAAATAACCAGGAGAATTCTCCAGGATATTTCTTTTCATCTCTCTTCTCTGCATTGCAATTGCAGTTTTTACTGGCTCTGACACAAAGTAGTCATTTCGAAAAATAAGAAGCCAAAGGCTAGTGTCATATCCATGTTGATGAGGTGTTTAGTTTCTTTCATCGGGGGCAGCTGGGGAGGAAAGCATTTCTGTGTGTCTTTGCCTTGGGGAAGGCCTGTCTCCTAAGAACTCTGTGCAGGTGATCAGCACCCTTGAAGGAGAAATGGGTAAGCAGAAGTGACCTCACCGTGTAACTTCCTGTGTCCAGGAGAGCTGGCAGTCTGCCCGGTCTTCTGAGACATCCAGTAAAAATGAATCCCAGTTACATCTGTGGTGCTCACAGAAATAGATCTGTTGCCTTTAATAAAAGCAAATGTTACTTTTTATATAGGACTGCCGGGTCGCATTCAAAATGGTAAACAAGTCCGCCAAAATACTCAAATAATTTTGAGTATTTTATCTCAAATAATTTTGAGATAGAGACTGCGTAGATCACATTTCTACCTCCTGGACTATTGTTTAGATGTATCTCACTATAAATTACTGAGGATTAAGAACAAAAAAACACCAACCCTCTTCCTGTGAAGAGAAAGAAGGGAAGCTCCTGTTTTTGTTTGAAAGGTAGAGATTCATTCCACATCCGTGAGTTAACCTCATTTAGGAGTGGGCAGCCTGCTATATTTCTGTTCCCAACCCCTGCACATGCCGTGTTCTCAGGGAGGCTGATCAAATTGTGGGTCTGAATTGCATGTCTGGCTTGCACAGCCCCATGTGGGCTGAGGGGAGGTGGGCTGATTCATAATGAATGCTCTGGGTACTTAGAGCAGGGGAGGGTGCGGGGGACCGTTATTCTGCTTTGAAGTTTTCTGCCTCCCTTTTTGGAATGGATCAAAGGCCTCTTTTTTTTTTTTTTTTTTTAGAATTCCTGTAAGCTCTTAATACAGTGCTCTCCTCTCAGTTCACCCCCTCTTCTATTGCAGATTCCCTTCCCACCAGCCTCAGAACCAGAAGTTGTAGGTGTCCACACACTGGTCTCTATGGTTTCTCCCTCCCGGCCTCTCGAATTTCTTCCTCCCTGCCTCTCTTCCTTTATCTTTCCTTTCTTCCTTTCTTTCTTACTCTGGAGATTCCCTAAAAGCTCTCAGCCTCAGCTTAAAGAAAATAGGCAGTGGATCTCTGAAAGTGTTCTGCAGCTCATTTCTTGCTGGCAAAACACGGAATATTAGAATTAATTTTCTTTTCTTTTTCTAAAGAAGGAATCTGGATTGCAGAGAAAACTGTTGAGAATAAAACAGGTTAAACTGGCTTCACTAGTTGCTTTGAAGGCTGAAAAGAACGTGAAACAAATCTCTTCTGTGCCTTTAAAAGGCTAGAGGAAGGTTTCTGCTGTTCCTGCTCTAGCTTCTTAATGTGTTTTTCTTTCTTTCTTTTTCTTTTTTCTTGTTTTTTGGTGATGGGGTTTCACTCTGTCTCCCAGGGTGGAGTACAGTGGCACCATCAGAACTCATTGTGCAGCCCCCGACCTCCTGGGCTCAAGTGACCCTGCCTCAGCCTCCCTGATGTCACAGCCACAGTGTAGGAAATCATACTAAAAGTGATCCTCCTGTGCAATGCCAAGGGACAGTTCCACACACCAGTTTGGTGGGCAGTGCAAAGAGACCATCCCAGATGGCTCTTGTTCCCACTGGTAATAACATGTGAGCATGTTCTTTTGTCAGTTGATTTTCTTCTGATCCTAGCAAATAACCTGTCTGGGATAGCAAACCTGAGAAATAGGTACACTAACAACACACAGAAACATTTAAATTACATTAAAATCTTAAAGCCTTAAGGCAACTAGTTTTTAGAAAACAGAGGATCTTATAGATGGTAATTTAGAAACTTAATGCAAAAACACCATCTGCTAAATCTCCTATCTACGAAGACGCTGGGGTCTGCGGAGAGCACAGACTGTAGCCAGAGTTAGCTCCATCTGCTTCTACCTGCTCCCTGGGAATCTTCTTCATTGAACAAAGGGCCACTTTTGTTTAGGTCCTATGAGTTTATACTGGTCTAGATCAAGATGCTATTCAAGTCTATCCATCCCACCCCAGTTCTCTTGCTTAAGTCTCAGTCGCTTTATTTGGAATATGCTGATTTTCTAAAGATCTCCAGAGGATTCATTCAGCAAATGTTTCCCGAGAATAAGACAATTTGCCAAATCCTGAAGGGGATGTAAATGTGAGAAAGAGGCAATCCTGCTCTTAAAACAGGGAATATGGTTCAAGAGAGGGGATAAGATCATTCAAGGAGAGCAAAGTTGACATGGTGACACGGGTACAAAGACTGCGGAACTTTAGGGAACAGAAATCCCTCACTTGATCTGTTAGGAAGCACTTTATCATCTCTGCTTCTACCTTCTAGTGTGAGTTCATGTTCTACTTTCCTGCTCCCTGAGGTCCTATACTGTCTGAAGACAGTATGCACTTAGATCATCCCAGATGGCTGTCATCCCCACTGGTAATAACATGTAAGCGTGACTCAGGATTCACCATCACAGCTTTCCTAGGACCTCACAGTATCACACAGAATGTTTCTTCTTTCATCTCCAGTCATGCCAGGACAGAAATCCACAGCATTATAAACCCAAACTCACTCTGACTGTTGTTATTGTTGTTGTTTAAATTTTTAATGAAAGCAAAAAGACCACATCTATTTGGCAAAAATCATATTGAAGATGACATATGTGATGATAACTGAGTGTACAGCATGTGTCAGGTGTCGCACGTCATTCCATGGAGTCCTCCCAGCAAGCTCAAGGGCAAAGATCACTGTCCCCATTTACATAGAGAAATTTGAGGCACAGAAAGACTCCTCAATTTGCCCATAGTCTCACAGTTATTAAGTCTTTGCTGTCAGTCTCTGTGAGACACAGCCACCCAGGTCCAGGACTTGCAAAAAGCCAGGGCAGACCTTTGTAGTTTTTGTCTGGTAAGACATGCCAAGTGGGCAACTGGGTTTTTTTGCTTCAATGACAACAGTCAGAAATGGCAAAACATTTTCTGTTATGCTTTGAAGAGAATTCTGTATATTTTCTTGGAGTTCACTTTCCTTATTATTTCTGCTTGGCTCCAGCTGATTTAAAATTTTTTTAAAAATTTGTTTTTAGTAAATTTTTCCATAGGTTATTGGGGAATAGGTGGTGTCTGGCTACATAAGTTCTTCAGTAGTGATTTGTGAGATTTTGGTACACCCATCACCTGAGCTCTTTTATCTCCTCACACCCCTCCCACCCTTTCCCCTTGAGTCCCCAAAGCCCATTGTGTCATTTTTATGCCTTTGTATCCTCATAGCTTAGCTCCCACTGTGAGAACATACAATGTTTGGTTTTCCATTCCTGAGTTACTTCACTTAGAATATTAGTCTCCAATCTCATCCAGGTTGCTGCAAAAGCCATTACTTTATTCCTTTTTATGGCTGAGTAGTATTCCATTGTGTGTGTGTGTGTATGTGTGTGTGTGTATGTATGTGTATATTTATGTATGATATATGTATATCACAGTTTCTTTATCTACTCATTGACTGATGGGCATTTTGGTTGGTTCCACATGTTTGCAATTGAGAATTGTGCTGCTATAAACGCATGTGCAAGCATCTTTTTCATATGACTTCTTTTCCTCTGGGTAGATACGCAGCAGTGGAATTGCTGGATCAAATGGTAGTTGTACTTATAGTTTTTTTTTTAAGGAATCTCCATACTGTTTTCCATAATGGTTGTACTACTTTACATTCCCACCAGTCTCTAGCTGATTTTATAATGGCAACATTCCCTTTCCTTCCACAGTGTCCTGGGCTGCAGCTCCAGGCCAACGCTGAAGTTTAAATAAATTAAAAAAAAAAAAAATACAGACAGGCAAGACCTCTTTCCCAGGCAGCCAGCAAAGCAGGTAACAGACCTGGATGTAGGAATGGGCCAACTCTTAATTTCCATTGTGCTCAATCCAGGTTCTCTGAAGCAAGCGAAGTGATGTAATCCAGGTGATATATTCAGTACAGTATCTACGCATGGTAAATGTACAATCAGTATCACCTATTGCTATGAGTAGTGCAGCTTTATGCTCATGAGCTAGAATGTGTACTCGTGACTGGTAAGGGACTTGCTCCTTCACTCTGGATCTTATCTTTTTTTTCTTTTTCACATTTATTCCTCCATCGCCATGGTAGCCTTTGTGAGAACTGGAGGAGGAGCAGAGTCAGAAAAGGGAACTCAATGAGAAAAGGCAATTTCCAGTAGAAGAAAGTCCAAAGGGAAAGGCTCTCTGGATTGGGAGCTCCATGAGAGAGGGACTCTCTTTTGAAGCTCCTGGTACAGGTCAGATGCTCTATAAATACTGAAGGGTAAATAGGGGAAAAATATTATGCTTAGAAGCTGTACGACCTAGGAAAGAAATAGGACCTGTGCGGGGACAAGGGATGGAGTCCACCTGGCCCTCCACCCCTAATTATAAAGGGTCTGAAATTTTGGTATTTGATAGTATTTCCAAATGACTTGTCATATATCTTTTGTGTGCTAAAACATCAACTTTTAAAATACAGACATTTATAAAATACAACAAAAAATTAAGCTTTATCACATTCTTTTATTTTGTAAAATGCCAGTAACCTGAAAAATTGCCAATTGGAAAGATCTGTCTTGACCCAGAAACCTGTCTTTCACTCACCTTAGGCCGAGACCATACGTGCTCCGACACCTGGTGGCCAACACCAAACTGTTGGCCGTCATTTATTTATTCCAGATATTTGGAATTTTCTGACTGACTTGTTTGAAATACATAACAGACACAGAGCATTTTCCAGCAAGTCTGATGTTCTATCTCAGTTTTAATTCTGAAGCTATGAATACTTCCTTGAGATAACAGCAGCACATCTTTTCTTTGCTCAAATCCTTGTTTAATTTTGCAAGGATAGCAGGCTTTCTCCTTCCTGAATAATTCACTGTTGGGGGAGTGTACGTGTGTAAATTTTTTTTTATGGCAGTGGATGAATCCGTCCTTTGAGAATTGTTCGTGACAGACAGCTAAGACATCAGGCCATTTGTGAGCACACCAGCCCACTAATTTGGCATCTCCCAGCATCCCACACCCTGCTCCCAGCCCCAAACCACCATTTAATTTTTTTTTTTTTTTTTTTTTTTTTGAGACAGAGTCTTGCTCTGTCACTAGGCTGGAGTGTAGTGGCAAAATCTCAGCTCACTGAAACCTCCGCCTCCTGGGTTCAAGCGATTCTTCCGCCTTAGCCTCCTGAGTAGCTGGGACCACAGGTGTGTGCCACCATGCCTGGCTAATTTTTGTATTTTTAGTAGAGATGGGATTTCACCATGTTGGCCAGGATGGTCTCAATCTCTTGAACTCGTGATCCACCCACCTCAGCCTCCCAATAATTTTTAAACTCTTGTACCTCAGTTACCCCTTCACAGCCTAACCATAGGCCATACTGAAACAATGACTTACCTAGCTGTTTATTGAATCAAATATATGCCCAGTCCTGCATCAGGAGCTAGGAATACAATTGTGTGCAAGGCATACTTGGGTCCCTGACCTTTTGGTGGGAAATACAGGCTTCTCCTCAACCCTAAAAAAAACTTCTAATAAATAAGAACATTTTTGGTATTGCAAAAGGATCAACAAAAATCTTGCCTCATGTTAAATTCTTGACAACCCTCCCAGCTTATTCTTAATTCTTTAAGCTCTTTGAAAAGCAACCTTCCTGTTCCAAAGAGTACCTCCAAATCCTTGCTCTATCCTCTCTCAAAAATTCATGAATTTGGATCCCAGATTTATTATTAAGTAAGCGTTCCAGGAATTATTATTTCCCTCTTCACATGCTGTGTTCTCTGGGAGCACATGGACTCGCCTTCTTAAGTTGGCAGGAATGTGTGCGAGGGTACGTCCTCAGGCGAACCTTATCGAGAGCCGGAAGCCACACATTTCCAAGGTGTAAATATGCAGCTGGTGTTGCAGGCCTTGGATGCAGAGCCACATCAAAGTGTTAACATAAAATAAGGTTGACAGTGCCACTTCATCAGAAACAGGCAACGAATTAGATGTTATGAAATGCTTATAAGACTAGGGAGTAAGGTGCTCAAAGACAATTACCAACTAAACATTTCATTAATGAAATAATGATTAATTGTAATTACTAATTAAAATGCAGGATTATGCTGTTGGTTTTGAGCAGTAACAGGAGTAATGACATTACCATTTTTAGTGGAATTCCAGGAACGAAAATTATAACAACTCACAGAAAAGATATGGCTTGCAAACGTGATGAGGACTTATTGTTAAACCCAGGGGCATGGAATTTTCCCTGCTGGTGAACTTAAGTTAAGTAAGTTTAATGCGGTGTAATTTAATTACTGAGCATAGTTTTCTTCTCAGTGGGAAGAGATACCAGGTTTATGCTTTAAAGAACAAAAGGAAGAACATAAATAGCTGTGGGTAATGGCTACTAGCAGGAAAAATCAAACAGCATTTAGCTGTCTTTTGCATAATATTTGAGGGTAGATGCATCCTGATTCAGTTGTAAATTTTATTTAATTAATGCTTAGAGGATTCACAACAAAGTAGCCCATGCAGACAGGGAATGTAATGCTGTCAAGTGTACAGGAAAGTGAATTTCCATAGGAAGGACATCTCCACTGAATAATTAATGTGTGGGCATTTTCATAAATGTCAAATTCCCGCAGGAAGCACAAACTTGACCCTCTGTAATAAACCATTTAAGATTCATTAAATATAAGCATCGTTCTTAAACTGTTTGCCATGGCACATGAGCTCATCCATAATGCAGCATGCCGGCCTTTGCTGCAACATAAAAATGCCCAGCACTTGGCTTTTGGGCAGCTGTAGTTACCCTCAGTGCCGACTTCTTTCAGTCTGACTCGGATCTAGCCCCCGGCGGTGAACTATCACTCACTTCTTTTTGACTTTTATAAGGCCAAGATCAGTCCAGAGTCAATCTGGAAAGCTAACGTTTAACTCTTCTTACTCAAAGATAAGGAGGACCTCAGATCCTGTTTAGACCTTCTCTATTAGCGTTCTGTGACATTGGCACTATTGACCTGTGGGGCCAGATAATCTTTGTTGGGGAGTGGCTGTCCTGTGCATGGCTCATCATTTAGCAATATTCCTAGTCTCTACTCATTAGATGCCAGTAGCATCTACCTTCTCCCACCAGTTATGACAATCAAAACTGGGCCAAACATGGCCAAGTATCCCCGGGGGCAGAACTGTCTATAGGACTTACTGGAGTATATTCACCTAGGTAGGGTGAGCTGCCAAGGCGGAACAAGGCTTCCCATTCCACTGGGCCTGTGAGGTTGTGGGAATGTATAACCCCTTGTCACCTTCACAATCATAGCCATCCACAAGAACAAATGTGCCTTGCTTTTAAATAGTGTCAACTGCCCCTTATAGATCCAAATGTGGCTATCACAGTGGCAGTAAGTGTGCCATTAAAATGAAAACCATTTATTCCAGTGACCCAGAGCTGTCTTGTGAGCCTCTCTGTGTAGCAACAACTATTTCCTTTTCCTTATGTATCAAAATTACTAGTGCTGTGAGTAACCACCAACATTGTCCTGGACTTATAAGGAGTCCAGTAAATCACTAAGTGATTTTCTTTTCCTTCCCTCCCTCCCCCCCTCCCTCCCTCCCCCACTCCCTCCCTCCCTCCCTTCCTTCCTTCCTTCCTTCCTTCCTTCCTTCCTTCCTTCCTTCCACAAAAATAAAATTCTTGAGATGAGTATGGGAAGAGAAAAAGCAAATGAGCTCACCCGTGGAAATTTTTATTCCAACTGCATCTAAAGTCTGAAAACAAATCACATAAGTTTTTTCTTTTAATAGAATATAGATTTGATTTCTTGATTTTAAAACATGCACTTTTAATTCTGTCTGGGCATGCAGGATGCCCACATGCTGGCTAAAAAAAGAAACATGAAGCTATTTGGAGACTCACTTTGTCTACACAAAAGCAGAAGCTGATTTGACTAATGATTTTTCTCCTCTTTGATTTTTATTTGAATCAAAATGAGCAGTTAGTTATATCTTGGCACCCCAAAGCCATTGCCTTTGCATTCTCCTAAAATAAAGAGGATTTGATGTGATTAGTACAGATGTGTTATCAGAGGGTGATAGAAGTGTGCAAGAGCATCTTTGAGGCTGTGTTGTGTTCACGTGACATAGTAACTGGACACAACCCATTTCACACTGAGAGGTTGAGACTGGTCAGTTATTGGAAATACAACATGTTCTGATTTTCTCTTGTGACAACAGTTCAACTTTGGCCTGTTCATAAATCACACTGGCTTGAGAGCAGATCATCCTAAGTATGGTTTCTTTCTAGTATTCCACTTTGAACAGACATGTTTTAAATTAACTAGCCAAACACAGTTTAAGCATCAGAACCAGTAAGTGGAAAGTCTACTTGGCTCAAAACCTGACTAAGTCTTATTAATTCAGAAAGTAGAAAGCTTACATGTGCTAATTACCAAAGCTACTAATTAGCTTTAATTATAAGCTTGGAAGGAAGTTGAAGTGTGCTGCATTTGATAGTGCTGTTGACCTTTTCGGTGTACTTTGGAAGGGGAGGGTGGAGAGGCATAAAGGAGGTGTTATAAAATTCATCAGAGAGCAATTAATTTATGTCTTCTGATGAATATGCTATAAATTAACACATCTGTGTATATCAGAACATAAAGGGATTTTAATAGAGCCTTACCAATGTCAACTCTGAGTGCCCCAGCTAGCCATGAAAATGTACTCGTTTTGTAAGTTATTTCTCATTCTGCCACCGTTGTAAACCATGTGACAGATTGCATCCAGCCAGATGAATGCTTCTATTTGTAAGTCATAATTAAGACAGGGGGCTGGCTTTGACTGATTTGGGAGGGTCACTCTGAGGAGCTGCCCTTACAGACATTTTATGAGGTGCTCAGAAACCTGATGCCAAGGTCTGGGAATACTGTTCCCATCTGCCTCTGACCAGGGTCTTATTTGTCTCTCTCTCTGAGCCGCATCAGCCCAAGGCTCAAACCACTCCTTTGATGTGGGTGGGATGCTCCATGCTGTTTTTCATGTGACAAGACAGCTCTGGTATTCCTACACACACAAATGATGATGGCTTTCAACGACCACCAGAGCAGCTTTTCACACCTCGGAAGATCCTCCTTGGGCCCCAGAAGCCGTCTCACAAACCCCATAGAAGGCAGCTGAAGCAGACCAGTATCTGGCTGCTTGCTGTGACTTGTAAACTCTGAGTCCCCTTATCCTCTAGATTTGAAGATTTTTTGATTTGGCTCCAGTCTCTCAAAGCTGACGTATCCCCTAGTAACCACCAGAGGGATCCCATATAATGTGATAAAAATTATAATCAACATGGAGGAATCACAGCTCTGCCAATGTGTGCTTGCTTCCAAGGCCCCAGGTCTCTCGGTCTGGAAAAGGAGAGCAGAGAACAAAGAAGGAACAGCGTGAGGGAAGGTGCTGCTTGGCAGCTTCAGGAAAGGGATCCTCAAAGGAAAGGAGCAGGTCTGAAGACAAAAAGTGTCTGAGGCCATGTTTCTCTTCTCCTGGAAAGAAGCAAGCAAACAAATAAAACAAACCCCATTCATTACAAAGAAAGCCTTTTGAAAATCATCGAGATCAGACCCTATTTGTTTCCAAACCTGTGTTCCAAAGTTGAACTCCAAATATAATGTGATTTCATTGTAAGAACTAAGAGCCTTTTCCATTTTTCAAATAGGTTTGCACAGTTGTATAAAAGAAGAGGAAAACGGGAGTGTACTATGTTAGTTTCCTAGGACCACTGTAACAAATTAGCACAATCTGAGTGGCTTAAAATGACAGAAATGCATTCTGTCCCAGTTCAAGAGGCTAGATGTCTGAAACCAAAGTGTCAGCAGAATCGTGCTCTCTCTGAGAGTTCTGGGGAAGAATCCTTTCTTTCCGCAATCTTTGGCATTCTTTGACTTACAGCAGCGTCACTCCAGTGTCCAGTGCCTTCACGTGGCCTTCTGCGCTCTGTGGATGTCCTAATAAGGACACCGGTCATTGAATCTAGGGCCCACTCTAATCCAGTATGACCTCATCTTGACCAATTACATCTCCCAAGACGTCCTTCCAAATAAGGTCACATTCTGAGGCTCTAGGTGGACATGCATTTTTGAAGAACACACTATTCAACCCAGTATGTGTTCCTTAACTATTTATTTAAACAACATTTCAAGGTTAAGCCCTAATCACAAAGCTGGGCTGATACTGTAGTTCTAACATAAGTTCCAGGTCTTGGGATGAAATCCATTATCACCACCCGGAAAATAATACTTCAATCACTGTGGGTTTCCCCTCTGCTTTTTAAAATATAGTTTCTCAAGCACAATGCCTCTCCTCTAAGCTGTTGTAGTCTTGTGTTGGAGATTTTTAGTGTCTCTTGTGAGGGTGTGTTGCGTGAACTATCAAAAGACATCATTTCTACCCCGCAGTCCCTTTGTAGCTAATTTTGTTGCCCTCAACTGTTAGGTCTTATAGATTATCCCCAAGCTTATCGGGCCAAATCAGTGTAGTTAAAGCTCAAGCCGTCCTTGTTTATCCCTGTTCTTAATACATGCCTGGCTGCACTAAGAGCCAACTGAAACTCCAGATCAGCTCAGCAGACAGCTGTACATTCAGGTCAAACATGCTTGAGTGAGAAGATGGGCTGCCGTGCATCAGGCAAACTGGCAAGCAAGTGTCAACAGAACAGGAGGTGGGAGGAGAATGAAAAGAGGGGAAATTAACAAAAGGAGTAGAGGTGGTTGGACCTGAGTTTTACCATACAGTAGAGAGCGGCTCACTGACAGAGGTGGGATTGTGGGAAAAGAGGAAGATCATCCCAGGGATCTTGTCAGAGATGGCCTCCATCTCCAGGACGGAAAAGCCCTGAAGAGCCATCCTTGCAAGCCCATTTCTTGTTCAGAGTCCCCTCTACAGTATCCCTACCATGCAGATTTCTAGCCTTGGACTGAACTCAAGCATCCTGAGTCATTAGCAAGCCCCCTTTCAAACCACACTCTTCATCTTACAATTTTAATTATGTTAAAAAAGCATCTGCTTCCCCAGACACTAAAGGCCACATATTGTATGATTCCATTTCTGTGAAATATCCTTAATAGGCAAATTGATAGAGACGGAAAGCAGATTAGTGTTTGCCAGGGACTGGGCGGGTCGGGGTAAGGGGGAGTTACCACTTAATGGGTACAAGGCTTTCCTTTGGAGTAATGAAAATGTTCTGAAACTAGGTAGTGATGATGTTTGCACAAAATGTGAATGCACTAAATGCCACTGAATAATACACTTTAAAATGGCTGAATGGCGTATTTTATGTTATGTGTGTATGTTTCACCACAGACATGTAAATTGCTTTCTTCTGATCCACCCACTAGTTATCTACCTGCTCCATGAAACCAAACTGAAGCCAAATTCCTTTTCCCGGCTCACGTTGTTAATGTTTTTTTCTCCTACATCTGTAGAAACCGTCATGTACCCCCATTCATGTCTCCACTTCTCACGACCAATCACCCTGTGTCCCACAATTGTTCATCTTTGAAATCCCTTATCCTGGGTACCCTCCACTGGATATATCCCCTGTTTTTCATTCCTTTTCTGAAATCATGCTGCTACTGGGGTATACTGTTGCTGGGGAATACAGCCAGCACATGATACAGGACTGTCACCTGCTTTGGCCTGGGCTTGGAAGGTCTGGGTCCTGACTTTAACTCTCTGTATAACCTGAATGGTAAACAAGTCAACAGGCTTCTCTGGCCCTCAGTGTCTTCACCTGTAAAATGGAAGACAGGAGGGCTTCCAAAGCCTTTTCTCACTTTCAAACTTCTCACCCACCACATAGCTCTGGACCTTATTCTTGCTGATGACACCCCAAAATGTGTTCCTGTTTGACATCCCTGTTGTGCTACTAATACCCCTTAGCTGAAAGTTAACCAGGCTGGACATCTTCCTCACTAGAGTTAAGCTAGATCTTCCCCAGCCTGACCCCCAGTGTGTGACACTGGATTTGGGCGTCGAGATGGAAGATTGCACTAGGCTCTTGATGAAATCCTGCCCTGTTAGATAGAATTCAACATTCCAAAATGTAATTTTCGATCTTCATTGCATTATCTAACCTATTCATATATCTCGTATTTTGCTCTCATACAGAAATCTATGTGTGTGCTCAGGCAATTCCCTTAGTAGAATTTTGGATAAGAGAGGGATCAGAGCCAGAGTCCCATGCTAGCCCGCTGAAGATTTCTATTCTGGTGTTTTCTGCATTCCCCAGAAGTATGGCAATGGTCCTGTTTATGACTGCTCTGTTTCTGCAACTGTCTGAGCTGAGACTAAATAATTAATAGAGAGGAAAAAGCCATATGGCTTTCTGAAGATCTTTCCGTTATCTTTTTCTTGAGATGAGGACTGCACTTGTATTTTGGTAGTTTGCATTTGATTTTGTTGTTCTCATTGTTTCTCCAGTGATCATTGGTTTGCGTCACTCAGAGGACACCCTCATGTTCCATAGCTACCTTCTAACCCCGCACACTGGGGATATAGATAAGATTTGCTCAACTGCTTTAACTCACCTACAGTAACAGTGACTGTGAATGGTGGGAGAGAGGCAAGTGGGCAGAATTCTCCTTGATGGGAAATGCCACTGGGGATCCAGAAGCTCCACCTTCAAGGTTTTGAGGTAGCCATGACCAGTCTAACTGTAGAAGTGGAATGGAGCATTGGAAAAATCATCAACTTAGAGCTCTGAGAAGTAGGTTCAGTGTCCTCCACTTATCAGCTTTGTGGCCAGACTCAAGCTTTTGCTTCTGTGTGCCTCAGTTAGCTTATTACAAAATTAGGACTATCATGAGGCTTAAGAGAGGCCTAAAAATGTACCATTTACCCCTCTTGCCAATAACCCATTTAGTGTCCTAGGCTCGATAACATCCATTTTCATGTAGATTATTCCCCATGGTCTTTAAAAGTCACCAAAGAGAAGAGGGGAGAGAAGTAGTATCTGGAGAGTACCATAGCAAGCATCTTGCTCATTGCATGGTTAACCCTCATTGAAGCTCCACAGTAGTCCTTATTTCGTAATAAGGCAACTGAGGCACAGAGAGATGAAAACTTGACTCTGGCCACAAAGCTGGTAAGTGGAGGACACTGCACCTACTTCTTAGAGCTCCAAGTTGATGCTCTTTCCAGTGTTCCATTCCGTTTCTGCAGTTAGACTGGTCATGGTTACCTCAAAACCTTGAAGATGGAGTTTCTAGGTCAAAAAGGATTCAGTCTAATGGCAATAAACTGGGGACACTCAGCACAGAGTTTTGTTCAGATTTCTCTGTGACCCTTTGTCTTCAGAGACAAGAACATTCCTTTCTCGAGGGCACCTCTCTAATGAGGGTCTTCTGGACTGCCTCAAGGGCAAAGAAGTGGGCAGTTAGAAAGACCTTCCTGCTTCTGTCATTTTCTCACACTCCTTTAGCTTAAAATAGTCACTCTGTCAAGACGCCATGTTTTGGAGAAGCGTATCCTAAACTATCATTTTTATCTGTAAAATGCAGATTGCATTAAATCGCCTCTCATATTTCTAGTGGAATTAGAAAACTTGGGGATAAGAACCATCCAAATGCTTGGTCCTGGGCTTGACTGACCTTTATGTCTGTCTTCACAAGCTTAGAGTCAGTGCCCACAGAGCAGGACACGCCACAAAGGGGCGTTTTTGAGTTTTTTATTCCGTGCCCCATGCGCGCTTCCACTGCTTCAAGCCAGACAGAGGAGGACTCTTTCTCCCTCTAGAGACAGACCCAAGGCCTGGAACCAAGGCAAACAGAATGGCCGCCTTTGCTCCCTCTCCTCTGAAGCCTACACTAGACCCTCAGATTAGAGCACTCCAATAACAAGTAAGTACAGGTACCTGTCTTCAGAGAACAACCCCTGGGTTGCTGGGAGGAAGAGTGGTATCCCCAAATGCTTAGTGCACAGCAGTCCTCCGCCGCTCACTCTGTACTTTCTACAATGGGCAGCTCCAGGGATCACCTGACTTGCCAGTGCCTGGAAGGCAAAGTCAGCAAAGGGCCTTCTAAGGAGACCAAGGTGGCAGTGAGGCAGGAAATTAGGGTCTGCAAGCAGGGAACATAAAGCCGATTCACACTTTAGCTATGACAGGGGATATCCTCTCCATAGGTGATACGCCAAGTAAATGACTTTGTAACTGTAATTCATTCTCTTCATTTACATAGGGCATACACCAAGTAACCAGTGGAATCCATTAGGGGGTATTTAAATCCCCCAACATTTTGTAATGGGCCCTTGAGCCCTATGCTTGGGCCCACTCCTATACTGTGGTGTGTACCTTCATTTTCAATAAATCTCTGCTTTTGTGGATTCATTCTTTCCTTGCTTTGTTTGCATGTTTTGTCCAGTTCAAGATGCCAAGAACCTGGACACCCTCCCCTGGTAACAGCAGTACCTTCTTCTTCAAGGGAAAATAGTCTTGTGGGATAAAGAGATAGATAGCCATTGACCTTGAAATGGTACAGTATAGACAATGTGTGGTCCATTAAATATCTTCAAACTTGACCAACCCCTGGTAGTCTACTCCTGGATTTAAGTGTAGGAGTGTGAGGAGGAGCCATGAGCTCTTCTTGTGGGTTTCACGATTTCCTGCTCTCTTCAAATGAACCAGAGACAAGGACATAACCTGATGGTCACTCTGCGAGATGTTGCTGAGGCCTTTTTCTGCTCAAGGAAACAGAATATGTCGTGATCAAGCCACATCAATGATGAATGTGTACATCTTGCCTGATGGCAGACTGCCACTTAAAATGCTGGAAGCCCTACCCCTGAGAACCAGGGCCCAAATATTATGTTGGTGCAGAAGTAATTGTAGTTTTTGCCATTGAAAGTAATGGCAAAAATCACAATTGCTTTGGCACCAACCTAATACATTCATCACTACCCAGAATCTACGTGCCCTGAGTGGTCAGGTTTTTTGTGCCTCTTTAATTCTGATATCCTTTATATTTTATCCCTTCTTTGAGATGTCCTTTACTGAAGCAAATAGGGATTTATTATTACCTGGCAATCTGTCTTAGGCTGTTTTGTTCAGGCTTGGTTGTTCAAGACAACTGACAAAAGGAAATGTGGGGAACAAAGCCACTTTGCTTTGTTGAGTCACCTTTAATAGCTTGAAAAGGTTGAGAACTTCTTTACTTAGCAGAATCTCCTGATGACTTTGCTAAGTGAGGAGCCAGATGCAGATTCCCTTTAAAACCCTGACATCTTTCCACCTTTGTCCATATGCAAAGTGTTTTCTCAAAGTGAGGCCTTCTGCATTTGCACATCCCCACACTCTAATGAGACCCACACTGCTGCCAGATCACCTTCCGAGACTGTTAATGCAGCAAGAGCTGCTGCAGAGGTCTCTTCTCCATGGAAGCGCTCCCGCTCACCCATAGAGCTGTTGGTGAAGAGCAACAGCGCTAATGAGCACCAGGAGATGACCTTAAAACAGAAACCTTCGCTGGCCCCGTGCTCACCCGTAAGGTCCTCATCCTTTAGTCTTCTTTCTGTCCCTACAACTTGGGAAAAAATTTTATCTTGTCCCTGTCTTTATAAATTGGGGGGATATCTCAGACTCTTGACTTTAATGCAGATAATTAATGGACTGAGCTTTTAATTTAGTAAGTGAGAGGGAAGAACGTCTGTTTTGCCAGCTTTTAAATTAGCAGAAACATAAACGCCGGGTTTCAGGATTAAAATGAATGTTCAGTCGACTAACATTCATCCCGTGCCTGGTATGTATGCACCATTCAGCTAGGCAGGGCTGGGGATATCACAGGGCAGGCATGGCACCTGACATGTGTCTTCAGGGGGACACAGTCAGTCAAGTAGAATAGGTAAGACGTATACCTGCATCACTACAGTTAGTTTAAGATAGAAAGTGTTTGAATAAATAAATAAAACTCATAATTTCAGAGGAGAGATTCTTTGGAATATCTTTATTCTCACTGCTTCTAATTCAGACCACCATTACTCTCCCTAGGATTATAGCAGTAGTGACGTGACTAGTTTCTGGCCCTCAGTGAACATCTACGATGTTCTGGGCACATAAAACAATGAGTTAAGAGAAATGGGCCAAGGATCAGAAGAGTTAGAAGGAGACGACTGGGAACTAGTGCACACACAGGCTTCTCCCTGAATAGGGCAGAGGCTACTTGGCTACAGCTAATGATTGCCAAGCAGGGTAGGGGAATCTGGGCCACTAGGTACACATTTTTTTAGTAAAAATCTAATTATTTTTTAAATCTTTTAAACACTGCATAAGCTGTACAGAGCATTCAGTGAGCCTGAGCTGGCCTGGCCCCTGCCACCTGGCAGCCTGTAGCATATATTACACCAAGGTCAGTACACTAAGGCTGAGGCGATTCAGAGAATCTTTGTGGAAGGGGGAGTATTTGATACAGGTTTGGAAGAATGGGTGTAAGCCTGGAAAATGACTTTCCAAGTAGATGAGAGACTGTGAACATCAGGTATGGACCTAGGGACCTTGAGGTTGTGGTCAGACAAAGACAAGGACTCTGGTGGCTAGAGACCAGGGTATGTGCAAAGGTCAGAGGACACACCACGGAGCCTCAGGCCAGAGGGGTAAGTGGAGGCCAGATACCCGAGTGACCTCACGTGCAGGTCCTTTACACATTCGAAACCTCACTCTGCCTGTCTGTACAGTGAGGGTGGTGACACCTACCTCCCAGAGTTGTTGGAAGGAGCTGGTAGGATTGTGCATAGCAAATGCTTGGTGGTGTGCCTGGTGTTGATATAGAGCATTGGCTCTCCCTTGTGTTCAATAAAATTTGGGCTTCATTCTGCTTACACCGTGGCACTAGTGAAGGGTTTCTTTTTTTGTTTGTATTTTTAAGGTCTATACTTTCACTTATATAGGGGAACTAAACATTCAGAAATGTACATAGAAGGAAATAACAGTCATCTGTGTTCTCATCACCCAGAATTAACCAAGGTTAACATCTTGGCAGATTTGCATTTGCATCCAGTTTTAAGTTATTCTTGATTTTGCAAAAATGAGAAGACATCCATCACAACAGCTCATTAAAACACAGCAAAGTACGAAAATGAAAGCATTTAAGCCCCTGCCATCATTATATTAGGTATAAATCATTTCAGACAGTTTTATGTGCATCGGACGTAAAAGGATGACTGCTTCCTATAGGTTATGGCATTGCCATAAGGATTAAATAAGGTACCCCATGTGAAGCATATAGGTAGCACAGAACTGGCACACAGTGCTCAGTAAATGTTGGGCCATCGTAGTCAGCAGTGGGCTACAAATGAGCAGGAAGGTACAGTGCTGTAACTCTACAATTTCTGTATCGTGTTTCATAAAAGTCTAACGTTCAAGTTGGATCCACCTTTCCAGATTAGGATCTTTGCAATCTGGAATTGCAGGATCCGCCTACCCAATTGCAAAGAAATGTTCAACAACTCTGTGATGATCTGGGAAGGAGGAGATGGTCAGGATCCTTGGGAATTTGAGGAGCTGACACATAAAGAGCTCCAGGGACAGGAGGTCACAAAATGTTACCTCTTTTCTTCTTCCCTTCTCTCTCTCTCCCGCTTCCCCTTCTTTTTGCCCTTCTCCCGCACTCCTATCCTGTTTTGGTTTAACCCTTACTGGAATGCTCAGAAAATGCTTAAGATGTCCTCCTAGTTAAATTTTAGACCCTCCTTCTCTTCTTGAGGAATATACACACTGATCCCAGAGTTAATGAGTATTGATTGTGACATCTGTCTTCACCAGTGGCCCAAGAAAGGGGTGCACATGTTGGCTGACTCTGGTTAACAGCTCAGTTGAAGACAGGAAGCAAATTAGCTGTTAGAAGAAGGTGGTCCTTTGCACCTGAAATTCATTATAGCTTTAAACTCATTTTGAAAATGCATCTTTTAACTCTCTGAACCAGGAGTAAAAGCCTCGGCCACTTGGTGAGAAACCTGTTTTGCTTAGTGATTAAAAAAGTTGGCACTGCCTCATTCTTTGAGCTTTGCAGAAATTTGCAATAGCTTCTTTTTACCATAAAGCAGGTGTCAGGCGAAGCCTTTGTGTGTGTTTATGATCATTATGTTGTATTAAAGAGTCGTGTTGAATTCCAGAATGAGAACAAGAATGCTGCATATTCCTCTACCTGCAAAGCAATTAAATTATTGTTTGACATGTTTATAACTCCAGAACCAGTAATCAGCTTTTAGTCTGAATAGAGGACATGGCGTTATAATCCAGTGCTTTGCTGAGAGGTTCATATTTAGCATTTGCATTTGATAATTTAATTTAAATAATACTGAGCGAGCACAATTACACTTCTTGGCAATTGTCAAAGTGATAGAAAAGAATGCAAAGCACAGGCTGTTTAGTTTTTTTTTTTTTTTTTTCTGTAAATAATTTGTATTCCTGAATGGTTTTGACTTCCTTGGTATGAACCTCTGCTGCTCTTGTCGAATAGACTAGAAAATGGTAGGAGCTTGTAAAGTCGCAAGTATTATGTCTCTCTTTGTTCCCTTTCTCCTCTTCCCACAGAAACAATATCTGAGAAATCTCCAAATTTCCATGTGATTGTTAAAGGCCTGCAGTGAACCATTTTTAAAAATCACTGCCACAAGGGACTTTTTTTCTTGCAAGATGCCTTTATGTATTAGAGAGATCAATTTTCTGATAAGTGTCTCTGTTCCAGAGAATATTTGGTAATTTCAGCAAAAGTAAGTACTTGCCACAGGAATAGTGAATCCCAGGTTAATGCCCAATAGTATCACCAACGAAGTGAAATAAATTGAAGAAAGAGTCTCTTCTCTTCCCTATCCAACTCCAAAAAAAGTTTATGGGACGATTTCAAGGTGTTCATTTCTAGGACTATCTAGCTGTCATATTTCTTTATTCAATCTATTAACTTCGGGGCACCAGCTGGCTTCTAAACATTTTGCTTTTCCTCTACTTCTCATGAACAAAATACCCACAGGTTGTTCCCATGCCTGTTAGGGGAGTTTCAGGGTCTTCTCATCATGCCCTTTCACTTCCTTGGTATGAACCTCTGCTGCTCTTGTCAAATAGACTAGAAAATGGGAGGAGCTTGTAAGGTCACAAGTATTATGTCTCTCTTTGTTCCCTTTTTCCTCTTCCCACAGAAACAATATCTGAGCAATTTCCAAATTTGCCTAAGCAAATGACAGGCCTTGAAAAGCAAAATATCTGTGCCTTCCGGTTAGTTACTTTTTTCTTAAGGTATTTTTTTTTTCTCCATTGTGCATGGCTTGATAGTCTTGCCCAAGATGACCTGCATACACTTTCTCAGGCACCACATCTTGCTTAGAACTCAGGGAGGGCCAATGAGGCCTTTCATTTTTACTGTGCCTCCCAGTTCCCAAGACCTGCTTGGTCACCCAAAGTACTGACTGGTTGTAAATATCCCATATGTAAGTCTATATACACCTTCAAAGAAGGTTTATTTTACTAAGAATGGCATTTTCTGTCAGATGTTGTTTAAAACTGAGTTAAATAAAAATATTGAAGTAGATTTCCTAGTGTTTCTGGAATATTCTTACAGGGAAATGGAGTCATAGGTGGAGGAGTGTAGCTTCCCTTCTAAAGTGTTTAGATTCAGCATGGCTGGCCATGTACAAGCCTTTCTGAGAGCTCACCAATATGCCTGAAGGTTAGCAGAGGCTACCCTCCCATTCAGATTTTAAATACATCCTGGGAAATAAGGCTGGAGTGCCAAATGCCAACTGAGATGACTCTTTCCTCTGAAGAATGGCCCTTACTCTCTGCCAGCCACAGTGCTAGATATTTTTCATCTGGAATCTCTTTCAAACCTTCTTAACAACCACGGACTCAGACAACTGTGGACTTCATCAATCCATTTTCCAGATGCTGAAACTGAAAACTGAAGTGAGCTAACCCACCCATGGTCATCCTGTTGGGAACAAAGGCACTAAAATCTAACGCAGGTCTTCCCAAACCCAAAGCCTGTACTGTTTGCACAGTACAGCTGCTGCCTTTTTGTGTATATTAGCAAGTGTTCTATCAGCATATAATGTGCTAGGTACATCTATGGTCTTGGCTTTGATAAATATTGATCACCCTGAATTCTTGTGAATCC
Source organism: Cebus imitator (assembly GCF_001604975.1). Taxonomy (NCBI): domain Eukaryota; kingdom Metazoa; phylum Chordata; class Mammalia; order Primates; family Cebidae; genus Cebus; species Cebus imitator. The sequence continues at coordinate 5,183,516 of NW_016107363.1, forward strand.
TGGTGCATCTGATTGTGAAAAGAGTTGCCGGATTCCCAGGCAGCAATGATGCAGCCATACACAGTGACTTGTGCATTTGAGTAACTCAAAGAATCATATTATTCCTGCGGTCTGAAAGGAAGCCCTTGGTATAATCTTCTTTCTTCCTGCTATCTTGCTGTTCTAGTGAGAATTTACCTAAATCATTTAGCACTATGCTAGAGTTTACCTTAGTTCATCTTAGGATCTATCTACCGACAGTGATTAAGCTGAGGAAGGAGAGGTGATACAACATTTCTGGGCAGTGTGGATGCAACCCCTTCTGCCTTCATTTTTTTCTGAGCTGAAATACTGTCTTAGATATCCTAGGTGAAATACTACCAACCAAAAAGGGAACTTGAGAGAAGGCTTTTGGTTTGGGAGGTTATAGTTCTGGAATGTTTCCCAGTAGCGTGGCTCTGAGAAATAGAGCCATCGTGTTCAAGAGGAAAAATCACCAAAACATAAATTGGCAGCCTCTTTGGAACCCTAAGCAGTGTTCCAGGCAACTTTAATATACCATTTGTGGTAGTAAATGTTCAGGTTCTTCACAGGAACAGGGCTGATAAAATCCTGTGAACATGCATACTTCATCACAGCAAATGTAACAATTTTCATTTGTTTTAATTCCATGATTAGTTCTGTTAATAAAAATGTCTATTTAAACTATTGAAGACACCCACTAAAATGCTATAATATTAATTTCATGGAAAAAATCCAACGGAACTATATTAGTTTTTCCCCCATTAAGGTAACATTATGGACTTTTAATGGTACTCTCAGCAATAATGGTTTTTATTGACCTAATTATTAAATGAATTAAAATCTGTCTCAGTGCATTGAAAATTATATAATACCAGCATCAAAGAGAGAGCCATGGTGGGTTACTGTGTGGTGAAACAGGAGAAACCCAGAACCACACCCTTCTTACATGGATCGGTTCATCCAAAGAAATGACAAATAATACTCTAGTTTCATTAGAGGTATTTGCCTATCACTATTTATAAAGTTTGTAAGGCCGAGCATGGTGGCTCATGCCTATAATCCCAACACTTTGGGAGGCCAAGTGGGCAGATCACATGAAGCCAGGAGTTTGAGACCAGCCTGGCCAACATGGTGAAACCCCATCTCTATTACAAATATAAAAATTAGCTGGGCATGGTTGTGGGCACCAGTAATCTGGGCTATCTGGGAGGCTGAGGCATGAGAATCGCTTGAACCCAGGAGGCGGAGGTTGCAGTGGGTAGATTGTGCCACTGTACTCCGGTCTGGGTTAGAGTGAGACTCTGTCTCAAAAAAAAAAAAAAACATGTAATATCAAAATGATACTTTCTGGTGACTTATAATATTAAGCATGGAAAACGCCTGTTTTTCTTGTCTCTCTTATACTTTTCCTTTTGATGATTTCCAAAAATAGTGTTAGAACTTTAGCAATGATGTGAAATATATGATGAAACCTATGAAGTTTTCTTACTAGTTTTTAATATGAAATTAATGTAGTCAGGGGAATAAATTTTTGTACAAAGGAAGGAGAGTAAAATTTCAAATCTCACTTTTCCAGAAGTACCATTGAAAGTTTGAGGAAGCTGTTTGTAAATTATTGATTTTGGGCTTCTAATAATATATGACTTTGTTTTTGGCACAGATAGCAAATATATGACACCCACGCCTCTAATTCCCTCTCCCAAGTCAGACGTCACTTAGGGATTGCTCACCCTTTGTCCCTGAGAACACTGCAGTCTTAGAATTCATCTCAGGACTGTTCTTCAGGAAAACCCACCCAATGTCAACTGACATAGGAACTGAACCTTCTTATGCATCCCTAGTGATCACTCACAATTATAAAAGCATCTTCATAGACACATACACATGAATCTCATTTGCTCATCAAAGAAATGCTGTGAAAGAAGGAGGACGAGGATTATCAGTTCTATTTTAGCAGACAGAAAAACAAGACAGAGTAAGGAAGTGAATTAGAGAGCAACAGTGGTTTATGGATTTGCAAGGAATGCCTCTTTGAAGACTGAGATTTGAGGAAAGATCCAACAGAATAAGGAGGTACATGAAAAACCTGGGAACAGAGTGTCACAGGCAAAGGAGGAGCTGTTGTAAGGAGCTTAAAGAGGGAAGGTAGCCCTTGTGATCAAGGGAGAGATAGAGGTCTGGGGGTGTTGCTAGAGACCCGCAAATGGGTTAAGGTAGGGGATTTGCATTTCATTCTTATTTTACTGGGCACCATTAGAGATGAAAGGAATGACCTAGCCCAGTATATGTTGGGCACAGGCTAGACACATCACATCTTGCCTCAACAATATCTATCCAATCAGCAGGCACCGTTTTGTCTTGAAAGCAAACTAGGGTGAATCATGTCTTGCTGCAGGTGCACACTTCTACCCTGATGAACTCAGAAAGTGGCATTTCCTGTCTCCCCCCTCCCATAGCCATGGAAACCTATCCCAGGACCAGGGTTAAAACCACACAGCAGGCCACACTGGTAGTTCTGGAAGAGACAAAAACAAGGATGAGTTTGTTGTGTGTTCTGTCAACACTGGGCAGCATAGGACTTCCTACAAGGAGACCAGCATATATGCCTGTCTGAACTAATAAGGAGAGGCACCCCCTTGCAGCCACCCTTTCCAGTCAGATGGAGCTCTGTGCCACACAGCGGGGCATCTATTACCTTAATCTTTAATTTTTACTTTCTTAATTACTCTTTATTTTTTGAGACAGTGTCTTGCTCTGTCACCCAGGCTGGAGTACAGTGGTGCAGGCATAGTTCATTGCAGCCTCAGACTTCTGGGTTCAAGCGATGATCCTCTCACTTCAGTCTCCTGAGTAGCTGGGACTGCAGGCATGCACCACCATGCCCAGCTAATTTTTGGATCTTTTGGTAGAGATGAGGTTTTGCCATGTTGCCTAGGCTGTCTTACCTTCATCTTTTTCACACAATTAAACTTATCGTTACTCTTTTGTTTTGGTTTGCTTTAATCCCCATTTCCTTTATGAATATAGCCTTATTTTGTATGAAAATAATAAGAACAGATGTTACGGTCAGTATTATTTTTATTTTATTTTTAAAAATGTATTTATTATACTTTAAGTTCTGGGGTACATTGCAGAACGTGCAGGTTTGTTATGTAGGTATAGACATGCCATGGTGGTTTGCTGCGTCCATCACCCTGTCATCTACATTAGGTATTTCTCCTAATGCTATCCCTCACTGCTAATGACTGGCTGATAACAGTGTATGCTAGACCACATGCCACATGCATTGCGTTGCATTCTCTCCATCCTTTCAGGTAAGTTCCATTATTATGCCACTTTATAGGTGAGGAAACTGAGCCATGGAAAAGGTAACTCATGCTGATCTAAGATCATACTTCTAACAAGTGTAGAGTTCAGTAGGTTTAACCATAGAGTCTGTGCTCTTAACCAGAAGGGGCCTTCCCTCATACTATCAAATGGAACAAATGTGACTGAACTTTGGAGGAAACTAGGCCTAGCTTTGAGACCTGTCTCAGTTTCTTCAACTGTAAATGGGGGCTTACGAAGGCACTGACCTCAAAGGGTTTGGCGAGATGAGATACTGTGAATAAAATGCGTGGAGAGTGCTTAGCACACAGCAAGTGCCCTGCAAACCATATCACTTGGGCTCTGGGTCTCAGTGCCCTGATGTATGACATGGAAGATAACAGCAGCTGTCTCCAAGGACCACTGAGGGGCTTTAAGGAGGTGGTGCATTTAAAGCGCCCACACAGGGCCTGACGTTTTGCTAGGTGGTGGCTACTTTTGTTAATCTAAGAATGAGTGATCTTTTGAATTTGTGGCCTCCAAAGCAAATGAAAGCAGCAATGGGGGAAAACCCACTCGTACCTCCTCTGTAATTTTCATCTCTGAAACAGGAATGAGCACCATTGTTAATAACGCGTGTATACCTGAATTGGTGGTAATGTTCATGTCCTGGTGCATTTTTAATTGGTGCCATTTGAGAAGGAGCCATTTGCACTACAATGGAGAAATTCAGTGCAAAACCTCCGAAGGAAAGTCTGATGTCTGTTGTTTAGTCTAAGTCAAGTTCTGACAATAGTATGTTCTAGAAAATTGCAGATGTTCTCAGATCGTGTATATTTCTCTAAAAACCATGTGTGATGTTTACCCGATGGAGCATCTGGTATGATGAGGAGGACAAAGTTCTTTTTTTCATGGTTTAAAAAAACTGAAATGTCTGTCTAGGCTTGTGAGAAATAGCCTGCATATGTGGCAGTGAGATTAATGGATTCTCTTGCTGTGTCCCATGGAAAAAAGCTCCCCAAAGGTTCCTGTGTGAAATGCCATACCTTTGTCACTTTTGGGGATACATGGGCTGGGCCTGGACTAAAAGCATTGCTAAGCCTCGGTGAGGAAAAAATGACAATCCCTATCCTCACTGGGCCAGCTCTCAAGGGCCAGGTCCTTTGCCTTCCAAAGCCAAACTCCCATCAATGAAACATAAAGACAGAATGGTCTCATCTTTCAAATGGGGCAATGAGGCAAGCCCTTCACTCTGTAGGTTTTAAAAGATTTAAATCCACTCATTCTCCTAAAGTCCTGTCCCTAATTTGACCAAAGTCATGTAAATCTGCATTTCCTTACATTATCCTCTGACCATGCTTGGAAGGAAATTTTATTTGAATTCTCGCAAGGACTGAGCTTCTGGGGAAGAAAGGAAGGTTAGAGTTTGATGAGCGCTGGTCTGGAAGCCAGGATATTCACGTCTCTTTACCACTAGCCATGTGACCTTGGGCACGACTGGCTCCCCTTGTCATCTTTGGTAAAACAAGGGACAAAGGCTGCCTTAATCACAAACACAGTGTTAATTCCAACTTTGTCCTTCCTCTCTTGAGATGATGATCTACACTTTGCTTCTGGCCTACAGTAAGGCTGCTTCATTAGTTGGCCTGAAATAGAGGTGGCTTCATTATTTGGCCTGAAAATTTCCCTACTGCATTTTTAATGACCTACAATAGGTGGTCATTAAAATAGGTTCTTACCTCGAGTCTCCCCACAGGGTCGGAAATTAGATGCAAAAGCTTGAGTGTAGGTAAATTTTTAAGGGGTCAGGGGAAGGCTTTGAATTTTCATTTATGTATTCAGTGAATATCAAACACCTATTCTCTGCCAGGCACCAAGCTAAGCAAGGGAAAGAAAATGGTGATCTGGGCAGATGCAGTCCCTGACCTCCCAGAGCCTGGAAAAAGGAATAAACAAGCAGCCACACTGCAGGCAGAGAGAGGTACAGTGTGGTCAGGTGGAACCTGTGAGGTGCTATTGGAGCTCCAGAGAGGGGCACATCACCCAGATTTCATCAGATTTTCAAGGAGGTTCCTAACGACCCCAAAAATGAGAACCACCAAACTACAGGAACAGGAATTTGATATGATGGTTGGGTGAACAACATATACAGAAATAATGACAGACGGACAAATAAGTTTGAGATGTTAATTCATACCTAATAAAGCATCCAGCAACATAAAACTGTATATAAAAGCTTGAAATTATCATGTTTGGTGTCACCAAAATGGCAGCTAATATATGTTGAGCTCTTACTGTATACTAGATTCTTGCTAAGCATTTAACATCTAGTATTTCCTTTAATCTTCACCAAACCTTTGTGAGGCAGTCTAGTCCTGTTTTACACATGAGAACACTAGGGGTCATACACATTATCTGTTCAGGGTCTCTCAGTCCCCCAACCCCCGCAAAAATGTGGCAAATCTAGAATTTAAACCCAGGTTTGGGTGATTCCTAAGCTTTGCATTAGTATAGATTTTCATAGTTTTCAAATGACAGCGAGGTTGTACTTGGAATCCTCACCTTCCAAATAAATTGGAAAGTCATGTTTCTTCAATTGTTTTGCCAGATAGGACCAAACTTCAGGTTAAAAAATCAAAATTTTGCATCATCTGTTCCTTCCTGTAGTAGAAGACATTCTTTTCTAGGCAGACTTTGAGAGGCCCTCAATTGCCAGCTGAAATGGAGATGGTTTACTACACCCATTCTGAGGCCCTAAATCATCCATGGGGTTCAAAGGAGAAACAAAGCTCTAAGGGACTTACGAACGATTTGACGTTTCCAAAGCACCTGGGGTTGTTCATTCCATTTGACACAGAATATTGTAGCGATGATTAAAACCTAGTCGTGGGAAATCCATTTTGGGGCTGCACTGCTCCCACTGTCTTATCTGAGCTGCTGTAAGATCCTCCTTGACTGGCTGAAGGCCGTTTTCTCTCTTCCAGTTGACTATGGTGTCCCCATTTTCTGGGTATCTTTATGATGTCTTCCTTCTTCTATAAGAGTTTGATCCAAAAGATACATAGCTCTTATTGACAGGGTTATCCCCAAAACACCTGGCTGGGAATGCTCTTGCCCTAGAATTGCACCATTTTTTTTTTTTAATTATTCAACAAGCTTTTATTGAGGACAAGGCTTGTGCTCAGCATTGGGAATACAGAAATGAATCACCCACGTTTCATGGAGTACATGTTCAATAGACTGCAACATAGAGAAATTAGAAATCCTTTGCAAGTTACAGAAACCCAACTCAACCTGCCTTCAGGGAAGGAGAATGAGTTTATTAGCTCATGTAACTGAAAACTCTAATGGTATTGTTGATTCAGGCGTGGCTGGATCCAGGGGCACAAGCAGTGTCATTAGGGGCTTTGTGTGTCTCTGCTTCTTTCAGGCAGCCTCTCCTCAGGGAGGGTAATGTGAACACCAGCAACCTGAGGCTCACATTCTACTAGTTCATGCTAGAAAGATCATGGGCTTTTTTTTTCTTCTCCCAGTAATGCTTATAAAACTTTGCACAGAACACGCTGGCCCAAGTTAAGCTGCATGTTCATTGCTGAGCTCACAACCATGGCCAGAGAGATGGGGTTCCCTGAGAGGCCAGATCTGGATTATGAACCCACCCCAAGGCCAGTTAGAAATGGAGTCAACCCCATCCAAAGCATAAGGAACAGGATAATTCCCCAGATGAAAGAGTGGGTCCATGAAGAGAAGGAAGCAAACGAAACAGCACACAACAGAGCTAAGTACAAAGTATAAATGGAGCCCAGGCAAGGTCAGGGAGAACTCAGAAAGGCTTCCCAAAGATGCTGACATTTCATCAGAGTCCTGAGGGGTGAACAGAAATTCAACAATAGTACAGGAATATGATCTAGAGTTTAGTCCTGCTTTGCTAATGCTCCAATAGGAATGATCTCAGAAAATAATATTCATTCATTCATTCAAAAAAAAAGTTTATTAGCACCTACAAACCACATAGCAGGGACTATGTTAGTACTGGGACTATCATGATGAACCAGACAGGTATTGATTTGGCTCTCATAAATATTACAGTGTTGGGGAGACAAATATTAAATAATTGCACAAATGTAAAAAAAAATCATTTTCCTAAGTGCATAAAAGGAGAAGAGCACTATACTAGAGTTACAGCACACTAATTCCTGTGTGTCCGTTTTCCTAACTATAAAATAGAAAGGAAAGTTCTTGTTTTCTCCTCCTACAATCAATCAGTAACAATAATTCAATGAGGGAGACAGATGATTTATACACATACATACACACAAACACAAACACACACACACAGAGAGAGAGAAAAAAAAACAGAGAGAGAAGCAATGACAACGTTAAAATAGAAAGTAAAAGTGAGGGAAGCTGCTCTTACTATGATTAGCTGGCTGGCTCATTGCATGCCACCTTAAAATGCATCTTTTTCCTACTTCCCAAATGGTTAATTTTCCCTCTACCTCTTAGTGCTCCTGACTCAGTACATAGTGTCTTTTTATGCCCAGTGTCCCTAAACTGTTGTATCTACGCTTGGTACAAAATGCTATCACCTGCCTTTTATTATTTCCTCCTATGAAGCATTTGGGATTCAAGAAAATGCTTTTTGGTGTGGGAGCAAGGAAAATCTGAAAATGCTGCTTTTAAACTACTGGCCCTATTATTCAACAATTTACGTTAATTATAGTGTTTTGTAACCAACCTTGTCATGAAAAGATTCCATTTTAGAATCCACCCTTACAGGCATTTCCAGGGTAGAGGAATTTCCCTGCTCATTTATACACTCCTGAAAATAGCAGTGGATAACAGAGATGAGACCACAACTGCAAATGGCACTGCTGTGATGAAGTGGCATTTACAATGGGAAGCGTTGGGAGTGACGAGAGAGGAGTGCCATGTTTGTGCAGAGTCACTTTTATGTGGTGGCTTCAATTCTTTATTCAATGAAAGCCAGATGCTTATAGTTAACATTTTTAATGGGTTCACATTCCCAGGTAGCTCATAAAATCCCATTAATAAATCAAAGGGCCCTTCTTAACAGAATTTCAAGGGATGCTACAATGTCATTGATGTATTAACGAGTTAGGGGCCCTGGAAACTAGATTCATAATTTTTCTAAAGTCTCCACTCCCTTTCCTCCCTATATATGCACCCCCAAAAAAGACGAGGAAAAGAAGTCAAACATAAATGCCTCAATGTCACAGGCTAGCCATGTGTCTTCCGCAAGACAAAATGAGTTACTAAGAGAAGAATTCCTGAGTGATTTAAAAGATACCATTTAAATTATATTAGAATTTTTTAAAATAAAAGGCAATGAGTTAAGTGAGAATAAGATGTAAACCTTCCTGCAGTATTTGATTGCTAATGAACAGAAAGTATTAATCTTAGCAACCAAGAAGAGAAAAATGCATAGTGTTTTTCATTAAATCAACTAAATGATTAAATGAGTTAGTCAGTAGAAACCATTTTAATTTTCTGAATGTGAAATGTGCAGCTTATAACAAATAAATTCAAAGCACCTTTCTAAGCAAGTTTTGACCATAAAAAATGTGGGTTATAAAGATGTTTGGTATTTTCTTCTTTATAGATAGTCAATATTTTAAATGCAGTGACATTAATTGTGCAGAATGAAGTGCCCCTACTATCTGGGCTTAAAAAAGTTGGCACCCAGTGCGACGTCCCTAATGGATCTCCAGCACTATTACAAAATGATGGATTGTTGGCATAGTCATTTTAGCAGCTTTCAGAGCTGTTATATTTTTAATTAAATTGGCTGTGAATTTTTAAAGTTGCAAAGGTTGATAAACTAGCACGCAGCGTAATATTACTATTCTTCTTAGTGGGGCTGTCATAGTTGGTACATTTATGTGCATAATCTTCTTAACATTCATAAGTCTCTTTGGTCTCGGGCACTGATCTTCAAGTTTCCTTGCTGTTTGGAAATGGGGGAAAAAACATAAAAATGAACTCAGCAAAGAACATGGTTCTGAGACATTGCTTGGTGGGCGGAGAGGAGACCTAGCTTTGTAACCCCACCGTAAATTGGCCTGCCATCTTCCTTTCTTGTACCTTGCAAATAAGAGAATGCAGTGTGGGTGGCAGGTTAGTGTGAAAATTCTTCTGCCGACAGGTTTTGAGAAGTTCCTATGAGCCAGACCCTGGGCTGGGTGCAGAGACACAAGGGTGGGTATAGTGAAAGACTAAGACACTGATCCAGCTGAATAAAGAGGGGTCAATTCAGAAAAGGGCTGAATAGGAAAGGGACAATCTAGAATGAGGATTGTAGCCTCCCTTTAGACCTCTTTAGGGAAAACTGCCTGGTCCCTAACCACAGAAGACAGGGAAGAAAATGTGTTCCAGGCAGAGGAGCAGCATGTGCACAGGTGCAAGGATGGCAGGGAGCCAGTCTGAAGACCTTTAAAAAAGGCCATGGGGCTGGAGCCCAGAGAAGGGGTGAGATGACAGGGGTAGCACTTTCTGCCCTGGATACTGCATCTGCCTTTCCAGGAAGCTCTTGGGAGTTGACTGGCCAGCCATAGGGATAGCTGTCAGGATGATTCAATTGAGGCAGGATGTTCAAATGATCACAGCTCACTAGAGGAGGGCAGCCTCGCCTTTGGTGTGTGTGACTTCTATTGGCCATGAAAAAGTAAAAATCAAAGCCCAGGAGAAATGATGGGAGAGGGAAAAATGTGGTTAATAGAATTATAGAACGTTAGGGCAGGAAGGGTCCTTACACATTGTGCCCTTTCCTACCATCAGTTTGCAGACTGGAAAGGTGAGCGCCAGAGGGGCCAATGCCACACTTTGATTGGCAGTGAGAAACCAGCCTACTTTGTTCTTAAAGGAGGGCACTTCCTAGAACACTATGCCACTTCCTCAGAATCTCTGATTTTCACTCTAGGGTAAAAAGATTCCCTTATTTATCAAGCACATAGATGGCAGCTAGAAAGGGCAGGAAATGAGGTAACATGTCCAGTAAGAATATGGCTGCTGAGCCAGAGAAGTCTAGGTTTGAATCCCAACTGAACTGAGTGACCTTGGCAGGATATATAAGCCCTAAACCTCAGTTTTCACATTTGTCCAATGGGACTGTAACTGGGTGTCCCAGGTTCTTGGCCTCCCCTGCCCCAGGAAAGGGGAAAGAGGCCCTGGAGGTGTGGTGGGCTTGTTCAAGTAAATGTTGGACCCAAAGAGTTTTGCAGAAAGCGATTTATTAAGCAAAGAAAGAGAGAGCGAGAGAGCTCCCACGCTGTCACAGGAGGGGATCCAGAGATGGAGTCTGCACAGATAAAGAGTGAGAGAAGGCTCCCATGCTGCCATGGGAGGGGATCCCAGAGAGGGAAATCCCTATCAAGGGAGTAGGGGGAACTTAACCCCGGAGTTACTCCCACCCCATTCAAGTTCTCATCCAGTGAGAGGAGCTTTTCCAAACTTCCTCTGGAGTGATTGATCTTCAACTCTGATGCTGCATTGGCTGTCTGACTTGCAATAGAGCCCCTCCTTCCAAGGCTTTTGGTGGTCTTTTTAAACAAAGGAAGCTCACTTGGGCTGTCTACCTTCCCATGTGTGGGAAAGTTAGACAAAGAACTCTGGGCTCCTGGATGGGGTTGGATAGAGGTATGGTGCTGGGAAGTTCTTGCCTTGGAAATCACGCCTCTTGTGGGCCCGGAAAGAGAAGTTAACATAGTCTTTCAGGACTAACAGTAGTGCCTACATCATTAGGTTATAAATATTATGTGATCCTTCTTGCAAAGTGCTTCCCTTGATTCCTGGCATGTAGTAAGTGGCTAATCCTTAGTAACTATTATCTTCTTAGAACAATTGAGCTAATCAAGAAATTGGTGAATGAATTTTCCTGTTCCCTTTGTAGAAAAAGAAAATGCCATTTTGCTTTTCATAGAGAGGCAGATGCCTTTGAAATGTTTTTCCTTTTTGGCTTTTGTAGCCCCTTGGGCTTCTGATGTGCATGAGAAATTTCACATTTAGGCTACTGGCTCTTCATGAGGACATAACTTCCCATTGGTTCGTGTATCCTGATAGTTATGGGTATGTGAAAACCAACAAATAATGCTGAAAGGCCACAGATAATGAAAGTTTAACCACAACTCAAAGAGAAAAATGCTGGCTTTAGTTTAACATTATTTGTCATGGAAATAATTCAAGATTTAGAGTCATACAGACCTGGTACTAAATCCTGGCTGGGTCACTTATTAGCTGGGAGATATTGAGCAAATTAGTTAACCTTTCTGACTCTCAGTTTTTCAACACTAAAATGAGGATGATATTATTTATGATATAGCATGTTATGAGGTTTACCTAAAGGAAGGCAAAATACCTGACACATAGTAAACACCTAACAGTTTTGCCTCTTCTAGTTCTGCAGACCAGCCCTCTGATAATTCCCATTGAATTCACCACTGAGACGGGGGTAGGGGTGCATTGAATCCCATTCAGTTGTGCAGCCTTTGTTTCTAAGGGAGAAAGTGGATATCATTTTCACCAATGCAAAAATGGCCTACACACCCTCTTATAAAGTATTCGGGTTTGGCACCTTGATTTCTTCAGTGAGGTGTTCACAGCAGCAGCCAAAGGAACAGCTGGAGTATTGAGGGAATCTCGCAAGACAGATGACTACATGGGGAGACTGTATTAGTAAAAATTGTGTGTTGAGTAAACATGGCAGTTACTTTCAATGGTATAATCTCCATAGTTTCCAAGAAGAGGCTGTGCAAATTGCAAAGGGGGGAAAAGAATATCTCCGCTCTCCTACATTGAGGTTACAGATGAGCCACAGAGCAACCATTTGTATTTGCAGGCAATTTCCATCATTCTGCATGCATGCTCACCCTGGCAACATTTCAAAGCATTATTCCACATTACCATAGTATTTTATCACGCATCACATGTCTGACACAGTTCTCTCCCTGGCAAGAGAGTGCTTCAGGCTAAGTTTCAGATTTTGCAGTAGGAAGAAAGGAATTGTTATGATCTAGAAATGGCTGGGGAAACATAGCTTCAAGTGCTACAAATTTGTAAAGGTAAAGCTCCAGGTAGAAAGAAAGAGAAGGGACAAGCAAGCTCGTGTCTTGCCAGCTTCTGTGTGTTTGTTTTTCATTAGCCAGTGGGGGTCAATTTTTGACACTTCAAGTGGAGACGGAGATGGAAGCTGCACCCCAAGTAATTCACATTATTAACTCTTCTGTCTCTGTTGTTCAGGAGGAGGTGGGTCAGCATCTTTATTGGCATGGATTATCTAGGCATCTCATTCTGCCTTTCGCTTTTGCTGTGGCCCAGACCTGGCTGAAAAAGATGATATGTTTCCCTCCTTCCCCCCATTTCATCCATCAAACCAAGATATATTTACCTGGTGTCTTGTCTCTGCCATGCTACACGCCAGATGCTTCAGAAACAACAGTGAATATGACAGGCATGATCTCAGAGCTCACAGGTGCCATGACAGAGCATCTAAGAGGGATGTTGAAGGTGTTGAGGGAGCACTTGAGTGGGACACTGACTCAGATTTTGGTGGGGTAACCTCTACATCAAACTCCAACGACTGCAAGAGAGATTGCAAGGAACAATCCAATGCCTCCTACTCATGCCCACTCCACCTTCTTAGCCTGGCTGAAGGATGTCTGGAATATGAGAGCATGGTGCAAATTTAGGTAACTCCTTCTTTCCCAAACATCAAGCATTAATCCTGGTATTTGCCATGTCTAGGAACTACTTCTACTACTATTTATGATTCTTCAAATGAACTTTCTTTTTCTACCTGAATACATTCATTGAAAAAGAAAAGATGCCACTGGGTGTGGTGGCTCAGGCTTGTAATCCCAGCACTTTGGGAAGCTAAGATGAGTGGATCGTTTGAGGTCAGGAGTTCAAGACCAGCCTGGCCAACATGGTAAAACCCTGTCTCTACCAAAAATACAAAAATTAGCCGAGTATGGTGGTGCACGCCTGTAAACCCAGTTACTCAGGAGATTGAGGCAGGAGAATTGCTTAAACCCTGGAGGCAGAGGTTGCAGTGAGCAGAGATCATGCCACTGCACTCTAGCCTGGGAGACAGAATGAGTGGCTATCTAAAAAAAAAAAAAAAAAAAAAAAAAAGAAAGATGATATCACTAATCACTTCTAGAAGGTTATACTGGAAACACTTATAATATGCCATACATAGAAGGTGATATGGTTTGGATCCATGTCCTCACCAAATCTCATGTTGAATTGTAATACCCAGTGTTGAAGACAGGTGATTGGGTCATGGGGCAGATTTCTCATGAATCCCCTTGATGCTGTCCTCGTGATAGTGAGTGAGTTCTCATGAGATCTGGTGGTTTAAAAATGTGCAGCACCTCCCCACTCTCTCTTGTTGCTCTGGCCATGTGACCTGCCTGCTTCCACTTCACCTTCCACCATGATTGGAAGCTTCCTGCGGCCTCCCCAGGAGCAGATGCCAGTATCATGCTTCCTGTACTGCCTGCGGAACTGTGGGTCAATTAAACCTCTTTTCTTTATAAATTACCCAGTTTCAGGTATTTCTTTATATTAGTGCCAGAACAGATTAATACAAAAGGTAACTATAAAAGTAAGCACAATACAAAATGAAGGAGTGTTATTAAATGCCAGCTAGATTCTGTGTTGGAGCCTGAGGCTTGTTCTGTTCTAACACAAGAAGGTTGACCAGCAAGCCTTGGTGCAGGAAGGACAAAGGAGGACCAAACTAGACATTCTCTATGAGAGAGCTCAAGGAAGAAAAAGAATGTTGAACCTAAAGAATCACTATGGGATTCAACATTCTTAAGGTCATGAGTGTGTTCGACCTAAAGCCACCTTCTGTGCCTACGTACACAGTGGTGGTTTGTGTCCCACACTCTGGGAGGAACCAGGCAAGATTGGTCCAGTGGAGTTGGACCACACCGTTGTAAGTAATGAAATAACAAAGGCAATGCATGGTTTTGAACTCCTTGTTAAGGAGTTGGGACTATGTATATATATATATATATATATATACGCATATATATGCATATATATATATGCATATATATATATATAGTAAGTATAAAGTTGTGTGTGTCTATATATATATATATAGACACACACACACTTAAAGTTTTGGGATACATGTGCAGAACGTGCAGTTTTGTTACATAGGTATACGCATAGTATAACGGCTTGCAGCACCCATCAACCCGTCATCTACCTTAGGCATTTCTCCTAATGCTCTCTCTCCCCTAGCCCCTGACAGACCCCCTGGTGTGTGATGCTTCCCTCCCTGTATCCGTGTGTTCTCATTGTTCATCTCCCACTTATGAATGAGAACATGTGGTGTTTGGTTTTCTGTTCTTGTGTTAGTTTGCTGAGAATGATGGTTTCCAGCTTCATCCATGTCCCTGGAAGGACATGAACTCATTCATGAACTCATTCTTTTTTGTAGCTGCATTGTATTTCATTGAGATTTTATCCTAAAAGAATGGAAAGCCAGGGAAACTAGCAGATGGCTGGCTAGCCCCATCTGATTTACATTTCAAAAAGACCACTCACCTGCAGTGAGGGAATGGATAATGAGAAACAAGTCTGGGAGAAGGTAGAGAATAGGCTCTTGGGGGAATCCAGCAGGAAGAAAATAGTGGCAAGACCTAGAAGAATGGCTGTGGGGAGGGAGAGAAGAAGAATCTGTCAAATCTGTTGATTGATTGGATGAGGGATATAACAGTTGCACAAAAATGTTTTCTGAATGATATGACTCATAGACCTTCACCCTATAAAAAGCAGGTCAGTCCAATCATTCTTGTATCATTTTTTGGCCAAGAATCCTGAAGCACTGCACCTGTACCAATTAACAAGTACCAATAGTCAGTATCATCTTTCTGCTCAGTCCTCGCTCTCCTCCCCAGCTTCTCTTCCGACTTCCTATTTAAGGTTTCTAATTCATTCATATAACTCAGAAATAAAGTCTGCAAACCAAGGAGCGGGGACAATGATGTAGTCCCGTGTGGCTCGTTACAGGAACCAAAGGGTTGGGGAGGTTTCAGTTTCTCCCATCACTTTGCACTTGTCCTAAGACATTGGTTTTTCACTGGTGGGGTGTGGGGGTTGTGGCAAATCAGTTCCCCCCGAGGATATCTGGCAATTTTTGGAGATGTTTGTGGATGGGGAGGTGTGTGCTAGCCACATCAAGTGGACGGAGACCAAGGATGCTGCCAAACATCCTACAGTGCACAGGACCACCTCTCCCAGCTAAGAATTATTGACCCAAAATCTCAATAGAGACTGAGGTTGAGAAACCCTGTCAGAATGATGGAAATGCCAGAAAGTGCCTGGTGAGGGTGGGGGGGGCGGGGCATGGTAGGGCAGGTGCTTCTATCGGGACACTATTATTTGCTTTTAATAACCTGTGTGCTGTTACAGGTGTGTGTGAGTTGGGGGCAAGGAGAATGGGAATGGAGAAACACAAATTCCTCTGAGTATTCTGGGATCAGAGTCAGAGTCAGGCAGCCAACAGAAGAGGCAGCAGCCCCAGACTGGCCCCCTACTCGCCAGACACCTAGGGTTTTACTGGATAGCAGACACTTTGAGGTGACTTTCATGGGGAGACAAGGTACATCTGCAAGGGCAGGTCACTAGCTCCATGGTACCACAGCAGGTGTGTGCTGAAATTCTAGCAATCTTCGTGCTCTCTTGGCTAGTTTCCAAGCCTGCCCAGAAAACAAGCATCTCTGTTTTTAGAAGATGGTAGCGATGATTACTTTTTCCTGGGGGAAAAAGATGCCAGAAAGATAAACACTTTGTAAATCACTGCATGCCTCCTGCCTGCAAGCTTGGAGTCTGTTTGTGAGACATTTATCTCCTTGTATACTCACTATCCAAAATTATCATTTAATTAATAAAACTAATAGCCTGAGGTATGCTGATCAATAAGAAAGAGAATGGAAGAAACCGAATCTGATGCATCATGGTATTGAACTGTGTGCAGAAAGCTGTGAGCCCTTACTGTTAAATGAACATGCTTCCAGTCCGCTGAGATACTGAGAGAGCTGGGCCGAGGTGTTCCTGCAGCATTTGGGAAGTTAGAGAAATGGCATGTGCAGACATCCTGTTCTGATTCGTGAGTGAGATAAGCATTGCGTTTCCCTTTGTTTAATGAATGTAGAGGCTGTGGATAGAAACGAATTGACTTTCGTGTCAACTGGCAGCTCCATATTCACTTTTGTGGACAAAAATAACTCTATTATAGCCGCACAACCTAGTAGATAACTACAAAATCCAAAATTCAAAGGATAAAACTCTGATTAAATATAAATTGATGGTCGGGCACAGTGGCTCACGCCTGTAATCCCAGCACTTTGGGAGGCTGAAATGGGTGGATGACCTGAAAGTCAGGAATTTGAAACATAAATTGAGAGATTTTCATAGACTTCTTTAAGAATCAGACAGATCTTATAGCTAAGTCAGGTTATGTAACAAGTCAATAACTTCCAAGGTCTGTTCTTCACTATATAGTGGAAGAGTCTCTGTCTCTGCCCATTGCCCCCCTTCACATTTTCTTTCTGAGTGTTCCTTCCTGAGACATCTCTGAGAGGCCTCCTGAAAGCTAGTTGTTAGACAGATGCAAATCTAGAGCACATGTGCTCATAGCAAAGAGCTCCTACTTGGCTTGGGCTCCAGAGTCTCACTGATGGGTTCAACATTGCTATCATAACTTCAGAAGCAAATGGCAACTTGCAAAGGTTACCCCATCCCGTGGGCTGCATCTTTTTTCTAGGGCCTAGGATGCAAGGAGGCACCAAGCTAATCTTCACCTGGGATCAAGCAGAGGTAAAGAAATGTCCGGGTTTCAATACCCAGCAAATGCATCCAGGCTGACATTGGTGATCAATGTTGCACAATGAAAATACCACTAAAATGCATTAGCAGGTTGAAATCCATAACTTTTGCCATCTCTGGGACCACTGGGAATCCTTCCTTTGTGAACTCTTGGGCCAAGGGATTATCCTTTCTTTGAATTATAGTGAAATCTGTCTTAAGTGATCATCTAGGGACCATCCAAAATTCGTAACTTGGTAGAGGTTGAACTTTAGCTAAAGGTCAAGCAAAATTCTTCTAGAAACCTTAGGGGTTGCTTAAAGGTGAAATAAAACATTGAAATGAAAATGGACTTAATCCCTGGTTTATGAACCAAGTAGCACAGCTAAGCAGGCTGAGGGATGCACTCAGCTCACAGTGCACTTTGACTTATCTTTCTGAAATGCCTCATCTGTCTGTCAAGTGCCATAGCCTTTCTGGCTTATTAATCATGTGCTTGGCAATGCTCTTATTTGCTATGGATACCCATATGTTTTGAAGACCTTTGGCTGTGTGCTTGGGACCCATGGCAGGGGTGATGTTATAGGTCATTCCAGGTCAGGCCTTGCTCACAGTGCAGGAAATGTAGCCCACCAATGCCTTTAGGATCCTACATGCCTTTTTCTGAGGGAAACTGGCTTAACCAACATTAGCATTGATTCAGTAAGAAGGTTCTGGTAAGGAGGACTTTCTTTAAGAGAGGGATCTTTATTCTAGTTGATAATACAAATAATTATATTTATATCATCGAGGCCTAGCATAGAAAATAAAATAGGTATGTAATTTATCTTCTAATCCTCTCTGAAGAACTTAGAGGATAATTTGTAGCCGTCTTGAGGTATCTCTCAATGTCTTAGGTTGAGCTGCTATAAGAGAATATAAACTAAATGGTTTAAACACAGACATTTACTTCTCTTGACTCTGGAGGCTGGAAGTCCAAGATTAGGGTGCTAACATGGTCAGGGTATTGGTGAGGACCCTGCTTATGGTTCAGCTTCTTGAGGTATCCTCACGTGGTGGAGAGAAAGCGCTCTGGTCCTTCATGTTTTTACAAGGGCACAAATCCATCCCGGAGCTCTGCCCTCATGACCTCATCTAACCCTAATTACCTCCGCAAAGGCCCTACTAGCAAATATCTTAATTTGATTGTGGTGTTAAAGTATGAATTTGGGGAGAGTCGCTGGGGCTCACACATTCAGTCCACACCACCCTGGAACTCCAAGGACTAAGGCTAAGCAGGCAGAATGGAGGAAGATGGAGCCAATGTGCTCTCCTGATTCCTTCCCGTACATAGAGAAGGAACCAGACACGTGGAATGCAAGTCCCAGTTGCAACACATTTTGTAGCTTGGACTGTTCACTGAAAATCACTGACATTCTACTTCTTCATCTGTAACAAGAACAAAGCAACCCTAATACCAATCGCTGTCACTTATTGGGCCATTACATATCAAACTCTAAGCTGAGCTGGAACTTTACCTACGGTGTGTCTTGGTGAGTTCTTACCTTTGCATTTCAATTCCAGTGATGGTGTCTCCATTTGAGGAGATAAGAGTGTCCATGAAAGATTGACCAAAAACACCTACTTTTCCGGGATTCTGAGAAAACCTGTGACTTGGCAGGAGACAGCCACACACAGGGACCCATAGGTAGTGTCCATTTCAATGGGAAGAGGGGTAAAATTGACTTTCGTGAAACTACTGTGAGCCAGGTTATGCTTGTGGCTTTCACCCACCTTCTGCCTAGCAGCTGTTTCGCAAAAGTCCATTTTACTCTGTTTCCCAAAGAGATGGACATTACCTGTGTGTCTGTGTGGTCATGCAGTTTGGAATCCTCCTCTCATGGGATGGGAGTTTCCTCACCATTTGTTTATCCGTCATGTGTTTATTGAACATTGCTCAGTGCTAGGAGCACAGCAAGGCACTGAACTGGCCCTGTTGTTCACTGCATTTCAAGTTGAAATGGAGGTGAAGGATGAAAAGGTAGAGCACTGGTCCCATGGGGAGAGACACTGACTTGAGGATTTCTCGATCTGGAAGCAACGTTTACCTCGTATGCTCAGATCAGTGTTTCAAGGCCTTTTGTTGTTCTGTATTACTGATGACTACGTATTTGGGTAGTATAACTTAGCCTGTAGACAGAAGAAACTGGTGTTTTGGAAAAATGATGTTTTCCTGAAGGGAAGGCATACATACCCTTTATGCCTGCCTCACATAACTAAAGCCTTATTTATGTTGATGGCAAATGGAACTAATATAGCACACAAGATAAATCGTCTCAGCTCAGAATTCTCATTGAAGGCTCCCTGGAAGCTAAGCAGACAAACACCACAAAGTCAACCTGTAGACAAAGCCCAGGAATGGCTTATGTACATGAAGGTTTAGTACTGTTGGCTTCAGTTTCCTGGAAGCTGCCTCTTGGTACCTGCCCAGAACAACCATCTCTCTTTCCTTAATAATATTTACATTTCTGATCACAATGGTTATTTCCAAAAGCACCCCCAGAGTCATGGCATCTCTTTCTAGAAAGCCTTTATGTCCAAGCTAATGAGCCAACAAATAAATGGCCAATGTTTCATGGAGTCTGCAAACTTGGATGTAGTTTTCTTCCCTGGCTGAAGTCAGGGTAATGCCAAACTATTAGCTTAACCTTAAATCAGTACAAGTAATTAGTGGTGCCCATTCTCTTCCTTTCTAACAGTGGAATAAAGGCAGATCCACCATCTGGTATAGGCATTAGCCACTTTGAATTAGTCTTTGTCAGGTTAAGTATATTCAACTCCATGTAATTGTGAGGTTTCTTACTAAAGCTAGTTGACTGGTGGGAAGGAGTAAAAGAAAAGATTAGCAGGAACCCCAGGTCAACAGCTCCAGGTCTACTTACTGTTTTATAAGTAGAAGAACTTTAAGAAGAACTTAAGGTAAATAATAAACTTATAATTTTCTCCACAGGACCCTTAAGGTTCTTAGGATTCAAAGCCTGTTTCTGTACATGACAGGCCTAAAGAACTTCCCATATAAGAAGGCTCTGTCTCAGGGTTTGTCCATTTGTGGCCCATATGCCGAGTTGGACCTGCTGCTTGTCTTTGTAAATAAGTTTTATTATAACACAGCCATGTCTGTGTATGGTCTCTGGCTCCTTTTTCACTATGGTGGCAGAGTGTTTGTGGCATAGACCATATGGCCTGAAGAGCCAGAAATAGTTACTCTCTGGCCCTTTACAGTAAAACATTTGCTTACCCCTGCTCTATCCTAAAATGGGGAATAAAGATTTAAACTACATGCTACAATACAAGCTTTATGAGGCCAGGGGACATTGTGGTTTTGTTCACCTGTGTATTACCAGGGCCTCCCGGGTAATAGCCACTCAACAAATGGAAGATTTTAGACCACCTCCCACTCTTTACAAGTTCCCTCCGCTTTTATTCTTTATCCATTCTCCTCCCACTGACTACAGGACTGGAGTCCCAGCTTTATCATCTGTCTTCAGTCTTACTTCCTCCATTCGCACTTTGTGAGCTACTAAATAAATGACATTCTACATTCAGTAGATACTTACTGATCCCTGCTAAAGTTCCAGGCACTGGGGGAGAGAGTGGTGGACAAGCCAGACCAGGCCCCGGCCTCCAAAGAGATTACTCTAGTAGGAGAGACAGACAAAAACAATGAAACACACAAACATCTTAGAGAGTGAGAAGGAAATGAAATATGGTATGATAAAGAAGGTATTTACGCAGTATGAATTTGGATAGAGGGGTTAGAAAAGGCCTCACCAAGGATGTAACATTTCAACTGATCACTAAATGACAAGCTGTAAACCTGGGGAAACCTGGGGCAGATATTTCTCTAAACGGAGTGAAGAGTGCTTGCAAAGCCATACATCCGGGATAAGCGTGGCATGTTCAGGAAAGAGAAGGGGGACCTGTGTACCTGAGCCATTGTTGAGCAGGCAGAGAAGATGTGGTTAAAGAGGCAGACAGCGGCCTAGAGGTCTTCAGGACCTGGCAAGAGATTCGAGTTATAAGGTATTAGACTTGGTCTAACTTTTAAAGGGGTCACTCTGGCTGTATTAAAGAGAGGTAGAAGTGCAAGAAAAATTATCACAGTGGTTTATATCAGAAATGATATAGTGGAGGTGGAGAGAAACAGGCTCTTTGGGATGTGCCTTGAAAGCAGGTAGACTTTTCTCATGGAATTGGGTGTGAAGGCTCAGAAGCTAAGAAGAATTGCTGGGTTTTGGCTTGAGGAACCAGCTGGATGATAGTGCTGTTTACTTTAAAAACTGAAGTAGGGTAGGAAAGTTACAAGTCAAGTGTTCTCTTTGGGTGATGAGAACTATGAGGTGCCCACTACATATGCAAGAGGAAAGATCAGATGAGCTATTGAACATGCATGGTTGGAGCTCATTAAACGTTCCAGGCTAGACACATAAATCTGGGAGAGAATATTGAAAGCCATGGCCTTGCATGAGACCACCTGGTTGGGAGGAGCGGTAGAAGAAAGTTCCTTAACTGAGAATCAAGCCTGGGCCACTCTGATGTTTCGAAGGTGGATATGGGAGAAGGGAAATCCTTTCTAAGCAGACAGAGGCTACTACAAGTACAAGGGGCCTAGAAGTGGACCAGGCTTGGAGTTCCTGGAGAATGTGACAAAAGTACAGTGAGCATGGGAAAGATTGGAACAAAATGAGGTCAGAGAGTTTAGATTTTATTCATGTGTGGTGGAAGGGCACGGAATGAACACGCAATAGGAGCTATAGATTAAGAATCTGAGTTCTGGCTGGGCATGGTGGCTCACGCCAGAAATACCAGCACTTTGGGAGGCTTAGGCAGGTAGATCATGAGGTCAAGAGATCGAGACCATCCTGGTCAACATGGTGAAACCCAGCCTCTACTAAAAATACAAAATTAGCCGGGTGTGGTGGCGTGTACCTGTAACCCCAGATACTCAGGAGGCTGAGGCAGGAGAATCACTTGAACCCAGGAGGTGAAGGCTGTAGTGAGCTGAGATGGCGCAACTGCACTCCAACCTGGCAACTCCATCTCAACAACAACAACAACAAAAAGAATCTGAGTTCTGAAGTCAAGAAACTTGAGCTTGTCAATAAATTCTGCTGCTTACTGGGCCAGTTAACCTCTTTGTGCCTTAATATTCTCATAGGTAATAACGGAGTGATACTAGTACCACACAGGGCTGTTGTGAAAATTAAATGAAATAATATATGCAATGTGCTTAGATCAGTGCTGAGCACACATAAGTTGTGCTCAGTACATGTCAGCTCTGATTATTATTGAAGGAGAGAATCATTTGATTTGACTTACGCTCTTAAATGACACTGGACTATAGGGACTTAAGAGTACAAGCAAGGGACCATTTAGGAGGCTGCTGTCATCAGGGGACACATAGGTCTTTTTTCAAATCCCAAAGAGTCTCTCTACTTTCCCTGCTATTTCCTGGATGGCCCATGACTGTCTCACTGTTCTCGGAGCTGGTGGAGCCAGTCAGGCCCTTATTTTGCACATAGCCTGTGCAATGTCCTGTATTATTATTTATGTCACATTTCTGTGACTGAGTCATGGGCCTAACTTGCCACTTTTTGAGTTTGGACCCTGCCCTCAGGTCCCTAATCGGCATGTGATTGTGAGCACTCATAGCTGTCACCTCCACTGAGTCTGTCTCAGTACACTGCAAAGACATGCCAGCCACAGCCCATTTCAGAAGAAATTCAAGTTATAGAACCCTGGAGTAGAAAAGCTATGAGACTCTGGCCTGAGTGCTGTTAGAAACCAGCCAGGAGGAAGGCCCATGCCCAAACCCCATGCTGCAGTGATGGGCTTTTCAGCAGGAATACAGTTTTCAGGCTCATTTAAATCCTGTAGACACATGTAAGGAGCTGGGCAGGCAATTCAAATTCATTTTCGAGGTCACAGCGCCAAACTTTGGCTGTGTTAGCTCACAGAAACATTAATGGGATAATGTGCTCCATCATGGAGAATGAGAATCAGAAAGACTTTAATGGGGCTTCATTATCTCCATCTGTCCATCCGTCACTTCTCCACCGCTCGCCACTTGAGAAATGAGAACACCCCCTACCTAATTAGATTTATCCTAATCTCCTTTCTGAACCATCAATCCTCTCAGAGGCCATCTGTGAGTTTAGAGTTCAGACCTTTAAGGATTATGCTAATCAGTCTTTTTCTAATTTAAAGTGTTCATCTGATGACCACAATTGGAAACTTCTGGCTGTGACAAATGGGAAACCATTCTAAGATTTCCTGCTAATTTTAAACACCCTCATCCTCACATAGGGGCCACATAAGGGACAGTTGCTAAGAAAAGAGCTAAGGACCTTTGAGCCAGGTAACGAGTTTTTTAAAAAGTGTGAGGAGAATTTTAATTCGTTTATGAGTGAGAGATGATTTGATTTATAAAATCAAACTGGAAGGTGCCCGAGCTATTAAACTTGGGAATGGATTGCGTGTTTGGGTGGTACAACCACTGATGTATAAAATGCACAGGAGAACCAATTCACGGAGGTAGGCATCTAGAGGAAAATTATTTTCAAGTAGATTTTCACACCTTCTGCATCTGCTGGAGCCTGTGGCCTGGTCACTAGAGGCGGGTAAGGAATGTTAAGCAGATTTCCGTGCAGAGAGGTCGCTCCAGCATTGCAGCAGTTTGAACCTGGTAGGAGAAAGGGCACCTGTGACAGCCTGTTGCCGTTCCCTGCAGACCCTAAATACCCCCAGGCCCTGATCTGGATGAATAGAAATCATCAACTCTGGAATTGGGGGTCCAGACAGAAGGCTCCATGGAATGACTGATGCTCAATTAATTGCTCTTTGAATTAATAGGCACAGGAGTCTAAACTGGGAATTACAGCCCAGAGCAGTGCTTCTGCAACCTTAACGTGCCTATGAATTTCTTGGCGATCTTATTAAAATAGAGATTTCAGTTCAGTTGGTCTGAGATGGAGCCTAAGCTCTGGCATTTTTTTTTTTTTTTTTTTTTTG
>NW_016107363.1:5208001-5216616 GCF_001604975.1 Cebus imitator
AAGTACTGGGATTACAGGCATGAGCCACCACGCCTGGCCAGCTCCTGCATTTCTAACAAGTTCTCAAGTGGTGCTGTTGTTGCTGGTCTATAGAACACACCTGGTGTAGCACGAGAAGTTAAGAGTTTGAATTTGGTGAGCAAATAGAACCACTTTAAGTCCTGTCCACTTTTCTGGTTGTGTAGACTTAGGAAAATTACCTCCCTCCTCTGCACTTCATTCATGCAACAAATATGTATTGAATCTCAACTGTGGGCTGTTTCACTGTGTTTAAACAGCTGGAACAAGACAGAAAATGATGCCACTCTCCTAGGGTCTTTAGTTTGACAGGGAGACAGGAAAACAAGATAACAAAGCCGAAATGTATCATTACAATTTGTGATAACTGCTAGCAGTAATAGTAATGGTGGCTTACGTTTATTGAGAACCTACTATGTGTGAGGCACTATTTAAGGAAGCTCACATATGTCAACTCCTTTAATCTTCATAATGACTGTATAAGGTATGTATTCTCATCCTCTGTTTTCAGATACAGACATTGAGGTACAGACAGGTGAGGTAACTTGCTGAACCTCACACACTGAAAAGTGGTAGAGACATGATTTTAAGCCAATCAGTCCAATTTGGGAATGAATGCGCGTGACTGGGGTCTACATACTTTCTCAAAACCGGCCAGATGGTAAATATTTTAAGCTCTGCAGGCGATTCAGTTTTTGTTGCAAATCCTCAACTCTGTGGCTGTAGCCCGAAAGCAGCCAGAGAGACAAGTAAATGAGCGAGTGTGACTGTGCTCCAATAAAACCCCTTTACCAAACCAGGCACCTGGCGAGATTTGACCCATTGGCTGACGTCTGCCAGCGCCTGTTGTTGATTAATATCCTAGACCAGTGCCGCTCACATTGTAGGGCAGCCCTGTCCAACGTAAACATAATGGGAACCACGCATGTGACGTTCAGTTTTATAGTAGCCACATTAAAAAAAAACAAACAAACAAAAAAAAAAAAACAGATTTGTTGTAATATTTTATTTAATCCAAAATATATTATTTTAGCAGGCAACTAACAAAACAATTATTGAGATATTTTACACTTTTTCACACTGTCTCCTAAATCTGGTATGTATTTTACACCAGCAGTACCTCTCAGTTCAGATAAGCCATGTTACAAGGGTCTGAGAGTCACATGAGGCTGATGGCTAAGGTCCTGGGCCAGGCAGCTTTAAAGTACCGAGGAATCATTTGGGATGGGGCCTTTAGTTCTGCTTGTCTAAAAAGCTGCCAGGTGATATTGGTCTGCGGTCCACACTTGAGACAGCAAGGTGAAGACTGCCGCCTGGGAAGGAAGCACAGGAAGACGATGGCACAGGAGGTGCCAGGCAGTGTAGGGTGCTCCAGGAAGGCTTCAAGAAAAGAGGGAGTTACATTGAAGCTGAGACCCAGAGGGTGAGAAGGAGCTAGCCCAGGGAACGGTGGGGGAAATGCTGTAAGCAGGATTTTTTAAATGTTTTCAATGAAGTGAGTCATAGCAAGCAAACACTTAACATTGAGCTCATCAGGACTCCTAGATTTTTGTGACAATACAAAGAGAAGGTACACAGCTTTTCAGACCCTCTAGGGTCTCCCTCTCCCCCATGCTGGATTAGGTATCCCTTTCTGTGACTCCCACGGTTGCCCATATTTTCCTCATCACAGCACTTTACAAGCTTTTTGCGGGTGCCTGCTCAGGTTCCGGGTCACCCACCAGGGCTGTGAGCTCTGGGCAGGCAGGACTTGAAGCCTATCACAGCTCTGTTCCCAGCCTGCTTGTCAACTTCTGTGCTTTGGCTGCCTGAGAATGAAGACAGTGGCCTTACAGAATAAGATTTCCACCGAGATCCAGCTGAATTGTTGACCCCTTGAAGACTTTAAGGTGGAAACTCTCAAACAAAAAATTCAAAGGAGGGAGATGAGCATTCTTTGAAGTAGGAAAAAGAGGACATGTGGTATCATATGAGCTTTGTGGTCACAGGCAGGTAAACCACAAACCGGAATGCCTACAAACGTGTTCATTATGGCAGTCAAAGTAAGTACATGTGAATGAGCTTTGAGAGGGGGCCGTGGCCCTATACTTCCTACCTGAGGCTGCTGATTTTCTCCGTGGGTATTTGCTGGCCACCACAGGGCTGAATTTGGAGTTGTGGATGCATGAGCTGATTGCAGTTACATGTAATTCAGCTCTTCTGGGTGGTCTAAATCTAAAGCCCTGCAAAGCCCACACCTCCAAGCTCCACTAATGTTAATAGAAGCCCACAGCGTTCTTTTGCCTTCTTGTTAGGATAATTTGACATTTTTATGGCACTGCCTGTCCCAAGGAGGCACTATGCACAGTGGTCAGGAGGGCTGGCCTTGGCTCCAGCCTGCCTGCATTTGCATCCCAGCCCCATGCCTACCTGGGCCAGTTCCCAGACCTCTCTGTGCTCAGCTTCCTCATGTCTGAAGTGGGGATACTAAGACTGCCACCCTAAGATGGTCATGAAGATTAATGAATGAATAAATGTAAAGTGTTTAAAACAGTGTTTGCACACAGTCAGTGTTCACTGTTACTATTCTAAATGGCTTCCACCTGCATCGTTGCGGATGTTCCTCCCAGCAATCTGTCAGTAAAGGCGAGGCAAACCAGGGTGATTTCTGCCTAATAGTATGGGTGATAAAAGTGAGATGCAGGCGATGAAACAACGTGACCCAGAGGGAGTGCTAGAGCTCAAGTCCAGGTCTTCTCACTCCAAATTCACTTAACATTCAGTTTCTACCTGCATTATTTGGGGCCGGGAACGTAGATAAGTGAATGCAAATCAATGAAGCACAGCAGAGCTCCCAACAGCGGTGGAGGTGGGTGTGCCAACATGGAGATACAAGCCAGTGATTGTGGAGGGAACCGTCCTGATCAAGGTTGTGCCAGTGCACATTCCGTGTTTTAGTAGTGTCATAAAGTTGCTGGGCTCCTGGGAGGCAGATGTATCCTTTGTGGGTCTTAAAGCTGTGACTCATGGATCCCTGAGGGTGTACAAACATTCTGGAAATTTTAAGTAAAGTGTATTCATGTATGTGTGTGCGCACATTTTTCTAGGGAAAGGAGTCATACATAGCTTTGATCAGATTCTCAAAGTGCTGACATGCCTAAAAATGATAAGTACTTCTGTTTTAGAGCAACTTAGAGGTAATTTGTGAGATTTTTTAATCATGAGAAGTCTGGGTCTTCAGTCTGAGCTTGTGCACGTCCCCGCAGGCACAGAGACATTACTGGTCTGAAGAAGGAAAGTCGTTTTCCTTAGGACAACCCTTTGTCCCATTCTTCCAAGTCAGCATTTCCAGTGATCTGCTGGACCAAGGAGTAGTTGACCTTGAGCTAATTATTTGACTGCTTAGAACTTTATTTCTCCATCTGCAAAGTGGGAGGTGATAGCTTCTACCTCACAAGGTTCTTTGGGGGTTGGTTTTACCCTCAAACATACCGCAAATGTAATAGGCCCTCAATGAACCTGAGGTCCCTCCTTTATCTGGTTTCGAGCTTTCTGTTGGATCTATTCCAGGAGATATTCTTGGAGAATTGTCTTTTTTCTTTTTTTAATCATATGCCCATGCTTTTCCTCCTGGACCAAGGTTGTATCTTTTCCCCAGAATGATTATCATTTCATGTCGTTGGCCTTTATAGAGCAGGTTTGTTTTCTCTTTTTCTCTTTCCATCTGTTATGACATCTTGGGAAAGCCCTCCTGTTCTTCCTTCCGCAGTTCTATTAAGTTATGCTCTCATAGTCGTTGTCTTTAGGAATTGGTAAGTGGCACTTTTGACCCATTATTTTCTTACGTGAGAACAAAATAAACCCGCTACTCTTACCCTATGAAAATTTAAATTCTATGTTGTTTCCCTCCAAAACTAGAATGCGGGGATTTCAAGTAGTCATTTTATGTTTTAAATAAAAGAGGCGATGTGCAAATATGGCAACAGCCACCACCTAAGCTTGACTCTTACCTTAGAAGCATTACAATGTTCATAGTGCCTCACCCACTTCTGGGATTTGTTGTATTGATTCTTTCAGCCTCCTGGGCAGAGAAGCAGAGTGGCATAAGCATGGGTGAGTTCAAGGACTGAGCATGGGAGTCAGAAAGGCCTGGTTGTGGACTCCTTCCCTGCCACTCGACAGCTGTGCAGACTTGGACGCATCACATAGCTTTTCCAAGCCTTGCTATCTGTGAAATGAGAAGTAGTGGTGACTATAGGCATTAGAGTGCCAGGGCTGCCATGATGAAGTACCACAACCTGGGGTGGGTGGCTTACACAATAGAAATCTGTTGCCTTACAGATCCGGCAACTACAAGCCCGAGGTGAAGGTGTGAGCAGAGTTGGTCCCTTCCGAGGGCTCTAAGGGAGAATCTGCTCAGTGTCTTCACCTCACTGCTGGGAGTTTGCTGACTATCTTTGGCATTCCATGGCTTAGAGATCTGTCACCCCAATCTTTGCCTTCATTTTCACTTAATCTCCTTGTGTGCATGGCTGCTGCTGGGTCCAAATTTTTCCTTTGTATAAACACCAGTCATATTAGATTAAGGCCCACCCTAATGCCCTTATTTTAACCTGATTACTTCTACAAAGACCCTCTTTCCAAACCAAGTTACATTCTGAGATACTGAGGATTGGGGCTTCAACATATATTTCAGGAGGATGCAGTTCAACCCCTAGTAATCACTAGCACATAGGGTTGTTAGGATGATTAGATGCGATAGCCCATAAAAAAGGGCTTTTTGCGGTGCTTGGCACATGGTAAGGCTAGGTGAATTGAGCCTTATTAGTGTGGGAATTTATCATGCCTTCATTTAACCAGAAGCTGACCTTTCTCCCTTATAAATCTGGGTATTTTTCTGTGTTTTGTTTAGTTTAGTTTTGCTTTTCTCATTTTTAATCAACCCAAATTGAAATGGACAAGGCAATGTACAGAACAGTTGAAACATGGACAGTTTTGTCATTAGACCATCAGAATTCCTTACACTTTCATTTTCCTCAGTTTGAGTTTATATTAGTAAAAACAGACTTGTATGTGTAAAAATACACAGAAACATACTACAACAGTTCAATCTGTGTTAATCATTTGAGAAGCTATCCTAAATAGCAGAATGATTTTATCTGAGGGGAAATTTTGAAACCAAAATAATTACCAGATGGCCATTATTTTCCAAAAAAAAAAAAAAATCAAAACTAGTCCAGTGTCTGAGAAAACGTGTTATCGGAATCAAATAAGCTGGCGGCAAAGTCTGCCGATTCCGTGTGTACTGCTGTGGTATCTGAAACATAATTATCAAGCTTAAGTTAATTAGACTAATGCTTAGAAAATCTGGCCTGGCAGCTTTCGGTAAGTAATTATATATACTGATTAAAAACGTAATATGTGCTGAGCAGAGGCAAAAGCAACTCCATTCGACACAGCCTGTGCACGTGCACAATTAAGCCACGTAGAAGAGCACACACAATGAGAAGGAACTTGTAGAAACCAGCAGGCATGCAGCCAAGCCTTCTATAGGGCGAGATGCAGGTTCCCACCTTACCCAATGGAGGGTGAGCAGGTATCACGGCGGGACCAGCACAGAGAGGGCATGTGACCATGCGTTCTCACTGGTTGGCAGACCACCCAAAACACACTCCAGACCACAGCCTGGGGCTCCGACCTGTCACTTCTGTTTCCTCTCAAGCTTCTCCCTCAACAGTTGATTAGCTGTGAGACAGCCAGAGGTCACCTTCCATGGTGATTTTCTAGCCTCTGAAATAATGAAATTGTCATTAACTATGGGTCGCAAACGAGGGTAGGATGCCAACCTCTGCATAGGCACAAGCATACCTTTCGTTTGCCCTTCTGCTGGCAGAGTGGTTTTCTTTCCAGCTTTCCCTAAAAGAGGGAAGTATATCATTCTGTGGGATCCAGGGGCAGAGACTGGAGGTACTCAAGGTTAGGCTGTCTACCCCGATTCTTTGTAAGTTTATTATGCCCGAAGACTGCCTTACTAGTATATCATATGGTTTAGATAACATAATTAAACTCTTATTTGAGGACTGAGGATAGGTATAACTGTGTCATCCTTCTGAATATTTACTGTGATTGGTTTATTTGGGCAAGAAGTATTTAGTGAATCTCTCCTGTGTGCCCAGCTTTGGTTTTAAAAGGTCATTGTTAAGGTTATAGATTTAGCCATACGACATTCATATCTGGGAAGTCAAATAAAGATTGGCTACTTAGAAAAGACATGATTTTGTCCCCATGAAACCTACAATTTAGAGGCAGGATACAAAAATTAGAAGGTATGTACAGTGAGTGTCCTGAAATGGAACCACCTTGGAGGGCCACCTAAGTCCAGCTTTGGGGGATCTGGGGAGGAAACCAGGAAACTGTCATTAATTATGGGTCGCAAATAGTATGTACAGAGGGCTGGTAGTGAGACACAAGGCAGGCGGTTTAAAGAATAACTCCTACTCACATGAGATGAAAACAGACAGGACAAAGGGTTGAGAGAGGAGGGTAAAATGGTAAGGACCTACTACGGTGCCGAGATAACCGTGTCCAGGACCCATAACTCAGGACCAGAGCACTTGATAATCAAGGATTAGGAGATGGGGTTGAAATTGCACTGGACCATGACCTAGAATTCTGCGTTTTAAATAAGAGAACCCACAATATAAGCTTTGTCAGTCGTGATATTCCAATTCAGAGACTAGAAGCAGGCCACCCTGTTATATTTAATTGAGGGACCTTTTTAGTAGAGCAATGCTGAGGCTTTTAGTCCAATATGGCAGAAGACTCCAGCAATTCACTTAATCTCCCTGGGCCTCTGTTCCCTTCTCTATAAAATGGGGACAATAATATTGTGCCTCTACCTACCCCAGAGTTCGACTCTGCATGCAAAAGCACGTTAAGTTAGATCCTCAATTTAGTCTGTATTACTTAGCAAATGTTACATATTGTTATATGAGCAGGGGGAAGGCAGAGAAAGGGAGTGGAACCCTGGAGTCCCAACTGCCTACTAGCTATGAGATCACCTCCCTAAGCCTCAACTTCCTCATCTGAAAATGGAAATGACAGGACCATGGGGTAGGTACTCTTATGAAGAGTAAATGAGATCATGTTTGCCCCTGGCACTTAGCACAGTGTCAGGCAGAGAGCAAGCACTCAGTAGACAGAGCTCCATTAAAAACAACAGTTAACAATAACCACATAATTATGCCATCATTAATGTTGGGCTCCAATCCTTTGATGTTTCCACTTTCCCGGAGCAAAAAGTTCCCCCAGCATGGGACTGAGGGCAGCTCTCCTTCAGCCAAAAACAGCTCTCCATTTTTATTTTATCTTATTTTGAGACGGAGTCTCACTCTGTTGCCCAATCCGGAGTGCAATGGTGTGATCTCGGCTCACTGCAACCTCCACCTTTCGGGTTCAAGCGATTCTCCTGCCTCAGCCTCCCGCGTAGCTGGAATTATAGGCATCTACCACCATGCCCAGCTACTTTTTGCATTTTTGGTAGAGATGGAGTTTCGCCATGTTGGCCAGGCTGGTCTTGAACTGACCTTAGGTGATCTGCCTGCCTCCGCTTCCCAAAGTGCTGTGATTACAGGCGTGAGCCACCATGACCAGCCCAGTGCTCCATTTGTCATGGAAGAGCATTTGTTCCTTGTGGTTTATCTGCATTTTGGCGTCCAGAATCTGACTTCTCTCGTAAGCAGATGAGTTCCCTCTCAAGGCCCATATAACTTTTGCAATGTGAAAGAACAGTTAATCAGGGAGTTGTTTTGCCTCTGGGATGCCTGAAAATCAGTTTTCTTGATTTAAAAGAAATTTAATTTTGGCATCTGACACAGTCTGATAACCAGTTAGGAACACTCACAGATTCTGAAGCAATAAATTGGCTACTAGGCTTCACTCTAATGTCAATGAATTGGTGTCACTTATTGCCAAAATCAAAAAGAGAGAAAGGAGCAAAATTGCTTGGAAATTAGTAACTTCTTTCAATGCCTTGTCTGTGTTTCCTACCCAAACAGCAATCAGTATGTTGTTTCTTTCCCCAATGATAGGCAGAAGAAATGGAGACAGAGTTGCAAAGCCTTCCAAACAGACTTCTTGGTGTGGGAATCAACATAAACAAAAGGACTAAAGAGATTATGACTTGTGGAAAACATGTGAAATTTATATTACTATGGCAGACATGTTTATTAAAATCTAGGCAAGCATTTTGCTGTGGAAATAAAACCTAAGAGCACATTTATGGAGAGGAGAACATTTGGATGACTATCTCACAGACATAAAGCTCTTAAGGCAGAGAAGTTTTAATTAAGAACAGCAACCTGTGTGAAGTGCTATACCCAAAATAGATTCTAGTTGGGATTTGGTGGAGGGATACATCAATTTCAGACATCTGGAATCCAATTAATAACTTCAGTGCTTTTATATGGCAAATGCTACTATGTTGCGAGTTCTGTGGACATCTTGGAATGGGAGCTAGATTTGTTTTTTTTTTTTCTTTTTTTTCCCATTTATTTATTTTATTGCATTTTAGGTTTTGGGGTACATGTGAAGAACATGCAAAATTGTTGCATAGGAAC
>NW_016107363.1:5222786-5233715 GCF_001604975.1 Cebus imitator
GGCCGGCACAGCCGCGCTGGCCGAAACAGCTGCGCTGGCGACCGTGAAGCTCCTCCGCCCGGGAATTTCCTAGTCTGTGGGCAATAAAAACGTGGCGTCCACTCACCCCCTGCGCTTTCACTGGAAGCTGCAATCCTGAGCTGTTCCTAAATGGCCATCTTGGATCGTCCCCCCTAGATTTCTATTCTAAGGAAAATTGCAGTCATCCTATGTTATCATCTTACTGCTTCTCAAGGATGGCGATTTTTGTTTTTCATCATAGCCTGATTTTCTTTCATTATGCAATTAGTTACATTTAATGATGATTAATGAGTATCTGCAAACCCATTGCCCAGAACAAAAGCTATGATTTTGCTACTATCCCATATCTAACAATATGACAGTCCCACACAAAAAACTGTCCCCTTGTCTTCTCACATGGAGTCATCCAGCATCCAGAATCCCATGGTCACCACTGTTTTGTGTCTTTTCATATAGTTTTAGGCATCTCTATGGATTCCTAAAATGCATCTATTTTTATTGTCTTTAGGGAAATTTTTAAAATTAATAATATATTGTTAAGATTTGTCCCTATGAGCTGTGTGTCACTCTCAAAAATTCATTTTGCTTGAGCAATAGTATTTAATTATGTGAACATATCACAGTTTATTCATCTACTCTCTAACAGGACGTTGGTCATTACCAGGTTCTATCTCTATTAATCAGAGCTTCTTTGAACATTCTCATGCATGTCTTCTTGTACACATATGAGAAGTTCTCTTGGATATATACCTAGGAGTAATATTGCTGGATTGTGGAGTATTGTGAATGTCAACTTTAGGAGGCAGTGCTAAACTATTTTCAAAAGGGGTTATTCCAGTATATCTTCTCAGCAGCAATGCCAGAGGAATCTTGGGAGTCCATATCCTCTTTAGCCCACAGAATGATTTCTCAGCATAGCTCATCAGTGAAGGATCAGACTGTCTCAGTGTAAGTCCAAGTTCCAACTCTCAATCAAGTTAATGTAAAAATATCATTTTCAAACATTGGTGATGTTGATGCTCACCTAAATCTAGCAGAGCTGCAGTAAGATCCCCTTTCCTGGAGCACTGCAGGTTTGGAAGTAATATGGCCAAAGGGATACAAATGTCACATAGATGTTTGGGCTAGAAAGTTTTAAAGATCTATGTCAAACCCTGATTCTAGGAACAGGCCATTTTCAAATATTTGTGTCTGGACCTTTATATAGATACCTAAAATTATAATTAGTTATTTCAAAGCATTTTATCTTTGTCCTTTAAAAACGAACGAATGAAACTCCTTTAAACCCTTGAGTAGCACTGAGGTGAGATTAATTAAAAGATGAGGACCCTTAAGTGATTTTTATAGGTTTTCCATTCATGAAGTTATAAACCTCAACAATAATATTTCAGCTGTATGTATCTTTCAGGC
Organism: Cebus imitator; assembly: GCF_001604975.1. Lineage (NCBI taxonomy): Eukaryota > Metazoa > Chordata > Mammalia > Primates > Cebidae > Cebus > Cebus imitator. The sequence continues at coordinate 5,224,218 of NW_016107363.1, forward strand.
ATGGCTCTTTCTCCAATACATCTTGAGCATCTCAGGCATAAACAATTGGAAGGTGAGATGCAAGTAGGCAGCTGAGAAAGGTGAGGGTATTGCTTTCCTAGCCTGAGCCTTCAAAATACTCAAGCCGGGCATTGCATTTTAATTTTTCACTGTGCTAAAGCTGTGTGTGTGTGTGTGTGTGTGTGTGTGTGTGTGTGTGTGTATGTGTGTGTGTGCGCGTGCGCACAATTGCCTTACATCTCTGTTGCCTATGCTGACTTCTGGATTATGGTCAATCATAGGGCATATAAAATGAAGTTAGTTGAACTCATAACAAAGAAATCTCAGTTTCTTTCAACTATTCTGGTTAGAAAAAAAAAGCATTTGAAATCCTCTGTGACAATCTGCTGTCATGCATGGTAAGCACAGTGTTTCCGCTGTATTCAAGGCTTTATGTCTTCATTTAAGAGAGTTTTTAAATGAAATAGAGAGAGGCATTTGGGAAAGGTTGGCTCCTAATTTGTTTGTGCAACTCACATGGGCCAGGTTCTTTGAAGGGCACTGGAATAGCTCCATCAGAAATTAATGGTTTTGTAGGCTGCACAGGGTATGTAACTTCCAACAGTTGAGTAGCAGCTTCAGAGGGTGCAGTTTTGTAACCAGAGGCAGAATGATCCTATTGTAGAAAGAAGGAATCGTGACCAATCCAGTGGACTGGTGAGTACCCTTAGAATATAGATTTTTATATTAGTCATTTTTCATCTGCCAGCGTATAAGATCCGGTGCCAGGCACCTGGCTAGATGGTGCTGGGACAGCTCTTTTAGCTCTGCCAAACATATGGTGCACATTCAGAAGGAAGTCCGCGAGGTCAGCCTGCATCCTTGCTGCTCCATGGTAATCACCACATGTGCAAATAACTTGCTGCTCACCTGCTTTTCTGGGGAAAGTTTACTATGAGCAGGGCTGATGTTAGGGTGTGTGAGAGGCCCAGAAGCAAACATCGAGCCCCAAAGTGTCACTGCCCATGTTCAGAGGCAGTGCTCAGTCCAGCTGTTCTGGGCAGACCTTTCTACCTTCAGCTTGCTGAGTCTGGATTTATTACAGCTTCGCCTGATTAATAGTCTTCTGAGCCTAGCACAAAATGGGTGCTTGAAAAGAGTGATGTAAGTGTATGAATCATTGAGTGTCTCTCATCTTCTAGCCCTTGTGCCTCCAGTGTGAAAGGGAAAAGAGATTTGCCCACTTCTCCACCTCATCTACCTTCTATGTGGGAACTTACTCACTTGGCTTCAGCCAGTGCACAGAACCTACAGATGCCTCCTTCTTCCCTTGGGATATTTGTGCTTGTCACTTCTCAACTGGCTGTCCTTTCCTCAGAGCAGTCTTTTCTGACCATATTGTCTCAGGTAGCTCGCTGTTTTATTCCCTGTCATGGTAGTGATAGATGATTACTTGCTAATTGCCTGTCTTCTCTCCCAGAATATAAGCCTCCCAAGAGCAATACCTTGTCCAGCTTGCTGACCATTACACTATGAAATACACTGCACCCGCATAGGGTATACACGTTCATATTTTTTGAATGAGCTCTGCAGAGAAACAAGCTTTAAATGCTTAGGGATCTGGATTGTGCAAAGCCCCCAGCTAGATCGGCTTCTTCAAATAAGTTTTATCTTGACAACCCAGTTGCTGCTGCCTGCCACGCTGTGTTGAGAAGGATTCTGAGGTTGTGCATTGTTGGTTGTGTGCTGTGTGCCTGCCTCCCCCTCTTGGTGTGTTTGCGTAGCATCTTGCAGTGCAGATTTTCCTTTCTCCTTCAAGAGAATTTCCTTGCCTGCACTTCCAAAGACTCTGCAAGGTACCTTTGAAGAAAGAAGCCATATGTAGCAGAAGCAAATAGGAAATGAAATGTTCAGGAGATTCCAACAAAAGCAGAAATTGGCCTTATGCTTCATTCCATTCCTCGTTCTGAGCACTGTGGGTTGACATCACTCTAGGATTAAAGGAGAACATTCTTGCTTAAACACCAATATCTGAAACACCAGTAGGGGGAGGGAGAAAGGCTTACAGAACATGACTGGCCAAGGAAATTGCTTTTTGAGTAAATGCTTCCTTCTGTGAAGTTTGCTTCATCACAAACCTCCCTTTCAGAAGGAGTTTCATTTCATTTCTCGGCAAGCATGTTTTCAGAGACAGGAGGCCTGAGGAAATCAAACTGGTAGAGCTCTCTAGTCCCTTTTGCCTCACGAGTTTTCTACCCATGGAAAAACCAGAAGGGTTTAGATACGGTGGCGCTTGGGATGAGGGGCTGGTGATCGGTGATTATGTCCTGAGAACTGCCCTGAGATGCAATTTTCCCCTCAGAAGAGGTTTTCTAGCGGGGCCCTCTGGGCTTGGAGGTTGATCCCTGTTTACAATGTTAGTTTTGCTTTCTATGCTGCTTTACCACCCATGTTTTCAACTATATTAACAAAAAGAAAGTTTCCCGGGAATTTATAGAGTGGATCAGAAGGGCACTAGACATACAGCAAATTTGTTTGCATGAGATGTACAGTTTGCTGCATGTCTGAACCCTAGTAGATCCAGTATTGGTGTGGCTCATCCAAACAAATACTATTCTGAATTATCCCTGTGACATTGGTTGGGTGATTTAAGTTCCTTGTTTTATCTTGAAAATGGGGGTGATGAACCAGCATAGCCAATATATTGGGAGGAAAAGTGTAATTTAGTGATGTATTTGACCAGTGCTTCGTGAAGACCTACTGCAGTAGTCCATGCTTATCTGCAGTTTCACTTTTCACAGTTCGCTACAATCTGAAACTACTAAATGAAAAATTCTAGAAATAGACAATTCATACGTTTTCATTACACACCATTCTGAGTAGTGTGATAAAGTCATATGCTCTCCCCCTCTGTCCTGCCCAGGATGTGAATCATCCCTTTGTCCATTGTAGCCTGTTAGTAACTGAGTAGCCATCTCTGTTACCAGGTTGATTGTCATGGAATCACAATGCTTATGCCCAAGTAACCTTTCATTTTCCTTAATAAAAGCCCCAAAGCACAACAGTAGTGATTCTGGCAATTCAGATGTGCCAAAAAGATACAAGGTGCTTGTTTTAAGAAAAAAAATGAAAGTTCCTAATAAGGAAATAAATTATATGATGAAATTGCTGGCTGGGCGTGGTGGCTCACGCCTGTAATCCCAGCACTTTGGGAGGCCAAGGGGGGCAGATCATGAGGTCAGGAATTCAAGACCAGCCTGGCCAACATGGTAAAACCCTGTCTCTACAAAAATGAGCTGGGTATGGTGGCACACACCTGTAGTCCCAACTACTGAGAAGGCTGAGGCAGGAGAATCGCTTGGGCCCAGGAGGCGAACATTGCAATGAGCCAAGATCATGCCACTGCATTCCACTCTGGGCAACAGAGCAAGACCCCATCTCAAAAAGAAAAAAGAAAGAAATTACTAAGATCCTCAGCAAGCAGGGCTCTTCTGTTTGTGCAATTGTGAACAGTGCATTGTTATTCTATTATTTTATTCTTAATCTGTTAGTGCACCTGATTTATACACTTAACTTTATCATAGGTATGTATGTGTAGGAGAAAACAGAGCGGACATAGGGTTCAGTACCATCCATGGTTCCCGGCATCCCCTGGGGGAAGAACGGTGATTCTTGTACTGGTATCAGATATAGCAGTACAAAGATGGGTGTTACTGTGATTTCACAATGTGGGGACAATTCAGGCAGATTTCGTTTTTACCAAGTTTGATATTGTTTAGGGCTTATTATTATATGAAAAACAAAGAACTACTGTGTGAGTACAAATGATTTCTCTACTGAACCCTTGGAGTCAGACTCTTGCCACAGTGGGATTTTTGTCTGACACATCAGACCCAACTGTTGGGCAAGATTGTTCTGATCCCTTACAAATGTGAGGCTCACGCTATAGGTTGAGAAGAAAATCGTAGCAATGGGGTGTCCTAAGAATAAGTTATGTTTACACTTTACTCAGTCTATGCCAATGATTATCAAATGTGGTAAATCTCTAACAAGCCCTTTGTAGCGCCTCACAGCCCAGTTCCATGCTCCTGTTCTTTCTTTAGCTGTCCTGATGTTGTGTTGTAAGAAAGTTGTAAGCTGAGCACCGTGGCACCTGCCTATAACCCCAGCACTTTAGGAGGCAGGGGTGGCCGGATCGCTTGAGCCTGGGAGGTTGAGGCTGTGTGAGAGGTTGCAGTGAGCTGGCCACTGCACTCCAGACAGAGTTAGACCTTGTCTCAAAAAAAAAAAAAAAAAAAAAAAAAATCTGTAAATGGTGGTCAGTCAGGGAGCAGTGTTGCAGATCCAGGAGGCACTGTCTGGGGTGGTTTTTCTCACATACACATTTGAGGACAGAATTACTGATGGTATCCCTGACAGGAAGTGACTCCTTTGATGTTTTAATTGAAATCAACTCAGCTCAGGACCTAAAGCTGCAGTTGCTCTTTGCTGAGATGCTCCTAACAAGCTTTCAGTGGAACACTGTGAACTTTCATGTCTAATCAATTCCGGTGAGTTTTTTTTAATGGCAGGGGTGTACTCCAGCAAACCTGAAATGCCCACCTTGGTTCGTGGAGGTTTTATAGGGAACACAGCATGCTCCAAAGACCATTCACAGTGCAGTTAGTGGAGTAATATCTGGTCCAAATTATGATGCTAGCAAAGTTTCATTTGCTGCTTTGGCAGTCGGCTTGACAATGTGATACTTCAATGTATAATTGGATAAGCAATTGGGTTCTGTTATAGTACAGTGGTTTGGCATAATTATTTTCCAGCAAGGTGATTTTCTAGTTAATATATACATTTGGGGGTTACAAATTCTTAAACATCAACACTCTATACTCCTTGAAAATGGGATGCCACTAATTATTATAAGAGCTTATTTCAGCATTTTGGCCCCACAGGCAGCACTAAAAAAATTTGCTTTTACTCTAGCAAGTTAAACTTTAGTCAAAGCTTTGGCAGCTAATCATATGATTAATGCTCCATTGATTACCTGAATTTCTCTTCAGAAAAGGAGGAAGAGTTGGGCCTTGGAACTTTCACAGTGAATAGAGGGACCCGAAGGTCATTCGTTTGCACATAGACCTCTCACAGTCTACTGCTCCATCCAAGGCTGCAGCTCACAGAATCCCTCACATAGAGAAGGGAGGCAAATGAACATATTTTTATACTGATTAATATTCAAAGAACTTCAGTGTTCTAAGGTAGCACAAGTGGCAGGCAGAGGTTTATGTTCCAAGACCATTTTCTGCCTCGTGTGAAAGCAACGGATGATTCTTAGGCCACCGAGTAAGTTCAGTGCAGGTGCCAGTCTGCTCAGTAAACAGCACATAGAGAAGGGAAGCTCCGTGTCTGGCAGGAAACATGTACTGAAAGAATAGGGGCAGGGAGGTGCTAGAAGGGTGAAAGCATCCAGAATCGTGCACTATGACTCAATGCCAATCAGAATGGTCCAGGAAGGCTTCTTGAGGACTTTAAGAAGTGAATGATTGATAGAAGAGAGGCAGAATGGATATTGGGCATGAATGGAGTGACTTTCGCACTGGTTCAGGTCAATCATGGCAGGAGAGCCAGGATCTGTGTGTGTTTTATAGACAAACACCAGGGAGGAAGCTGCCAGATGAAAAGGTCCATCTCTAGGGAAGGGCCAAATCCTCTCGCTTATAGGCCATGACACTAACTAGCCTGTGGGACAAATGAGCCCCCTCTCCTCATCCATGCTGCCCCCACTCCCAGAATTTCTCTTCTGATTGCTCCCATCACTTTCTCCCTTTAATTCATTCTCCTTCCAGGACATTCTTTATGAGCAATTATTCTAGTCCTTTTACTTCCTTGCCTCTGATCCTTTCCTATCACCAAAACCAAAATCCAAACTGCTCAGCCAGCCCTGCCCACAAGGTGCAAGTGATCCGCCATCCCCCGCAAGTCTCCCTCTCAATCGTCCAGCCTGTTACCCAACCACCACACTTCCTTTAAGGTCTGCACTTGCTATTCTTTCTGCTTGAAATACTCCTTTTCCTGCCCCTTTACTTAAATACTCATTATTCACACCTCAGCTTAAATGCTACCTCTTCAGTGGAGCCTTCCTTTAAAACCTGCCCTACCCAAAGTTCTGCCATCCCTGCAAATCGCTGTACTGTACCATTTTTTGATGGAGCTCTTATAATAAAAAAATGAAGTAGAAACTGCCATCTACAAATGTCAAAGGCCAGTGCACCACCCTCACATCCTGAGTCACCTTTTTCCCACCTCAGTCATACTTCCCTCCCCAAGCGCTATTTCTCAAGCTGTACATGTCATGTTTTCGCACCATTTCATTTCATATATTTTTAAAATTGATTCTTATTTTTAACTTAAATATACTTTAAAAGGAGGCTTGACATGACTTGCCACAAATTAGAGATACCTCTAAAAATAAATATGATCTAAACAAAACAATCTTATTATATTCTAGCTAGAGCCTGGATGGCTCTTCTCTTTCTCTTAGAGGTCCTGTTGGTGCCTTATCAAGGACATACTAGTACCACTAAGACTTTATTATTGAACAATCAGATGGACCGAAAGATCATTGAAAAGGGAGTAAGTTTCTCTCAAGATTCAAAGCTGTTTGCAGCTTTGCATTTGTAGGACCAGAGATCATCTTTTAGAACCCCAGCCTGCATATTCCATCTTTAAACAATGGAATGTTAAGGATTCTCAAAGTGGCAACTGAATTTCAGCTCTCTTGAGGACTCTGATACATGTTTTAGTTGCCTGGAAGCCAGGCCAGGATTCATCAAGAAACAGTGCTGGCGTTAGTTGGTGAAGCTGACCATAGGTACAAGTTGCCTTGCCAGGGAACTGGCACACACATCATGTGTTTAATGAAGCTGTTCCCATTAGCCAGAATTACCCTTTCTTCAAAATCTCATTACCATCTTTTAAGCCCAGTCCAAGTCCTTGATTTTTAAAAGTCAATCTCAGACCCCAATTCCAGCAAGAATTATTTACACGCCCCCGGCACCAGATATTCCAAGAACACTTTGATGGAACTTCTAGTTCAGTATTTAGGTCAGTCTGACTAGTATTAAATTATGTATGCATGTATCTGTCTGCCCTATTGTGTGGTGAGCCTGAAGAGGCAAAGATCTTGGGCTTATTTATCTTTGGATTTTTCATAAGACCTAGAACAGAGCCTGGAATATGTCATGTGCTCATCAAATCTTGGTTGAACAGAAAGTAATAACAGAGAATTGAATCTAAAAAAAATAGTTATTTTCCTTTTGAGACTTTATATAAACTCCTGTGTAAACAGACCCATCAACCCATAAGCAATGGTTTATTTAAGCTCTCTACTTCTGTGTGCTGTTTTATAAAAGTGATAATAATGAAATATGTTATTTTATAAAAACATCCAAGTTTATATTCAGCCGTTTGCTTCTGTAAAAAGAGCATTAAATTAGTTTTCCCCCTTTTGAAGACAATTTGGCATTTTACTCCAGGTTAGTTCCAAATTCTGAAAAACATTTAAATTATTGTGAATCATTCCTCCTACTGCATTCCATTACGGAGCTCTAAAAATGTCAATAGCCAAGGCAGTTTGAGCAATATGGCGGGGAATTAATCATTACCCCATATACCTTGTGATAACACACTCAGTGCACAGGAGGGAGCACAATGTCAATATCGACACATATCAGTTCTTCCATCAGAAATCCTGTTAACACAACCTTCCCCAAAAGCCATTTCAGACAGATCAAGTGGGATGACTACAGATGCAGTTTTTTAAAAAAATCTCTTTTCAAAGCTATGCAGAAATAGAATTTGCTTGGAGAAGCCAGCGCAGACTTTAATCTGTTGAATGTGAAAACGACTTTGGTTCAAGTTTTTGCAAACTTTGTCACTTAGGCGTGCACTTTCCATTTGTGAAAACAGTTTTGACTATTGTTGTTGCATCAGAAGGAAACCAGGATGTATTACATCAGCCTTGGTGTTGAACATTTTCAGAGCAAGCAGAGTCACATTTAACTTATGTGACTTACCTGCAGAAAGGAGAGATGGAGAACTATAGTGCACTGAATCTCAGACACAGCCAGTTGGAAGTGTTAGTTTATGTACTACTAAGAAAGGAAAACACTGCCAATTAAATTATGACACACTGTTGGTTATAGGACATGTTTAGATTTCAAAGATGTTAAAATATGAAAGAATATGTACCTTAGAACTGGTGAACTAAGGAATTAAAATAGTGCAGGTTGATTTACGCCGCATTCCAGGCAGTAATAATAAGCTTTGGAGTACATAATGGCCTTGAATTGTATCTTCCTGCACATGGTCTCCTCTGTTTTTTCCCGGATTCACAGCCAGACAACTTTGAGAACAACCTAGTTAACCAAATGCAAGCCAAGATCTTCCTGTGATACCTTTTTACGGGGTCTGCTAGGGTGAGTTGTCAAATAAAATACAAGAAGCCCAGTTAAATTTGTATTTCAGGTAAACAGCAAATAATTGTTTAGTATAAGGATATCTCAATACTGTATGAGACATCCTTATCCTAAAACAAGTCACTGAGTGTCCTGTATTTTTATCTGCCATATCTGGTAAACGTACCCCTGGGGTATTGACTGCCTTTGACCTCCACCACATTCTTTTATCATAGGACCTTAGCTTTTACTGTGAGAAACCTTGATTAATACCTTCACTCCTTACGACAACTCTAAGGAGCTACATTTCCTCCCAAGATTTGGGTGTCTCAATTAGTTGCTTTGGATCTGAATTCTAATCATAACTTCTAATCCTTCTACAAAGTAGTTAGGTCCAAAAGATACAGATCACTGGGGAACTATGGAGATGCAAAATACTTTTACTCCTAGAAGCAACCTCTGTAAAGTTTTTAGTGCTCGTTGTCATTAGGTCAGTGTTATTTTAGCCTAAAAATAATGCTAATGACAGTAGGAGTAGCAGCAGCAGCAGGGAATATGAAATACCACTTACTATGTGTCAGGCATGGCACTGCTCACAACTCTTTTTCCTACTCCCATTTTACAAAGGGGAAAACTGACGCTCAAAGAGGTTAAAGGTGTGCGACCCTGGCTGTGGGACCCCGACCCACGGAGGCAGGCACTCAATAGACTCGAGGCAGGACGCATGGTGACCGGTACCGACTTTATTGGGATCTCCGGGCGACTCAAGCGGGAAGGGAAGAATCCCACGTGCTTTCTTTGTTCGGTTGACTTTATAGGGACAGAGGGCCTGGGGCGGTGGGAGAGCTGACCTGGCAGGTAGTAATTGGCTAGGTTGATTGCTGGGCAGGAAGCCTGCCGGGCGGGAGCTTGTGGGACGGGAGGTTACGGGAGAGCTGGTGGGGTGGATGGTGATTGCTTCAGTGGGCCGCTGGGCGGGAAGGTTGCTGGTCTTGGGTCCGGCCAGGATAGAGTGAGATAAGGGACCCTCCCTGTGGGGGAGGAAGGGCCTTCCTTTTCGGGAATTAGGCCCTTT
>NW_016107363.1:5239565-5304113 GCF_001604975.1 Cebus imitator
GGGGAGGAAGGGCCTTCCTTTTCGGGAATTAGGCCCTTTCCACATGGCTGGGGAACGGGGCCAAAAGTCCTCTACCAGACAAAAGGAACTTGTTCTTCTCATTGTTCAAGCTCAGACCTAACTCTCGCCTTGTTGGAGAGCCATTTCTGGATGATCCATAGATAACCTCTCTCCCTCCATCACTCTTTATCATAAGTTTTTTTGTGAAACCAAGGTGATACTCAAAAGCCTTTGCAGTGAGGGCAGCTCTATCCAGCACCCTTCCCATTTGGTAATCCCATCTCACTAAGAATTGGCCATTTGGTGTCTACCCTCCCTACCTGTGTGTCCCAGGAGAACAATAAAGGAGTCTGGTTCAGTGTTCCAATGCTAGGTCTGGCCGCTGGCATTACAGGGACAGAGCAAATGTCTGGTGTGTTAACAAGTAGTCACCGCCCTCCCCTGTGGACAGCCAAAGTAATCTGGAAGGCTTATCAGAAGTGAAACTCCTCCATTAAAGTTCACCCATGGCAAATAGTGTCTTTTGGATAAACTACTATATAAGATCATTAGAGCTTTCTTTCTGTTAGCCAGGCAAGAAGTTGCAGCCACCAGGTTCTTAGATTGCTTTAGGGAAATGGAACTTTACTTCAAACTGTAGCATTTTTAATCTTCAAGTTACCTGGATGGATCTTCTAGGACACAAGTCTTGCCCACCAGGGCCTTTCCCAGACTCCCTATTTCTGCAGAGATTAAAAATCCATTCAAACGCTCCAGAACTGCATCCGCATCTTAGTGCTGCAAAGACAAGCCTTGTAGCCCAGACATCCTGTGGACAGAGCATAAACTGAAGAAAAGCAGTTCCAGAGCAAGGCTTGCAAAGGACAGCAGTTATACTGTTGATAGGATCACAAGCAATGTGCTTAAAGGCAAACGTATTATTTCTATATGTATGTGGGCTCTATCTACACACTTCTCCCACCAGCAGTGATTCTCAACAATAAGTGCACCTTAGATCTGGCTGAGAACCTTGGTTTTAAATTCCCAAACCCAGCCTACCCCAGACCAATTAAATCAGAAGCCCTGGGGTGGGTTTTATTTTTTAAAGCTTCCTAGATGATTACGGTGGGCAACCAGGGTTGAGCACCGCCGTTCTAAACAGAACTACATGCTTCCATCTGGGGCTTTTAAGAGAGAAATCTAATAACTTTTAAAAGCTATGTACAACAGAGTTTTTGCAAAGATGATTAGTTTTTGTTTTATTATTTCCTACTTCCCATAAACAACTTCTAAAGATTGGCACAATGTTACCATCTGTAAGGCATACGACAATAACAGACGGTCGCCTAATAATCAGGAAGGCATTAACATTCACAGGCTCTAAATTATTTGGATTCATCTGGCATGATCTCTGTTGATGAGACCACTTAATGCTTGATTTCTGTGTCTTCCAATGGCAGTAGCAGAAGTGGGAAGGCCATATTTCCTGGGTTTTGCATGTCTCTTTGTCATCCTGTCGAATTGTTACAAGATGGATTTATAACAGAGCTCAAGGTAGTATCAAAATGAAAATTAGCTCTTGAGTAGAAGAATGGCAATCCCGTTTCACTTGCCTGTAGCAACTGCAGCATGTTTGCCTCTGCAGGGAAGGAAATGACTTCTTAATGTGCTTTTCTTCCTAAGGAGAATTAAATCTACATGGCAAAATGTAAAACCAGTGTGCTGGCAGCCAAATTCAGAAGGGAAGATCCATGACCCTCATAAACGTATCTGTGGCCCGGTTGTATGTTAATGAGCCTCATTTAGGCTCAGACTCAGCTGGAGTGCAAGGCTATGGTTCCCTCACTGTTTTGCCTTCTGTACCAACGTTGCGCTGAAATAAATGGGGAAATTTCTCCATCTACTACGAGCTGCCAGAGTAGGGGCCTCTAGGTTAGATTTAGAGTTTGGGGCCTGAGATGGCAAACGTCATTATTTTAGTTGATAGACTTTTTGCTGAGTTGGCAAGATTATTTTTAAAGGATCAACTTTTAAAAAGTCTATATTTTAAACTGTTAAGTCAACCCTTTACAAAATGGAGAGGAACAGTATCTGTGGGATTGTCTTTAGGGACACTGCAGATCCTTCAGGATAAACAAAAAGGCAAAAGTTGTTGTTGGGGATAATTCTGTCACCTACCACTATGTAGCTGGGTGATCTTTGGACCAGGGTATGAACTTCCTCAGAACTCAGCTTCCTCCACAATAACATGGGGTTGAATAGCATCCGCTTCATGAGTCATTGTAAGGATTAAAAAAGATGATGCACGCCTTTCATATCGTTAATGCTTGCTATCATTGGTGCTATTAGTTTGTCTCAATCTCAAATGACTTTTAACACAAAACACTATACTGCGCATTCCCATGAAGAATGAATGAATAACCTGCAGCATTTTACAATGTATAGAGCCACACACGGGAACAATAAATTTAGTTAATGAAATTCAATCGTACTAGGAGATTAAGGGAGAAAATTGAGCTCTTCTAAGGAAGAGAGTTCTGAGAACATCCTCTCTGATAGAACTGAAATTTTATTCGCTCTATATGTAAATCTGAGACATACACACAATTTTTTAAGATAAATATACCTGTAATCTGAGGAGGAGTTTAAAAGGATTCAAGTGTTAATTTTAAGACCAATTGTTAATTTTTTGTAAGTTGTTTTCTCATTTAATCTCTTTTACTGTTTTCCTACTTGAAGCCTCTTTTAATGGAAATTTTTATTACTTACTCAGTTCTCATGGCCCTTATCATAAATTTGGTTCGCTGAACAAAACTGTTTAAAGTTCACGTAAGAAAGTTTAAACCAAAAAGAGTAGGAGGTAAACCACAGGCCACCTTGAAGGAGAGATGTGTTGGTGGCAAATACCATGCCTTCAAAATCCAGGAAGTAAAATAAATGAATGATATTTATTAAACATAAGAAAATTAGAACAGCGGTAGAGATTATGGGGATGGCATATGCACCCCATTCCCCCACTTCACCCCAATCTGTGATCACCGGTATTAGTCCATTCTTGCGCTGCTATGAGGAACTACCCGAGGCTGGGTAATTTATAAGGAAAAGCAGTTTAATGGGTTGCTCAGGCTGTACAGAAAGCATGGTTGGGGAGGCCTCAGGAAACTTTCAGTCATGGCAGAAGGGAAAGCAGGCACATCTTACATGGCTGGAACAGGAGGAAGCGAAAGTAGAGGGAGGTGCTACACACTTTTAAACAATAAGATCCCCCAATGACTCACTCACTATCATGAGAACAGCCCCAATGGAGAATTCTGCCTAGATGGTCCAATCACTTGCCCCCAGGCCCACCTCTAACACTGGGGCTTCTAATTTGACATGGGATGTGGGCAAGGACACAGATCTATATCAGATCATCATCCCTGTCAGCCTCAGTAGATGATTACAATGCAGCAAATGATTAATTTAAATATGGATTCTTTTGTAAAGCCTCTCCATTTGCAAGTTTTGGCAACTGAAGATACATCTACTGGCCTCTAATTTGCAAATTTTGTTCAGTCTCTCCCAACCTCCTGATATTTGTTCAAAGAGATCCCAAGGGCCTATAAAAGAGCCTCTTCCATTTTCTTCTCCAAAGCTCCAGAAACACGACAAGGAAGAGGAGGACTCCCCGGCCTCTTGGAGATCAGAGGAGGAAATGGCAGCAGAAGCTGCAGCTCTGCGGGTCTACTTTCAGTGACGCAGGTAAACACTGCATTTCCTCATCACCCAGACCCTCCCAGGGCCCTCAGGAAAGGGGTTGCACTCTCAGAATGGGGATGCACAAAAACACCTTCACCAGCATCCTGGGGTGGTGGCTGCAAAGGACAAAAAGCTGGACGGGAGAAAACTGTGGCCCTTGAGTACTATATTTCCAGTCTCCCAGTCTCTTCCAACTCTCCTGCCTCTTGTCACTCCCTTCCAAGCCAGCACCCCCAGCCCATCACCACCTTTCTCCACTCTATCCTGTAGTGGTGCTCCTGGGAATCCAAAGTTCACAAAGCTGACATTTTGTCATGCAAAACTTCTTGTTTAAAAGGTCAACCTTCCCACTTAAGGGTGTGACCTGGCCCTCAGGCTCAAGTCAGTCTGCAAAGCCCTGTAAAACATGTTTCTCTGCCTCCCTACCACTCCTCCCGGGGCAAACTCTTCTGCTTTCACTGGGAGGACTCCTCTCTTCTGTTGCTACTTGGTAAATTGCCCTTCATGTTTCCCTTTAGGTTCAGTGGCTAGGAAGCTCAGGCCACAGGGAAAAGTCAAGGGTTGATGGAATTAATCTTTGCATTAATGATGGCTAATTGTTAAGAGATCACAGGTTTAAGACTCTGGTAGAAAGAGAACTATAGCCAATTTCCTTGTCAAAATGCTTCTACTCCAAATTTTTAGACAGTGTCTAAGGGGCTAGATCTAACTCACAACCTATATTATCTGTTCTAGTATCAGTTTCCATAGTTGACTTCTGGAATGACTGAAAGTGATGCCTTTGTTTGGTCTGTAACCAAAAATCGTTAAAGATGTTCAGGAGCAGTGGCTCACGGCTGTAATCCAAGCTACTCGGGAAGCTGGGGCACGAGAATTGCTTGAACCCATGAGATGGAAGTTGTAGTGAGCTGAGATGGGGCCACTGCACTCTAGCCTGGACTACAGGGCAAGAATCCGTCTCAATCAATCAATCAATTAGCAAAGCATTAAAGAGAGATGTAAATGGAGCTTTCTCTCTGAAATTTGTTTATAAATACAGGGTTGCCATGCAAAAACTGGCATATATCTAGACTAAAAAAATTACTTGTTTATCTCAGATTCAAATGAACTGCTATCTTGTATTTTTCCTGGCAAACCTGTTAATAAACTCCCATGGACCCCAGTTACAGACCTGTTCCTTTAAATAGTTTCTTTTTTCCTTTTTAGAATAAGATAATTCCAAATTAGAATTAGGCAATTCTTCATCTGGCCTGTGAGTAAGTGTGTTCATGTTATAAGTTGCAGAAGTAGATCAGATACAAATTAAAAACAAAATTAGTGAACTGAATTGTATAAAATTGTATCAGCCACTTAGTGATCATGAGTTTTGGCTGGAAAACACATTCATCGTATTCTGATTTCACTTTGAAACAGAAGTCTTCATTAGATAGTTTCAAATATATGTGCGTTTCTTGGCCTTTCTCTCCCCAGCCCTCTTTATAGAGTGTTCTAATTACTTAAAGACCCAGACTACCTTTCCCCTTATTGTTGTTCTAATAATGGTCTTGCACTCAGATCCTTGCATTCTAGAAAGCTCATTTCATTCTCCCATGTCATAGCTTCCTCAGCTCTGCACTCAGTTGCCTGGGGGAATATGGCAAGTGCTATAGCAGAAGCTGTCTTTCATATTTTATTGTTAACCTTTTCCACTGTCATCTTTCTATCTCTCATTTTTTCAGGATCCAGCTGGTTTACCTAAGAATATAGGCCTATGGGCATCACTACAAACCTCTTTCTATTCCTCTTATGAAGGCCAGGATGTCATTTTAGAGTGCCCTGTTCAAATTTCAGTAGGGTGACAATACCTCAGACTTGACCTCCTAGGCTGAGTTTTTTCTCCTGAGTTTCCTATGCAGTGGGTATTTTCAGGTAGTGGCTAGAAAGTTTTAGGCTTTTTCCTAAGGCTTGCTGAATTGTAGGATTTTGTCTTAGAATGCATTTTCTAGACGCTTTAAGAAGATTCAAACTTATTACCCAAGTTTGCTGTAGGCTTTGCTTTGTCAGTGTTTTGTTTCTGTCTTGCCTTGAGGCCTGACATCTCATGTCTTCTAGGGAAATTGACTTCCCTTGTACATCTTAGCAGAAAGATATTTACCCTAACCTGTTACACAAACTATTGCCATAGTGCCTGTGGATTTTTGAGTAATATTTGTATTTCTCTTTAAGAGTTTTTGTGCACAGACCAAACAAATCACCCTCAGTCTTCCCAGCAGTCACATGTAGTAACTAAGACCAGGTGGATAATATAGGTTGCAAGATGGCAAACAACTTAGGGTCCTAAGATTTTACCAACAGTGTCATCATTACCTATAGTATAATAGGACTAAATATACTTCCCTTTAAGGACAAAGGAAACATTCTATTGAAACCATCCTCACAGGGTTAACAGTTACATGCTGGGTTCTGGACAGAAATACAGTTGTAATTAAGCATTAATCAGGCTGCACTTTGGCCTCCTTCTTCATAGCCAAAAGTCATGGAGCACCAGATGCTGACCATTTGCCTCCTCATTGTTCCTACACAAAAGATTTCTGATGTTAGAAGGCTTTTGTTTAAAAATTGCTTAAGATGTTTTTCAGATCCTGAATGCCATCAAAAGGGCTAATGCCAGCCACTTTGAAGACCACCCCCAGAGGAACCGAATCAGCATGAAAATGCAGTTTCTGCATCTCCCCATCCTGTGACTTCATCCTGCATTCTTCAACCAGTGAGCCCCCACCTCGGCCCTCCAAACCCTTTTAAATACCTAGGTCTAAACTGCTCAGACAGGCAGGCTTGAGGTTTCCTCCTGTCTCCTTATTCAGCAGCCTTGTGATTAAACTTCCTTCTCTACTGCAACCCTGCGTCTTGGTGTATTGACTTGCCATGCATTAGTCAACAAACCTGTTATAGTTACTTTTTTTTAAGGAAATTCAGTCATTGGATTGGTCCATTGCTTCTCTGACACTCATCCCTTCCCTTTTCAAAAAAATGTGTCTACATATTGAATTTTTATACTTTATCAAGTGGTTCAGGAAAACTCTGAAATTTGTTATTAGGGCAATTATGAAACATTTAGACATAGCTAGACTTTAAAAATTGTTCATCTGAAGTTCACATAGACTTGGCCTTCCCAGCTTTGGTGATTGATTATTCCCTCAGCAGCAAGTTAGTTAAACACATTCATGGTGCTCACTCTGCAAAGCCACACAATTCTCAACGTGCACAGAGGCAGGGCTCAGCCCTGGAATTGATAATGGTGGCCAACACTTGCTGAGAATTTATAAAATGTAGACTCTGTTATTGTCCTGTCGTCTTGCAAGTGATGAGAAAACTAAGGCTTAGGGATGTTAAGTACTAGTTCAAGGCCAATGGTAAGTAGCAAAGATCAGATTTGAACCCAGGCAGTCCCACCCTAAAGACCATTCTCCTAGTCTGTGTCCTGCCCTCCTTGATAAAAGAGCTCACCACCTCTCTAGCCACTTCCTTCTCCCTGTCCCACCCCTTCTTGTACCCTCCAAATATTCTGTTTAGTCTCCTCACCTTATCTGCTGGCCTATATCTGCCTTGAGGACCTCCTACCTCCTCCCCTGCTGGGCTTTCTTACCTGTCTTGTTAATACAACCCTGTCCAGCACCTGCCTCCCTGGTCACACTACAGCCAGGTAGCAAAAACCAAAATGGGCCTGGATTCCTCAACCAACTTTGTTCTACCTGCAAGTTTTTCAGATCATGATGGTTCCTGCCTGGGCTGCCCTCCCTCTTTCTTTCCTTTACCATCTGACAACATACCTAAATGAACAGGACCTTGGGCACATACAGTGTTTCCCAAATTGCATTCATTCCCATTTTGTCATGATTTTTCTTTGTGGACCACCTAGAGCATTATTTACTTGATTTGCTTTTTAAATTTTAGTACTTTCATCTTAAACTTTATATCTCAGCCTTAATAAAAAGTAAGTACTACTTGTAATTAGAAGTTAAGCATAAACATAAACAGAGAAAGATGATGCTGATGATTTCCAGCTCTGCATAGCTGCTTGCCTTAGCTACTAGGACTGGGATTCAGTCTCTCTGTTAAAAAGTGAGGCTAGCCACCATTAGAGAGGCATTTAATTCTAGCACCAAACAGAAACTCTCCATTTGGCATATTCAGAAGGACTAAACAGAATAACCCAGTCAGATATTCAATGTAGATCACTTAAGATTGTCTTAAACAGGAATATGACTCCCAATTTTGGACAAACAGCAGTAGAGGCCAGATCTTAGCCTAGAGCAAACTGGCTGTAGACCCTAAGCCAGTACTACTTTTTTTCCAACCTAAGCCAGTATTACTTTTTTCCCCCCCAGGCATAGCAAGAAGACAAGGTACATGAGGGAAAACCAAAGAGTCAGCTTCCAAAGGACTGATGGGTCAAATCTCAGTGCTTGCCCTTGACGTTTTGCTTGCCAATAGTCTATCTTTAAAACGAACAGGTTGCAGAGAAAAATGTGAACTCCTATATCCAGAGATGCCCTATATAAGAAAACGGACTATAATACCAGAAACTGCTCCTGACTTAATATTTGGGTTATATGATTTGGCTGTGTCCCCATACCTAGTTATATGATTTGGCTGTGTCCCCACCCAGATCTCATCTTGAATTGTAGCTCCCATAGTCCCCACATGAGAGGGAACCAGTGGAAGGTAATTGAATCATGGGGGAGGGTCTTTCCCATGCTGTTCTCATGATAGTGAATACATCTCACGAGATCTGTTGGTTTTATAAAGGGCAGTTCCCCTGCATATGCTATCTTGCCTGCTGCCATGTAAGACGTGCCTTTGCTCCTCCTTTGCCTTCCTTCATGACTGTGAGTCCATTAAACCTCTTTCCTTTCTAAATTACCCAGTCTTGGGTATGTTGTTGTTATCACCATGAGAACAAACTAATATACCTAGCAACTCCTTGTTAAGTATTATGTTCTATATCTTCTTTACATATAAAGAATCCTTAGCATAGCAAGAGTGCCATTAGGACAACAGAAGTAAACATTCTGAAGCTATATACTGTCTCCTCAGCCTCTTAAACCCATCAAAACACCAACATTAGATTAGCTGTGCGGAAGAATTCTCTTTATCTTCCCATATAACCCCATATAAGCAGGAGATTTTGGTGTTTTAGCTGCTCTCTGTATACTTTGCCTAGCAGAAAATGACTTTGAATTGCAGTTTCTTGAGCAATAGTGAGAAACAGATATTGCCTTCACCATGCACAAGGAGCTCAACAGCCCAAGTGTTGCTGAATGAAACTGCAGTTGACTCACTCACCACCTGACAGATCCTTGATGAGGCTGGCAGTCCTTTGGTTCCAGGAATTCAGCGTCTGCTCTCTGCATAGGTGAATTTATGCATTGGCTCCCTACACACTGGACTGAGTTCCGGGATAAGGGATTTGCAGTGGCTCTTTTAGTCTATGTTCTAAATCACATTAGTTGACAGGAGACCTGCATTTCTTATCTAACGTTGCCATCTTCCTGGAGGATGGTAATTCTTTATGCAAGTATTGATACTTGGATTTTCTGCCTCTATACACCCAAGAAGTTTTTCTACTTAATTTTAAAGCAATGGCATGTGTCCTAGTGACTATTGGGGGAAGATTTTGCCATCTTCCCATCCTCCCCTCTCCCATTCCACATTAGAATTGAGGGGGTATGTTGTTTGTAAAATATGCAAGCATTGCCCCTAATTCTGATGAAAAGTCAGAGCAGAGCAGGTTTCCACACCCTGTTGTGTCAGCAGAGCTCACTTGTAATTCATCAGGCTCTCCTCTGTGCACGTCGTTATTTTATAGATAATTGGTTGCCTCTCATTTACTCATAATGGGGCCATGCAATTTCAAAGCAACGGAGTCAGCCCAAAACAACATTATTAGTAGTTATAGATATATTGTCAAGGCAAAATTTCGACACTGGAGTTTTTGAAAAATCACTGTAATTTCAGCCACTGGATCACCCTCATATCATAATTGTGGACAGTCAAGGTGGTTGAGAAACGACAGGCCTATTTAGCACATGTCCTGGTCTGTAAATTGTTACCTTTTGAAATCTGCCCCAAATCTCCACCACCTCAGAGATGTTCTACTGTCAGCACAGCAGCCTCTAATGAGAAAGGCCCAGGAAGCTGATCATAGTACTCTCATGTTTTCTTGGGGAAAAGGCAGATTTTAAATTTAGCTCCATGACCAATTTAATCTTAAACCCACTAGATCATCCCCAAGTGAGGAGCTCAATACCAATATAAATGTTTCAGCCATCCCCAAGTTTCATAACAATTATGAAACAATTTCAGCTGTTCCCAAATTGTTATGAAAATAGATTTTCTTTAGGATGCAGGTACAAGAGAAGATACTTCTTTTGTAAGAAGGTACAAGAGAAGATACTTCTTCTTTTGATAGCCTTCTTTAAGGCTAAAGACACTTCAGCGTGTTCAAAAGCTCTTTGCCTTACAAATGACCCATTGTTTTAAAAGAAGCCAGAAGGGAGATTTCAGTTTGTTTTTCCCTTCCTCCCCAGTCCAATTTCTGCTGGATCGGGCTGCCTCTCCCCTCCTTCTATTTAGATTACAGTTCTAGAATCTGGTTTTAGTGACAGCAAACTAAATACTCTATTACCTGGATTAGATAACTATAAACCAACTCTTTGTGCCTAAATTGGTAATAATAAACTACAGAATCATGGAAACTTTACAAACCATCAAATCAAATGTCTCATTACATGATTTATGTTACAATTTAGAAGAGTGATCATCCAACTACACTTTAAAAACCTCTCTTTAGAAACACTCTATGAGACAGTCTACCCCATGGATCCAAAATAGATTTTAGGCTTAATTATTTTTAAAATGTTTTAACAAGACTCAACTTTCTCCAACATATACCCAGTTGTTCAGGGAGAAGAATATTTCCTACAGGCCACTGATATCTCAAGAATCTGCAGAACTCTTCCTTTGAGATTTATTTCTACTGGTAACTGAAAAATGACTAGCGTCCTGAAGTAATTTTAACACATGCAAATCTTGAAACTACATGATCCATCAGCACAGAGTCCTTTTCAGAAAAATATAATCTAAGTAGCCAAGGATAATTTTTGAAGAGTTTCAGGCTTTACTTGCATCTTACGAAATGGTAATACGATCAAATGGTAGTACAATAAAATACAGCCTGCCATTATCACATCATCATTTTCATCCTCATCTCCAGAAACAGATAACTGCATATTAATCTGCATACTCTTGTGTAGCAAAAACTTTCTAAATCTTTCTTCTCCTAAGACATTTTTTGCTTTTGCTGTTTGCTTCTCTCCACTGTATGGAGTGTACTCCTTTCAGTATTGCTTTTTTGTCTGTCTCTACCAGAAAGGAAGATGAGAAAGAAGACTCTTCTAGAGGGTGTGAAAGGTTAATATGAAGAAAGGCTATGAAAATTCACATTCATAACCTTTGACCCCCATTGCTTAAAAATAGCTAATATTTATGCAATTCAGTTGATCCTGTGCCTAACATGTCCCTCAGCCACTTCTTACATAATAAGTGCTACATCATTTTGACTTGCTGAGGCATCAATCACTTATTATGTATGTACTTAACCTGGATCATCAATTCAGGGTACACTAGCAAAGTCAGCTCTAGATTGTGCTCCTGATTTTAATACTTCTCTGATTATCTAAGAAGCAGTTCAGTGTATTCTACCACCTCAAATTCATCATGAGTGGTGGGCAATTGAGATTGTGAGTATCTCACCTATTAAACTAAAGTCCTCCCAACAATGAGAAAAAGGGTAGAGCTAAGGAGGGAATATTTTATTAATTAAAATGTCACTACTTGTCCCAGTGGTATAAGGGGGGTAAGATTAGACCTCAGCCCAGATATATGTCATGTGCCATTTTTTCTTCCTCCAGATACCCGTTTTTCCTTCTTTTCTCCTACATAGGTAATTAAGGCAGAACATGCTTTTTGGAGTGGGCAGGAACCATACAAAGACAGGGGAAGAGAGTGCTAAGGAAGCCATCCTGAGAATAAACTTTTCCTGTCTTATCCCCAGCTCTTTTGGGGGACAAATGTCTGCCACCTCCTCTTTTTATCTTCTCAGCTCTCACTGCACTGACCAAGCTATTTTGGTTTAGTATCATCATTTTACAACCCTGTCACAGGTGTATTCCCTCTACTAGAGCTTCATGTAAGTAATACAGACTAGAAAGAAAAAGCCGAGTGGCAGGTAATGCGTCCTCCAGAGCAAATGTTTGTCTTGTGCTTTACACAGAACTTTTTAAAATGTGCTTTGAAAACAAAAGACTGACAAAATGAGCATTATAGTTTTGTGAAAATTATGTCCCCAGCACCTCTCTCTCTCTCCCAACAAGAAACCTGTTTTTCAATCCCTTGTCCTAAGCACCAGGCACATCTACCACCAAAAGTATGTAAAGACACTCTGCAGTCTCCTAAGAATGGCATCTGAATTATCTTGTAAGTTTGGTTAGTATGCTCAGCGGAGACATCTTTAAATCATTTAAAGCGGATCCCCATCAACAATTGCCACTACACCCACTCTCTGAACTTGGACATGTCACTCTTTTTGTGCCTCACTTTTCTTATCTCTGAGTTAACAATGATAGAGACAGCATTTTACTTATATCCTAGGGTTATTATAAGGAAAACACAAAACAATGGAACAGGAAACCAGTATGCCAATAGTGTAGATTCATTCTTCTTTCTGTGATTTCTAATATATTTTGAAGATGATATAGGGATACTCAGATCATGAGAAATTAAGCAGTAACTAAAGAATTAAATCTGTAGGGCAGGATGTTTTCAGACCACTAAAAAAGAAAAAGTGTGTCTTCTGCTTCCATGACTAAAGGCCAAATAGTTTGACTGAATCCTCCCACTGTGTTCAACTAGAAAAACTGTACAGAGTTTTAAAAAAATTCTGTTAGAAGTAGGAAGGTAGCAAAAGATTACAGGACCAAGAGCCAAGGGATGACAGAATTCCATGGAAGTGAGCCCCGTGTTTGAGATTGCTTTTCCATTGAGGGCATTTGTGAGTCTCAGAGAGGCAGGTGGAGATAAAGCAATAAAGTCAGTTTTAGTAGAGTCCTTCACATCTGGGTAGGAATTCAAAGATCTGGGAGAGTTATACCCTTGGAATAACAGTGACCCCTGACACCAACTACAGCCCAACTTCAAATCATCTGGGCAGTTGAGAAACTCTCAACTGGAAATTGAATTAAGTTGATCTCAAATTGCTAGTCCATTAAACTCCTGGCAGAAGCCAGAAAATCCTCTGTGGAAGAAAATAACACCAACCAAGACCTGAAATTATTTCTAGCATTTGTTTCCAAATAGAATGCCTAGTACATATGCAGGTGCTTGTCACCCCCAACACCACACTGCCATCCCCCCACACACAAACACAGATGGCATATGATGAGACCAAGTGGTTGTGGACTGAATGTTGTGTCCTTCCACAATTCATTTATTAAAGCCCTAAACCCCATATGATGGTATTAGGAGGTCGACTTTCAGGAAGTAACTAGATTTAGATAAGGTCACGAGGGTGGGGCCCCCATAGTGGGATAGGTGCAATGATAAGAATAGACATCAGATTTCTATCTTTATGCATATCCAAAGAAGGGGTCAAGTGAGCACACAGCAAGGTGGTGGCTATCTACAAGCCAAGAGGAGAGGCCTCAGAATGAACCTACCTTGCCGGCACTTTGATGTTGGACTTTTCAGCTTCCAGGACTATGAGAAGTAAGTTTCTACTGTTTAAGCTATGATATTTTGTCATGGCAGCTCAAGCTGCTTAAGACAGAAATTGATCCAAACAAGATCAGAATCACAGGTTACTTGGAAATTGGATGTTAAAATAACTATATTTATGGAGAGAAAAGACAAGATTTTTTTTAAGTTTAGTAGAGAGCTATAATTTATTACATAAAAGACACAGATCATGAGAAAAAGAACGAAGTAAAAATTCTAGAACTGAATTACAGTAGCCCAATGAATGAATTTAGTAGCACATTAGTAACAGCCAAAAAGAGAATTGGTGAACTCAGAGATGAGCCATATGAAAATACCAGACTAAACCATGAAGAAGTGGAGTGGAGGAAAAAGTAGAAAAGAAGACAGAAGACATAAAATACAGGGAGAAAGTCTAATAGACATGTATTCGTATTTCTATGGGGGAGAAAACAGTTCCAGTGGAAGTTAAATTTAAAGAGATGATGGCTGACAATTTTTCAGAACTAGGAAAAGCTACCAATCCAAAAATCCAAAACACAGCAAAATCAAAGCACGGGTGAAGAATCCATGCTTAGACATATCACAATAAAACTGCAGAAAAGCAAAAACACAGAGAAAACTTAGACTTAAGAAGGAAAAAAATCACTGACTTTTCAAAGAAGTCATAATTAGAGCAAAAGCAACAATAACAACAAAATGAAAATCAAAAGACCATGGGATGATATTTCTAAGAGCCAAAAGAACTACGAATTAGATTTCCATATCCAGTTAATATGAATGAATGATTTCATGAATGAAGATAAGATACATGCATTTTCTGAGACTTTGTCACCACCAGACTTAAACTAAAAGCATTCTAAGGGCCAGGTATGGTAGCTTATGCCTGTAATCCCAGCACTTTGGGAGGCTGACGCAGGTGGATTGCCTGAGCTCAGGAGTTTGAGACCAGCCTGGGCAACATGACAAAATGCCATCTCTATAAAAAATACAAAACTTAGCCATGCGTGGTAGTATACACCTGTGGTCCCAGCGCCTTGTGGGGCTGAGGTGGGAGAATGGCTTGAGCCTGGGAGGTCGAGGCTGCAGTGAGCCGAAATTGCACCACTGCACAAATAAGAAGAAATCAAGTGGAAATTGGAAACTATGTTGAACTGATTGAAGAAAACTCAAACTTGGTGATGCAACTAAAGGTGTGTTTCGAGGGTAATTTACTTTTAATTATGACATGAATGCACTTATTCAAGAAAAGTCAAAAGTTAATGTGCTACCCCATTCTTTATGAGTTGCTTATTTCACATTGCATGCCTGTGTCAAAACACCTCATGCGTCCCATAAATATATTCACCTACTATGTACCCACAACAATTAAAAATTAAAATTAAAAAATATTTAAAAATAAGTTAGTGTGCTAAACATCTTTCTGGAGAAAGTAAAAAGAGAACCACAAAATTTAGAGGAAGAAAATAACAATAAATTAGAATGTAATGAAATAGAAAACACAGATGCAATTGAAAGGATCAATGAAGCCAAATGTAGGGTCTTTGAAAAGAGGGAAGGCACAAAAGCCCATGTTGAAAGAAAAAGGCAAACTTCTGTACAGATACTAAGGACAAATCATTAAAAAGGAATAATGTTAGAGCAATATATTTGAAAATTTGAATTAAATAGACAAGCTTCTCAAAAATACAGCTAGCCCAAACTGATACACGGTGAAAAAGAGAAAAAGAAAATATGAATAATTTGATTCTGATTAAAGAAAACACTCTGAAATAAAATCCTTCACACAAAGAAATTGTCAGGCCCAGATAGCTTTACTGGTGAATTCTACTATATACTTGAGAAATAAATAAAAATCTTATTCAAATTCCGCCAAAGAAAGGAGGAGGGGTGAATAAGAAACACTTTCATTGTCCTGTTTGTTGTATGATTTACATTGCAAATCAACTTTGCAAGAACATCACAGAATGAAAATCTACAGACTAAATGCACTTGGAAACACAAATGCCAAAGTTCTATAAGATATCAGATAGATAGTAGACAGATTGTGCCTGTACACACACATACCATTTGTGAAGAGGATAAGAAATCATGCTAATACAACTTTGATTTCACATTCGACTTTCAAATGATGTCTTTCCCTGGATTAATAAAGGAGAAAATGATAGGGTCGTCTTTGTAGATGCAGATACAATTATTGATCAAATTACACATCCAACTTAATAAATTTAAACGTTCTGGGAAAACTACAAGGAGAGGGGAGTTTATACTTAGGAATGAAATGAACACTATGCATCCGAGATTGTAAATGAGATAAGAATATTCACTATTAACATTTCTATTTCACAATATACTTGAAGTCCTAGCGAGTGTAGAGAGGCGAGAACAATAAACAAAAGGTAGAAGGATTAGAAAGAAAGAAATAAAACTGTCATTATTTGTAAGCAATATGATGTATACAGAAAACCCAAAAGAACCTATTGAGAAACAAATAGAATTAATCAGTAAACTTAGCAAGGCCTCTGAATCTAAGGGTGTGTGTGTGTGTGTGTGTGTGTGTGTGTGTATGTATGTCTTAAATTTCTCTGTATCAGCTACAATAGTTAGAAAATGAAAAGTTTTAAAGTTTACTTTTAACATTAAAAATCAGATACCTAGGAATAATTAAATATACGTAAGCTTCTACACAAAAAAATGTAAAATATTAAGAGTCATGAAAGAGAAATTAAACAAATGGAAAGATAAATGACTGAATTTTATTAATATAAAGATTCAATTTTCCTCAAATTGACTATAAACCCATAGCAACTCATATCTAAATTCCCACAGGTTTTGGTAAAAATCAACAAGTTGATTCTAAAATGTGTATGGAAATGTAGCCAGAGACTTAAAAGAAAAAGAAAAAAGAGTAGAAGTATTGGATGGGCTCACTCTACAGGATATCAAGACTTACTACAAGGCTATAAGAGTTAAGAGTGTGGTATTGGTACAAAGATAAATAGACTGTTAGAACAAAATGGAGGACACATAAGCAAATCCAGGCATATGTGAACACTTGATTTATGATAAAAAAATGACACCACAGAGCCATGAGAAACGGAGAATCCTTTCAATAGATGGTTCTTGGAAAATTGGATACCCATGTAGAAAACGAATGAAACAAAACCCTACCTCACACCACATGCAAAAGACAGTTCCAGGTAGATTATAATTCAAAGAGTGAAGTGTACAATTTTAAAGGCTTTGAAGTATTATAAGAAAATATCTTCATAATCTTCCTATAGGGGAAGACTTTTGAAACAGGAAACAAAAGGCACTACTGAAAAAAAAAAAAAACCTGATATATTGGACTACATTCAAAGTAAGAACTTCTGTTTGTCAAAATACACCATTGAGAGAGAAGAGACAAAGTACAGTGGAGAAGGTACTTTCCACATATGTAATCAACAAAGGCCAGTGTCCAGACACTATAAAAAGAAAAAGGAAGAAGAAAAAAAAAAAACCTTACTACTTAGTAAGAAAGAGTCAGCAGCCCAATAGAAAATACACAAGGACTTGAACAGGCACTTCACAAAAAAATGGATATTGAAATGGCCAATAATCTTTAGTCATCAGAGAAATATAAGCTTAAAACACAGTAAAATACCACTCCACGAGAATAGTCACAGTGTAAAAGGACTGACAATATCAAGTGTTTGCAAGAATGTGGAAAAACAGAAACATACAAAAGAGCACATACTGTGTGACTGCCTTTACGTAAAGTTCAAAAACAGGCAAAATTCAATTATAGTGCTTAGAGATATATTCATTTAGAAGGTAAAATTATAAGGAAAGCAAGGAAGCACTCACCGTAAAAGTCAGGCAGTAGTTACCTTTGCAGGGGAGGAAAGAAGGGAACCATGATTTGGAAAAGGAACATGGAGTGAGTGGGGCAGGAAAGTAGAAGGGTTTGGAATGTTCTGTTCCTTGCCATGGGTGCTGGCAAGACATGTGTTGGCTTTATATTACTTCTGTAAGCCATATACATATTTCCTGCATGTTTCTGGATGTGTGTTATATTTCACCATCCAAAGGACAAACAAATCCAATAAATGAAAAATCTTTAATTACACAAAAAATATAAAAAGGAAGGAAAGGAAGAAAGAGATGGACATCTCCTTCTTGGCTGAATATTCAGGTATTCCATAATAGTCTTAAACAAAAAAAAGTAATTGCTGCATATAATCTTTACAGACATACTGCTGACCATCCTCCCTGACTGTAAGAGGCCACTCTGGCCAAACAAATGGTTATTTCAGGAAGTGAGCAATGGAGGTCACCGCAGAGAAGATGCTTTATTACTAATAATTCTTAATAATATCACTTATGAAGAGCTTACCATGGGCAAGTTATAGCAAGTGCTTTATAGACTTTACTCAGTTAGACCCCACAACAACCCTCTACTATTGCCCTGGCTTTCAGATGTGAAAACTGAGACTTACAGCAGCTGTGTGACGTGCCTGCTCAAGGTCTTACAGGTCATACTTTGAGAGTCAGGGTTCAAATTCGGGCAGTCTGCCTCTGGAGCTCACACTTACTTTGCACTAAAAATGGTGGCTCTCTATTTAGAAACATCATCCCCTGCATAAGCTCTAGCTAACCAAAGGCAAGAATTATCCAATGCAGCTGGGCTGCGAGGTATACCTTACTCTGGCTTCTGCGCTAACTTCAGGAAAAGAGCCAGCATTTGATGATTCTTGCACTTTAGATCACTTTATCCAGTTGTCACAACCACCTGCTAGAAGTGGTTGTGACGACTGGATAGTACCTAGTCCTTGCTCCTAACCCTTGCAGAAAACAGAGCTATTCCTTGTTTCCTTATGCAGCAGCAGTTACAGACTAAATATTTGTCTGAAAGCTCAAACTGCATCCCGTGAGCAGAAGTGAATCACAGCTAATCAATCTTGGACTGTAATAACATTAGATACTGCACTCTCGTGATCAGCAAGAATTCCCAAGAGCTTCATTCAAGACCTTTCAGTGAGCACAAGGGCTTCATTCAAGACCTTTCAATAAGCACTTCCTCTAGAGACAGGAGGTTTTTGCCAAGAGTTTGCAATTAGTTCTTAGGTTTCAGAACATTTGAAAAATTGTTGAGAGATCCAAGCAGAGTACCGGATGGAATGTAGTAGAAATTTGAATTTGGAGCTTCCAATCCCATCCAAAACCCACAGTTCTGGGCATGTGACTCCAGTTTATCTGATCAGAGTTCTTTCCTACCATTTAGTGTACGAACACAGAAGTCCTTGACTGGGGTAAGGTTGAGTTGAGCCTCCTGTAAGTCATCTTGCTCATCATTTAGAGAAGTTTAAGGCAGGAAAAGCCAAACACTGTCTTAGGCATACTAAGTGAAGTTCATCCTTGCCTTGTAGGAGACGATGGTGAAGGTGAAACAATACTGATTCGAGAACAAGCAGGTGTGTGACTGAGTTCTGTGCAAGTTGACAGTACAATGTCAACTATACCTGTGACCAAATTGATTTCTCGCCTTATCCCACTACCAAGTAGTTGACTCTGTGTCATTGCTGTCTAACCACCTGTGCCCACACACACAATTACATGCCCTCCAAGAGCCACCCTAAGGTCTGGGATCAGCCAATCAATTTTAATGCGTATTTAAAAGATTTTTCAAAGTGTGCAAGTCAGTGCGTAAGATGATAGATCATGTAATAATTAGAGCATTAAAAGAACCCAATTGAGGATTCTCTTTCCGCCAGCAGATATCTTTAGGTCAAGAAGGTCTATAAAAACCGGCAGATCATTTTCATTCCTTTAAGACAGGCAAAAATGACTTTGAATGTAATTAGATGTTCTTACCAGTTTTCCCCTGCTAAAGCTCCACATCTTGCTCCCGTGAAGCTCACAAAAAGTTTAGAACCGGTGGCACTTTAACCTGCAAATTGATGGTGTCGTATTGCTTTGAAGATGTAGGAGTGCATGATATTGCTTGAATCATTTTTTTCTGTTAAATTAGAAATGATAAGCCAGAGTCATCACTAAAGGAAACAGAAGCTTTCCCTTCTAACAGGCAGATGGCCCATCTTGGCACTATGGAGCCCTGGGCTGCTGTTAGAACTCTGCCTCCGACTTCTCAGCCAATCTCTTGTGGTTCCTGCAGATTCTGGAGTCATGACTTCAGAATAAGAAACATGACTCATGTAGTGTATCAGCATTTCTCTTTGATACCCTTATCAAAGTTTTGCTTTATTACCCTCCTCTCGAAATCTATCAGGACACTTTTTAAATTTTAAGGTGGGAGATCTTGTGTGTGGTTAGTTTTAATTTCTTTAATCCTTTTAAAGAAAAAGATTCAATGGAAAATAAAAGTAGTACAACAATGTAAAAGAAAAATATCTTTAGCAAAACCTAGTAACTCTTGGTTCTGGGCAAGACTTTATGATACTGTGGCTAAATATATTTATATAGAATATTATACATCAGCTGTTGACTGTCACTCTTAAAATATATATCTATACCCTCAAACTCACCTAAGGTCATACAAGAGAATGAACATGTTAAAATAGAAAATGGGTTAAGATTACAATCCTTTCAAATGGGAAGCCTGATCATGCTCTACCTCCACACTCTGGGGAGTCAGCCAGGGCCTGATTACATGACGCCTTGCACACCACAGTAAAGGACTTAGAATCAAGCCCAGTCTCATCTCCCATGGCAACCCCTCAGGTTCTTGGTTCTAGCCTTCCCGCTACCTCGCTATTACTGAATCACATCAAACATGGCCCATCTCAGGGCCTTTGCACTTCTAGTCCCCTTCTGCCCGGAGTGTCCTCCCTTCTTTCCTTCTTCCGTTCAGGATTTAACTGAAATGTCACCTGCTCAGAAAGGCCTTCCTTAGGTGCCCAGTCTACAGGAGTACTTTTTTTTCCCCCTTCTATGCTTTAACCAGTGTCTTCTGTCAGTGGGGTCTCCAGTGGGAGGTAAGAAAACAGACCCCTAGCTGTAGTTCTTATCTCCTGGACCATCTGGCTGGGGTTTAGAGAATCGGCTAGCCTTCTAGCCCTCTTGCAGGACACATTGATATGGCTCTTCATAAACTCATAGGTTCCTTCTGGGAAAAAATAAACCTCAGGTCTGCAAAGTAAGCAGTCAACTAACTTTCCTGTCATAGGGATAGTGGGATTCGTGTCCCTTGTTGGAAAAATTAGAGATTTTGAGCCTTTTTAGGTGGGAAAGGAGTTTAAAGAGCACATGGTTCAACCTATTGCTTGGCAAAGGAACAACTGTGGTCCAGAGAGGGTATAAAACTTGCCCAGACACACAGAATGACAAAGCCTAGAAACAACGCAGCTTAATACTAGACCTTTTATACTTTCAGTCTCTTACTGAACACATAGAGACAAGTCCATAGAGATTCACCTGCTGATGCCTCTGTACAGGATATTTAGAAGGCATTTGTATATGTGCATTTCTGTCTTGCCTCAGTACACATTCCATTCTAAGACTGCAGTCTCAGGAAAAGCAAGATCGTGTGAGATACTCTCTGTTTTTACTAGCTTTCAACTGTGTGGTTTCAACCCATGATCTTTTGGTCCCAAGGAGAACTTGAACATAATTCAGGTTAGCCTATTTGTGAGGAACTGAAGTAGACTATAACTTATCTGGCCATCAATTTCATACTCAAAATATAGTATTAAAGGTTTCATCTTTTTGTTTTTATGAAAGGTCCTGCTCCAGGTAATAGACTTTTATCCAGTAGCCGACAGATTTTCTCAGATGGTAGTATGAGCTTATATAAAAGGCACAAGAACAGAATTACACCAATTCAGTACCTTTAAATGATGGAGAAGAAAAAAAAATAACCCCATTAGGCTGTTAAATGTGTTGAACCCTGACAAATTCTCAGTGTTACTATCCTTGAGTATATGTCTATAATTCTTCAGCAAATATGCCTTTTATTCAACTACAGAGTTGTACACACTCCAAATGCAAGTGCCATTAATTAAATCACACACTCAGCAAACTCACAGAGCCATTAATTATCAAAGGTAGCCTGCTCCATGCTTGGCTCTAAATTCTATTATAAAAGGAGAGTACAACTTAGAGCTAAGGAATATGCTGAAGGAAGGTCACCCTCAAAAACATGATAAGAAGCAGCTGTCAGAGAAAGCAAATGACAAAGCATGTATTCCTTTTAGGTTTGCTTTTGCCCCTTCAGAGGGCTTGAAGGAAGGGAAAGTGTTTCACAGGGTAGGGACTTTCTTTCTGAAAATTAGTTTTTCTCATAAAAAATGCAAGTAAATATAAAGTAATCCTTGAACAAATCCCAAGGCATAAGGAAATGGGTCTCGTTCTCTAGAACTTTGCAGCATTGGAAATGAAGCTAAGCAGACTTCATTACATCCTGCAATTCTGCAACCTTTTGCAAAGCATTTTATTACGCTTGCGGAAGCCATTGGGGTTGTGTTTCAATCATGATGACTGACAGGCTAACTTCAAAACAGTGACATCAACAGCTTTTCCACACTTCCTTGGCTATGTACTTGGAATAGAACCTTTCCTAAATTGTCCCTTGGCCTGGATGGAAATAAAATGGTAGTTAAAATATTTAGCCTGTGCTAACTTAAAGATTGATATCTTACAACCTTTGAAAGGCACAACTCAGGAAGTGGATCTCTTAGAATTAGTGTGCTTCCTATAAACCAACGGTTTGTTGAGGCTAAGATTTAGAGTTTCCATTTTGGTAGGTAACATAATAGATCAAGAAATGCACAGCCTTTCCTTGGTTATATTCTTCTCCTCCCTCAGTGCAGAGAAGCAAAGTTCAGAGAGCTTGAAATGGCAAAATTAGCTTCAGGAACAAAGCAAGCATGCAATGCAGTGATGGGACCTTTTGGATTGAGCTGTTTGATTGGCAGGAGTGTAAGGAATGCTAGGAAGCATGTCCCTTGCCCACAATAGTCAAAGATGACGGCAGTGGGCTCTTTCTTTCCTCTGTTATATGAATAAATGTGGGGATTAGAGTTTACACAGGAAAATAAAACACATCTATCGCACGGCTACAAAGAACAAAACCAGGATTTTTCTTCACCCAAAACCTCTTTGAGAATCTCTTTAGGCTATGGACCATTCCCAGACCCCACTACCATCACCAACATGTGGTGTATCAGTTTCCTGTGTCTGCCTGTAGCAAATGACCACAAATGGAAGTTTATTCTCTCACAGTTCTGGAGAACAGAAATCCAAAATCCAACAAGGTCATGCTCCCTCCAGAGGTTCTGGGGCAGCACCCATTCCATGCCTCTTTGCTGGCTGCTGCTGGGGGCTGATGATCCTTGGTATTCCCTGGAATCTTGCTGGTCTCTGTCTGCTTTCACTTTCCTCCCCCTCACTCCATGTCTCCCTCCTCTGGGTGACTCTTATAAAAACGCTTGTCATTGGATTCAGGGCCCACTTGAATAATCCAAGCTGGTGATCTCAATATCTTTACTTCATTATATCTGCAAACTCCTCTTTTCCAAATAATGTCACATTCACAGATTTCAGGGATTTGACGCAGACATATCCTTCTTGAGAGCCACCATTCAACCAGCTACTTCAGGCATTCGGCATTGGACGGCTTTGATCTGCTATAAGACAATAGACCGAGTAGAACTCAATGGCATCTTGTTTAAAATCTTATTACATGTCTTTGCCAAAGCCCTGGTTATTGGGGAATGATTGTTGCTGCTTCCTTGAGACTGGAAAGCCCGCTGGTTTCCAAGCCTGGTCTAAGCTGTTTCTCTCTTAGCTGAAGACAGAAAGCACTGCAGTCTGAACAGGATGTGCTCAGTAGAGAAAATGCTAGTGAAAGAAGATGGTAACTACTGGTAATCTTCCCTCTGCTAGAGAGTTACTGATTTGTGACCCAGAGAAGAGCCCTAAAAGTAACAATTCTTCTTATACCCAGGATGCCAAACACTGATCCTGTCTCAGGTCATAAGGGCAAATGTCACCAGAATGCCTGGCCCCTGCCTCCAGGGATAATTGTACATTTCACTGTTTGGCTTTGAATGGAAGAAATGAATAATCAGTTGGTCACATGGAACAGTTAGTTGAGTCATACTGCAAAAGCCTACTTGCAGGTTTTCTTTTTTTTCCATTTTGTCTATGCAACTAAAACCCTGCGAGAGCTTCATTTCTACCTATCAATCCATGGATTTTCTCATTTCAGCCTCTTCTGATAATTCTGGCATGGTTTGGAGGCTGTGGAGGCTGCAGGTGGGGAATGCCAGCCTAAAGCACTTTATTTCCATGCTGACCCCATGAGGCCACTGTAAACACAAGCTGTTTCTAGAGCATTTTAGGAGATATTTTTTTCAGAGATGTGTGAACCAGAGCAACTCCACCTTGAGTAAGAGCTCATTATTACATAGGGTAAAATAAGGCTGAAACCTACTGGGCTGCATTCCCAGATGGTTAAGGCTCTCTAAGTTACAGGATGAGATTGGAGGTGAGCACAAGACACAGGTTATAAAGACCTTGCTGATAAAAACAGGTTGTGTTAAAGACGCCGGCTAAAACTCACCGAAACCAAGACGGTAATGAGGGTGATCTCTGGTTGTCCTCACTGCTGCTCTCCCACCAGTAACATGACAGTTTACAAATGCCATGGCACTGTCAAGAAGGTACCCTATATTGCCTAAAAAGGGGAGGCATGAATAATCCACCCCTTGTTTAGCATCTCATCAAGAAATAACCATAAAAATGGGCAGCCAGCAGCCCTTGGGGCTGCTCTGTCTATGGAGTAGCCATTCTTTATTCCTTTGCTTTCCTAATAAACTTGCTTTCACTTTATGAACTCGCCCTGAATTCTTTCTTGTGCGAGATCCAAGAACCCTCTCTTGGGGTCTGGATTAGGACCCCTTTCCTGTAACAGTTTCAAGAACTGAACAAAGCCTAATAATACCAATATGGGAAAAGCCAACAATTACTCTATTTGCTAAAGTGAGTCTGGTCTGCATGGAGAAAATACCAAAAGCAATGAAAAACAATGCTTAATTCAGAACACTGTCCCTGGCAGAATCCTTCTCTCTGATTTCCTCTTGGGCACTAATACCCACTAACCTGTTTCTTTTTTGCACAATGGCTGGACAGTTGCTAATTTTATGGTCAGCAATGGGTAACTTGATGTGTGCTTGCACATCCATTTCCATTAGCACACCTCTGTTGTGCTAGTCAGACAGAAGCAGCATGGCAGCTACTCCTACCTTGTACTGACAACATTCCAAAGAAGAGTCTCCTATTTATCCATGTGCTCTCACTTTTCACCTCTCTGCTCATTCCTATCTTTACTGTTATACCTGTCACCAAAATCCACACTGTGGAAAAGAATCATCCTCTATTTTTGGCCAGGAGCTTTACAGGATCTTTCCCCATCATTGCTTTCACCACAGTTGACACAAAGTTATAGAACAATACTTTTAAACCCCCACCGATTCTTTCAGATGATGACCAGGAGCTGTGTGTTTTACTGAACAGAGACCTCTCCCATTCATTCTTCCCTGAATCCAACCATCAGACTAAGGTTCGGTCATGTGCCTACTTCTTCTGGGAGTCTCTATCCATTGAATATACTGGCTCAACATGCTGGTAAGAAGGAAATGAACTTTTGTTAAATATTTGTTGTAGATACAATTGTAAATGTTATTTAATTTATACAAGATCCCCATACAATGTAGATGGAAACTTACACTCAGAGAGATTTAGCAACTTGCTCAAGGTCACAAAGTTGGTAATAGGTGGGTCTGAGGTTTGAACTCAGGTGTAACCCTAAAACCCATGTTCTTTGGAAAGGAATTTGTAACCATGGACTCTCAGCAAATTTACCATTCCCAATTTCTCTCCTGGTCTATTAAGTTGGCAAGTTGCTCCTTTGTACTGATGTACAAAGAGAAAGAGGGGGGAATGGTTAAAGAAAAGCAAGGGATATCCAAATATTCTCAAGGTGAAAACATCCCTTTAGTCACGTAAGTGAATGCAACTAATGGCATTTGTATAATAACATATGGTGGGGGTGGGGGTGGGGGTGGGGGTGGGTG
The DNA here is from genome assembly GCF_001604975.1 of Cebus imitator. Taxonomy (NCBI): domain Eukaryota; kingdom Metazoa; phylum Chordata; class Mammalia; order Primates; family Cebidae; genus Cebus; species Cebus imitator. The sequence continues at coordinate 5,265,152 of NW_016107363.1, forward strand.
GGGGGGCAGAGGGAAGCTGTTTCTAAAAATGCTCACTTTTACCCTGAAGAAAATATGTTAATCAACAGGTTAATGATTACCTAATCTGGAAATAAAACGATGTAAAATAATTAATATATAACTTCTTAGTTGTAGGAATAAAAACTAGATCATTCCTACATGGGACGACTGTGACTGCGACCGACAACCCTCAGTCGTGGTCACATCCACGCAGTTCACATCAGCCCTGAAAATATCTTTATTACGTACTGTGCATGGAACAGCAGCGAGGTGGCCCTTAAGGCCTAACTGGAAAGCAGAGAAACTGCTAAGGTCTGTTTGCTTCCCCTCCGTAATTCCTATGTTAAAACCTAATCCCCAATGAGAGTATTAAGAGGAGCGAAGGCCTTTGGGAGGTGATAAGACGGGATGGCAGGCCCATCTTATAGAAGAGGCCCAGCAGCTGGCCTTGCCTCTTCCACCATGTGAGGACACAGTGAGAAGGCACCATCTATGAACCAGGAAACAGGTGCTCACCTGACATGTAATCTACCAGCACCATGATCTCGGGCTTCGCAGCCTCCAGAACGTGAGAAATAGTTTTCTGTTGTTTATAAGCCCCCCACTTTACAGTATTTTGTTAAGGCAGCCTGAACAGAGTAACTGGAGGAATGGGAAGAGCAGTAACTGTGGAGAAATGGAACGAGCCGGCCTAGGTTCAGTAAGACTATAGAGTCTATTCTGGGCACTGAGGAGATGTTTTCTAAATCTATTCTTCTTCCTCATCACGGTGTATCCTCTTCACCATCAGAATACTGGATACTACTGAAGAATATCTGTACCAGTCATTATGAAAAGAATTTTCAAAGCATTATTTTAAATAAGCCTTATAAAAATCGACATTTCCTTCTTTTCTTCCTCCCTTTAAAAAATTTTTATTTAACAAATATTTATGCAACACCTATCGTATGCCAAATACTATATGGACTAGGTGCTGGTGCTCAGTGCTGAGCAAAATCATCTATAAATAACTGTTATTCTCCTTCTATAGACAAGGAAACTAAAGCTTAGCGAGTTTGTAGCTTGCTTAAGGTCAGACACTAGTAAGAATGCCTGTCTATATATCAACTCCTGGCCCTTTCCCCTACACCAAGCTGTTTCTCAAAAGGCAGGAAGAGTGAGTACAGTAGATGTCCTGTGGGCTAACTCTCGTTTTTCCCTACAGACCAGGCCCAATAAACATACCTACTTTCTCAGGTTAGAATTAGCTGGGGAAACTCAATTTAGTGTCTCTATATCTCGATATGTCTCAATCTTTGTCAGTTCAATAAGTATTTGTTGGATACATTCTGTGTGCCCATCTCAGAGAAGGCCTGGAGCTAATGAGACTTTCCTGGACCCTTTAGTTCTCCTTGCAAATGTCCCACTGTCCTCTCATCTTCTGACATCACAGCAGGATTTGGCTCTCTCTGAGCATTTTTTCCTGTTGCCCTGGCTTGGGGTGAACACCTCCCTTTGGTATGACTGGTTCCTAAGGATGGATTTCAAATAGTGCTCCCAGATTCTAAAAGGGTCCCGTGCTGCTGGTCCAGGGTCATACTTCAGTAAATGAACTTCCCATCCAGGTTGCTCAGGTCTCCTGCTTTTCTTTTTTCTTTTCTTTTCTTTTTTTTTTTGAGACGGAGTTTCGCTCGTTACCCAGGCTGGAGTGCAATGGCGCGGTCTCAGCTCACCGCAACCTCTGCCTCCTGGGTTCAGGCAATTCTCCTGCCTCAGCCTCCTGAGTAGCTGGGATTACAGGCACGCGCCACCATGCCAAGCTAATTTTTTGTATTTTTTTAGTAGAGACGGGGTTTCACCATGTTGACCAGGATGGTCTCGATCTCTTGGCCTCGTGATCCACCCGCCTCGGCCTCCCAAAGTGCTGGGATCACAGGCGTGAGCCACCGCGCCCAGCCTGTCTCCTGCTTTTCTAATTTTCTTTCTTGCCCCTCACTCATTTTCTTTTTTAATTCTTTTTCTTCTCGCTGCCAGAAAGTAAGGCCATAGCTTTGCAAGACGGTCTAAAACAGTGGTTCTCATGCCTTTGCCTCCATCAGTATCACCCAGATACTGATGTTTGAATACTTTTCAAAACTGATTGCAAGGCCCTACTTCCCAAGTTTCAGATTCAGTAGGTCTACAGTGGGTCCAGGGATGGACAAGTTCCCAGCTAACACTGACACTGGTGGGTCAGGGACCACATTTTGAAAACCACTGGCCTAAAGGATTATTTTTTTTAAGTAAATAAAATTTGTTCTCAATGCAGAATCCAGCTTGTTTTTCAGGTCCTGTATTTAACATATCTTAGTCTAGAAGTAATGGACTGCGAGTTAAATCCAATCAGGCCACTCAAGCATCTCCAGTAGGTTTTTAGAGTTATTTAACACTGCAGAAGCCTTCTTGTCTGGGCTAATTGAGTGATTAGTTTAGATCGATAGTAGATGAACAATAGGAAAGTGGGGCAGCTACAGCTCACTACCAACTTAATAAAATGGTACTAACTTCAGCCAAGAGAAGTAGCATGGGTTTAGAACTGGTCTTAGCTGCTAAAGACTTTAATGTGTCGATCTTCAGGGAAAAGGAGTTCACCCATGCTCCAGCTGGAATATGGTTATGGGTTACTCAAAATTATCCTATAAATAGGGCTTGACTGGTCGCTGAACCTCCTTATAAGGCAAAAGTGCCACTTTGAACAACTGACATTCACGTCTGCCTCCTACAACTGGCATGTCTGCTTCCCACAACTAGATAACAAGTGTCACCAGTAACTCCATGCATAGGTGTGTATAGGTGCCTCCACTCATACACCTCATTGTGGGGGTGCTTCATTCACAGTTCAGTAAGGTACAAAGGCTAGAGACTCATAGCCTTGGGAGTTTGCATCACCTTACATGTCTTCTATTTTTAAGGGAAGTGAATGGAGCTCGCATTTATTGTGCATCAGCTTCATGCACCAATGACATTTTGAGGCAGGTAGTACCAACATGACCATACAAACAAGGAACATGAGACTCAGGGAGAATGTCACACAAGGTGGTGGTGGTGGTGGATGATGGCGATGACAGCAACAATAATGATGGCACCTAATATTTATTGAGCACTTACCATGAGATTATGTTCTAGGCACTTTTTCCAAGCAGTCTGTCTATATTATTAACTTATTCAATCTTCACAACAACGCTATAAGTAAATTCTATTATTATCCCATTTTACAGATAGGAAAATTACAGCACGAAAGATGTGTCCCTTTCCCTTGGTTCCCCAGTTAGTAGGTGTCAGAGCTTTCATTTGAATCCAGATGATATAAATCAGGAATCCACAACGCCACCTTTCTGGCTGAGATGTAAACCCAAGTTGACCAAACTCTAAAGTCCCATCTCGGTGGGCCTGTTTCTCTCATAAAGCTAGCTAAAGACTGAAGACTAAGCTAAAATGTTCCCTAGCACCCTCCTTTTCCCTTTGGAGAGCTTGTCTTTGAGCATTCATAGAGAATCTCACAAACTAATGCATCTAGACATCTGGCTTCAAGGGAAGGTAGATCTACTTTGGAAATAAGCCCAAAAGAGGAAAGGTCTGTCATTGTACCAAGGACAGTTTTCCCACACTTCAGTCCTCCTCAGTCTTCCCAACCTTCAACACTTTTGCCATATCTACATAATACCTATGTTATTTACTTATCTTTTATTTTTATTTTTATTTTTTTACATTTTCAGTGAAAATGAAACTCACAATTACTGCAGCAAATAGAAAACCAGTGTCCCTTGCTATAAATGTAGACACTAGCTGTAAGGAAGAATACCATGAAAGAAATTATTATTATTAAAATTATTAAATTATTATTAAATTCTAGCTGGGTACTGTTGCCTGCTGAAAGCCCAATTCAGAGGCTTGCCTTCTCACTTTATTGCAGAGGGACATTAGTAAGTGTTAGAGAGGCGTTAAAATACCCTAACACCAGACAGACTCCTGCTCTTGAGGCTGGAGAGAGAAGTGGAAAGGGAATAACTTCTCACCTTGTGATCTGCTGGTTTTTTGGATGCTTTGTCCATGGGCCTCCCAAAATGCTCCTGTGCCCCAGTAGTGATACACCTCCCACCAGGGGCAACACAGACCCAGCTGTGCGTGCCCTGGCCATGCCCCAGCCATGCTCCAGGGCCATCGTGAGCTTCCTCTGCTGCGTTCTGTGCATCAGACACATCTTGAAAAAGGGAAAGCTATCTCATGTTTGGGTGCCTCAGGGATACAGGCAAAAATCAAGGAGAGAAAAGTGATTATGCTGTCAAAGAAGCAAAAGGGACTTCTAACGGTAACAGTGATCGTTGAGGAGTTTTTCCTTTGAACAGAAATGCCTTTGATAATGCCTCCCTCCATCCTCCTGTTATTTTGTTGCAAGAATGAATAAGCAGGAGGAAACAAATGGGCACTTTTGTGTTTTACGATCATCCGCTATAGAAAAAAAATGTTCGGCCCAATTTCAAGGGCAGTGACGGATCGCTATGTCTCCATCTCCATATCCATCTAAAGAAAGAAAAGAGAAGAGAAGGGGAGAGAAAGAAAGGAGACAAAGAGAAGGAAGATAAATAAATCCAGCAAAGAGGGTATCTTAATGCAGTCTTCACTCTCAACTCTAAGCATTCTAGACTATTCATAGTCTTCAGTAACCTCAGAAAGGCATTAAATCCCCTACTTGCATTCTTCTAACCCAAGCTTCTCCTTTCTAGCTGGGTAGAGCCCCTCCTTGGTGATATAATTAGTGTACAGAGTAAGAAATTTTACGACATATTGCACAGCCATTTTAAATGGGGGAAAAGACACACCCAACTGAATTGTCTTTTTGTAAAGTCTAAGAAACGCACAGATTGCTCTGTTGACAAGTATCTGTGTAGATGATGAGGTGGTGATGGATGGTAGGGCATTCTCCACAGAGCAGACAGTACGCCAGACAGTTTACCTCCAACAATCAATTCGCCCTCACAAGAACACAATGATATGAATCCTAGTAGTCTTCCCATTTTATAGACTAGTAAATTGAGGCTGGAAAGGTTCAGTAACTCGCCCCAAATCATAGAACTAGTGACAGAGCCAGGCTCACACCCAAGTCTGTCTTGTACCAAAGGTCATGGTCTTAACTACCAAGCTCTGCTGAGACCCTGATGGAAATGAACTAAGTATTCATTATCCCTTCTGTGTAATTATATGTAATTAAAGCCAACAGAGAAACTGATAGAAGCCAAACCTTTCTCCACGGCTCTATTGACCCAATATTCGTTTGCAAAGGATGTGAGAGGCTGATAGCCTTCTTATATTAAAATCTTATTTCTTCTCTCTGTGCACATTACAGATTAAGTACTAATAGAACTAACCAAATCATAGTAGCTGATATTTATTGAGCACTTACTAGATGCCAGACATTATGCTAAAGGCCTCTAATGCATTCTCTCTTAATTTGCATCCACCACCTAGTGAGACAGGTGCTGCTTATGAGAAAACTAAGACTCAGAGGTGTTAAATACCTTGTTCAAGGTCACTCAGTTTGTAAGGGGCAGGGCAAGAATGATGACCCAGCCATCTCTCTGTAGACTACAGATCCCATGTTAGGATCTAGCGTAGCAGGAAGATTGATTGAGAAGCACATGAATTAGGGGCATTGCACTTTCCCTTTCCAAGACGAGAATGATGGATGAAAGGAGCTCATGGAAATGTCCTGGGGCCTTAGTATCTGCCAGGCTCTTTTCTCTAAGCAAATCACCCAGAGAAAAAGCCAGCTAGAGATGGGCTTTTCAGAAGATTTCCATGCTTTCCGCACTGTCACATGAAAAAGAAAATACTGTCTCCTTTTAGGGTCCCAGGGAGGCTCTCTGCCTTCAGCAGAATTCTCCTGTAGTCAAGAGTGCCTGTGTATGTTACCCAAGGAACTTGGAGAGTAGGAGGGTCCCACAGCCTTCCAGAGTCAGTGTTCTGAATTTTTGTTTTAAACTATCCACCCCACAGATTACATTTATTAATTGTGTAGAATGAAAGGCTGCTACAACTAAGACTGTTCCAAATGGAAGTGTGTACAAGATTTGGAGGGAACTTGCTAAAAATATATATATATATATATATATATATATATATATGCATAGCTAAAGGCCTTTTCCTGGGAATCACATTCTGTAGGTCTGAGATGAAGCCCGGGAAACTGCCTCATGGCAACTGATCCCAGAAAGCTCTCCTGTAAGTGCTCAGAGGGCACAGGTCAAACACCCTGCCTCAGATCTCTCCTTGGAGGCTATAGTTTCAAACTCAAACACTTCCTTAGCCTGCAAATTCTTCTGACCACCCTCACTTAGCTGTATACCTTGGTTATAAGATTTTATTGCCCCTGGTGCTTTCTTTTTTCCATCTATTCCAGAAGTGAGGGAGATATATAGAGATAGAAAAGACAGAGAGAGAGAGACACTAAGTCCTGACAACATGGTTTGAGCTCCTGGATCCAGCTATACCTGAGGACCATATACCTCTGGATTTTTTAGTTATGTGAACTAACATGTAAATGCTTTTTTGGGTTTAGTCTACTAAGCAAATGACAGGAGAGAAAGGAATGAATCATTCTTTGCTTGTTTCCGTAAAGGAAAAGAGATAAATGTGCATAACACTATTGTTACCTAAAACAATCTACCACGCCCAACCCTACTTACTCTGCCTGCCTGAGTCTGTGCTAGGACCCCAGCCTGCCTGTCCTTCATGTTCTCATCAGCACCGTTAACATTATTTCAAAGTAATTCTGTCATTTAATTGCCTAGTGTTCTGTGCCCTGGGGAGCCATGAGCAGAGAGCTGGTGACTGTCGTTCATCTAGGATGATCATATCAGAAGTTTAGATATTAACAGCAATCGTATCATGTCACCATCTTTGTATTTCTACTGTCAGCAGCTGATAGACAGAAAAAGCACTGCAGAAGCTGATTCTAAAGTGTCTCTCTGGTTTGCATTTTTATGCCAGAGGCTGTGGGGGAAAAAAGGAAGTGAGTCAATGGAACCAAACGCCTTGTTGTAACTCTATAGCTTTTTACTGCACATTATACCTGGGAATCCAGCAGGGGTCTCTTTACAAGTATAAAACAATGAGGGACTCTTTGTGTCTCTTACCATCTCTAAAAGCATTTTTAAAATGTCTTGGTTTCCTCCTTTGTGCTTTAATGTTGGAGCTCATGTACACTTGGTTCTCAGGGGCCTGAATTTCCACTGTAAGCTCCTGACTTTGGTTCCCTGATAGCAAGGTATTCTTAGGGAGGCAGAAACAAGGATTGAACACCGAAGACTAAAGCTGAAGTCTGCATGGACTCGGAACCTTCCTCTGACTGATCCAGGGCTGCTTAGCCACTGAAGACAGGCCTACACTGATGCTCTCTTCCCAGAGGCAGGAGCACCCTTGTTAGACCACCTCTCAAGAGCCAGAGTCCACAGTTCAACAGCTACCCCAGTGCTGAACCCTGTATTTCATACTTCACACATGGTTTTGCATTTGATTTTCACAACTACCATGTATGGTTGGCCTTCTGCCAATTTCACAGATGGAAAAAAACCAACCAAGCTCCCAGAGATTAAGAGATTTCTTGAACAGAGCACAGCAAGTAAGTGGCAGAGACTGAATGTGAACCTGGCTCTGTCAGACTCCAAAGCCCGATCTCTTCACCAAAGAGCCTGGGGAAGTGAAAAGGACAACCATTTAGGAACAGAGTTTGGCAAACTAGGGCCTGAGAGTCATATCTGATTACACACCCTTTTTGTAAATGTATTTTTAGTGGAACATGTTATTTGTATTTTGTCTGTAGCTGTCTTCCCCTGTACAACAACAGTGGTGAGTTATTCCAACAAACACCACAATGACTGGCAGGGCAAACATATGTATTCTGTGCCCTTCAGAGAAAAAGTTTGCCAGCTTTTCATTCAGAACATTAAACTCTGGAATTGGTGTAAGTTAACAGTCACTTCCCCTTACCAGCTCTGTGCCTTCAATTTTTCTTATCTGCAATTCAGGAGTCCTAGGAACACTGGCTTCAGTAAGTCTCTTGTGAGGATTGAATGAGATACTGCCTTCAAATGCCTAGCACAGCGGTTGGCACTTAGTAAGTGATATCGTTTGGCTATGTCCCCACCCAAATCTAATCTTGAATTGTAGCTCCCATAATCCCCATGTATCATAGGAGGGATCCAGTGGGAGGAAACTGAATCATGGAGGTGTGCTTTTCCTGTGCTGTTCTCATGATAGTGAAGAAGCCTCACGAGTTATTGTGAATAAGTTTCATGAGTGTTGGTTTTATAAAGGGCAGTTCCCCTGCACACGTTCTCTTGCCTGCTGCCATGTGAGACATGCCTTTGCTCCTCCTTTACCTTACATCATGATTGTGGGTCCTACCTAGGCATGTGGACCTGTGAGTCCATTAAACGTCTTTTTCTTTATAAATTACACAGTCTCAGATATTTATTTCTAGCAGTATGAAAATGGACTAATACAGTAAGTACTCAAGGAGAAGTAGCCTCTTATTTGAGCCATCAAGACTATAACACATCCCAAAGCAGCTAGAGTTTGTATGAATTCCCAGTAGAGGACAGATAGGTACAGCTGAAGCCTCGGTTGGGGGAGGGAGGGAGGCAAACGGACTCAGGCAGGCTATCAAATCAGGGTTTCTGCAAGGCTTGGGTCTCTGGTGGTGGTCCCCAAGTGGGCAGCTCAATTCCTTCCCTGTCAGACCCTCTGGGTTCCCAGTCTCTGGATCTGGGCTCTAAAGAAGAATGCCTAAGAATCAGAGTCAACCTAAGTTGTTTTATAGAGGACATTGGTTTTCTCCCCCTTCTTTTAGCCCAACATGAAAGGTAGCTATGAAAGAGAAATTAAATGGCTCACCCAGGAGTTTATTATTTCATTGATGTGTCAGGGATTTACATGCATAGCTTCTCTTAACACCAACGGGAGCAGAGCAAATAGATGATTTTCTTTATTGCCAAGGTCAAACATAAGTTTGTTTATCCTCTGTATTTTAAAGTTATCAGCGATGATTTAACTTAGGTATCGAGCTGAGTAAAACACACTGAATGCATTTTTATGTCAGCATCCTTTTCTTCTTTTTAAAATATATGGACTTTGAAAAAAGAAACCACAGGGCTCCAGCTGGCCTCATTGGAGCCCACACAGGGGCTTTTTCTGATTATGCTAATAAGTAATCACAACAATACTTCTTTTTTAACACATTCCCAGGGTTTTATCCACTGAAAATTATCTCACATTAAAATGGTGCAAGCACAAGGCAGTATTGAAGACATTCTGGAGTTACAGGGAAGAAACTCACTGTGTGAATGTTTCCTCTTCCCCAACACCATCACCCCTCAGTTTTCCACACCATGTTGTTCTAGCCAAGAGGCGAAATTGTGAGCTCAGTGATATATTGAATGCTGAACCCAGCTTCATTAACTAAAGCTAAATGCTAACACACACGGTATCAGCTTCCAGCACAAATTAGCATCCGTAATAGAGAATATAATTAACCATATACCCAAATGCTCTCTATGATGAATAAGCCTCTAAAAGCCCCCTGGCTGCTCTTTGATTTTCCTGAGGTGGGTCTGTGGTAGCAGCCTGGTTCCCACAAGCTTCTTGTCCATCAGCCAAATGAGCATCTGAACTGACAAGTTTCTGGACAAGCTCATCCAGAGTCAATCACAGAAGGTCAAGGAGAGTTAGTGCTTTTCTGCCCTATGAAAGGTCCATGGGGAGTTCAGCTCAAAGTCAGGGTGGAGGCAGAAATAAAATGCAATGTTTTCCTGGTCACCTGCCCAGGCCCTGCTCAGTGAATACTAAGAACCCCTGGTAAAACCAATATGGACACTGACATCTCCAGAAATGTCCATCCTCATGATGACCCCTCCATCTGGGCGGTTGGCCATTGCTCTGGCTTGACTGTTTTTGTCAAAAGTCACATTGAAATTTAATTTCCACCTAAATAATATTAAGAGGTAGGACCTTTAAAAGGCGATTAGGCCACAAGGGCTCTGTCCTTTTGAATGAAGTTAATGCTGTTATCATGGGAGTGGGGTCTTCATAAAAGGGTAAGTTCAGCCTACTTCCCTCTCTGTCTCCTGTGCCTGCTTCTACCTTCTACCCTTTCTCCAAGGGATAACCCTCACCAGATGTCAGTACCATGCCCTTGAACTTCTCAGTCTTCAGAACCATGAACCAAGTAAATTTCTGTTCTTTAGAAATGATCCAATTCTGTGATGGCAGCAGAAAATGGACTAAGACACCTACTTACAAAGGACTTGGAGATCTAACATTCTCTTCAACCTTCACGAGAGAGGTTAAGGTTTGGCCACAGGCGTATAAAGGGCAAAAGTTGAAATTCAACTGAAACTTCAAATTTAGTTCACTTCCAAGAAAACTTTTGAGTACCTGTCCCATCCACTGTGCTAACACATAGGGATTCCTCCCACACCAAATCTACCATCTACCCTGTATATCTCCAGATTCAGGGACTGTCCCTTTCTCTCTCCATCCATCTCTCTGCTCTTGCTTCTCTATCATCACCCCTGGGCCAAACCACCATCCTTCTTGCTGGACTTGGTAGCAACCTCTTCGCTCCTTCTCTCATTTTTCATGCTTGTTTTCTTAAATTTGTCCTCTACATCTTAGCCAGATTCTTACTGAAAGGTGCCAGCTAGAGCTCATCATTTTCTTACTTCAAACCTTTTAATGATTTTCCTACTACACACTGAATAAAACCCATATGCCCATCTACGGCATATAAACATTTCTAGGACCTACTGCCCACCACTTCTTTAAGTCTCATTTTCTTCTTTCCTTGCCACATTTCCATTTTATTTTATTGCTTTTCCATTATATGTCTCAAATACAATAAGCTCTTTCCTGCCCCAGTACCTTCACATTGGCTATTTTCCTCTGCCTGGAATGTTCCTGATTCTTGTCTTAGGTGGTTTTCCCTCAAGGTTTGGGTCTCAGCTGAAATTCTAACTCTTCTGAAAAGATTCCTCTGTTCACTAAAGTGAGCCTCCTCCACAGCACTCTGGATGACTCTCATATTTGTTCTATATCCCCAGACCTAGGAAAGTGGCGTACAGCAAATTCTGTGTAAGAATATGTAATAAATAAATAAGTAAAAAACTCACAATGTAACAGCAGTATAGCATTCTTTTCCATTCTAACAGCAGTATAACATTCTTATCCATTATCCCACAGCTGCCTTCATACATTAAGTAGGAGGCAGACTTTGAGCACAAGACTCATCCTAAAGGACAGAACGACTGCAAGACTAAATTTTAAAAATGTCCTTAGAATAACAAGTATTCCCATGCCTTTTCCTCAGGACTGAAAACTCAACTGATGCTTTCAAACTAAGTAGTATGTCAATAAAGCACACAAGCTCCTGGGCAATGGGAAGCATCCTATCCACCATTCTTCACTTGCTAAGAAAACCTTAAGGATTTGCAATCAGTGTGCCAAAAAAAGAGGCTGATGGACAGAGAATGTAAGGGTATAAAAAGACATGATATTTATGGTGAAGGTGGTTCTAAAATCTACTTGTGGGCTTATCCAAAGGACAGGCTATGTGTGAATATCTAAATCTATTTCAAGGGGCATCCGAGAGGTCCCATTCATGGACTCTTTGCTAAGCTCTGCTGAATGAAATTCTTTCTAGGGTAAGAAAAGGCTGAAACCTGATGAAAAGGTTCCTACTAATTTTCTTGCTCTTGCTGCATTCCTTTTTCATCAGCTGAGTGCATGGGCATGGAAAGCTCATTATTCCCGTCTTTGAGCCCAGGTAGCTGAAAACCCTTTACACCAAAACACAAAGGCAAATCCGCAGCTTTGCCTTCTGGACTTCTATTGGAGCCATACTCATCAACAGAGTACATGTTGTCCAACCGAAAGGCTAATCCACCCTCCCATTCCCCACTCCTCTGCACCACTTGAGTCAGCTTTGTGGGGACCACTTTGAAAAAATTTCCCCAAGTCCTAGGTAGGATGCCTTGTTTAGTTTTTGCTATGGTCAAACCTCTTTAGACTTTGACAAGCTCCCAAGAGGCAGTGGTTTTATGTAAGACTCCTCAAAGGGCCCTGACTTACTCATAGGTCATAGCAGAAATGAGGGACAACACAGTGAAAGAAAGAGAGAAAAGAAGAAAAGAAAGAAAGAAAAAAAGAAAAGAAAAGAAAGAAAGAAAAAGAAAAGAAAAGGAAAGAAGAAGGAAGGAAGGAAAGGAAGGAAGGAAGGAAAGGAAGGAAGGAAGGAAGGAAAAAGAGAGAGAATATGAATTTGGGCAAAAATAGTTTATTGCTCCAATAGTGGCAGGTGTTTGAAACTCGACCTAATAGTTTAAGTTCTAAGGTTTCCGGAAGAGTTTCTGTACGTCGCAGTTATTGAATTGAGTATGTGTGTGCAATGTGTTGTGGTCTTTTTATAATGTTATTTTAAGTCTGCTTCTATTCGTGTTGCCAATAAATACATAAAACCAGTTTGTGAGCATCAGGAAGGATTCATGGACAATAAGTACTTGATTTTGCTATGTAGGGATGTTCTCTAGGACAAAGACAAAAACTAACCTCTGCTTTTTTTGAGATTTGTATATAGTCTTTTAGATAGCCCTGAATACAAGAAGGTAAAATTATTTTTTCAAACAATTATTTGACTACCATACAATAAGAAATGCTTTAAAGCTCCCATGCTTCCTCTTGTAGTGAACTGATTTTTCATGGGTAGTTGGTCTCCTGGGTATCATGAGTAAGCCTGGGGAAATGCTGTCTATATTCATTTAAAATTGTCTCTCTGCACTGATGGCTAAGAAAGTTCCTGGGACTGATGCACTAGAGTGGTCTGCGTAATTGAACACTGTGTCTACAAATAAGACTAACAACCATAGTTGTTCAAATGATTACCATATCATAGATCTTAATAGTCTACCAGAAATGCTTCTGATGGTACTGTATTTTTTTTTTTCCATTATCAGCTAACCTTACACAGGACAGTTATCCATACAATTGGATTAGCCACTCGGTTCTCTCTTGGCCATTTGCCTACTTGCCTCTTTTCTTGATCTAGTTTCTCTACCTATAAAATGTGGAAATTGGACTAGATGATCTCTGAGGTTCTTGAAAGATCTGACATTCTGGCTTTGGGATAATGAAACATCTTCCTTCAGATATTCAATGTGTATTGAAGGTCTGTGACCTGGCAAGGTTACCCAGCTTGTAGGAGGTAGAGCTGGTTTTCTGAGAGTCTTCAAAGCCCTTAGTTTTAACCAGTGTGCTTCTGTGGGCAAAGGAAAAGTAGAGAGCAGAGCCACTCACTGGGAGAACCACCTAAAAGGTTTAGAGAGATATGTGCATGTCCTTCTGTCATGTGGGCAAGTAGCATCCTGTTCCCAGTAGAGTTGAATGTGGAGCTCAGGAAACCAGTGCCACAGGTCTGTCTCTTGTGTTAGTTGATGGAATTCTCTGTGAAGGTTAGTTGTACAACCTTCTGACTACCATTTGGTAAATAAAGATGAATCTGCTGCAGCCCCAAAGAATAGGGGAGACAGAGCCAACAGCTTGGTATAACTCCTCACTAATACCACCTTGCACGTATGCACACACACCCAGTGACAGCAGCAGCTCAGTATAGTACATCCAAGGGAGATAATTATGTTTTATTTCAGTGAACCTAACACATCTTCTTGAAATGTGATTTCCAGTGGGCACAAGTGAAATATTTCAATGCTCAACAGGGCACTGAGGCAAGTCTCCTGTCACCAAAGCTATTTCAGCAACCTCTCAGTCCACACCACTTCCTCACAGTCATGGGCCCGGGAGGAGGCCAGGCGGAGTGCTCTGCAGGCAGAACAAGCCACGGCCTGGACTCGTTTCCCCTAGACCGTGCTGTCCGGGGCTATGCTCCAGCTGCCCTTTCTGCTTGGCGGGGGCAAGCTGAGTGATGAAGACCTTGAGTGCTAGAGTCTGGACCCAAATCATAGCTTCACTATTTTCTTTGCTTCGGGGTGGCACTTGATCTGTCTCAGTTTCCTGCTTTATAAAAGGAGGATGAATAATGGTAATAGCTTCAGTCAAAGGGCATTTATGAAGATGAATTGAGATTAACCATATCATAAGGGTTTAATTCTGTCCTTGGCAAATAATATGCACTATATTAGTTTCCTACGGCTGCTGTAACAAATTGCCACAAAGTTGGTATAACACTGCAAAAATTTATTATCTTTCAGCTTTGGAGGTCAGAAGTCTGAAATCAGTTTCACTGGGCTAAAGTCGAGGTGTTGGCAGCCCATCTTTCCTTCTAGAGGTTCTAGGAGAGAATCAGTTTCCTTGTCTTTTCTAGCTTTCAGAGACCACCTTTGTTGCTTGACTGATGCCTCCTTTTCTGTCTTCAAAGGACATCACTCCAACCTCTGCATCTGTCATCCCATCTCTGTCTTCCACCTTTGACTCTCCCGCCTCCCTCTTACGATGCCCGTGGTGACTGCATCAGGCCCACCTGGATCATCCAGGCTAATCTCCTTACTTTAAGATTCTCAGCCATAATCTCTAACATCTCTCATGCCATGTAAGAGAACATATTTCAGGTTCCAGGGATTCGGACACAGACATCTCTTAGGAGCCAAGATTCAGCCTACCCCATGCATGGATACATTAATTTTACTATTATGCGTATTCCTTTTTGCCCTTTTTCTTTCGTTTATGTAAAATGTACATGTGGCAAATAGATAAATCTTAAAGGTACAGATTATGAATGTTTACATTTTGAACTCTTCCAACCACCCCTTAAATCAAGATGAGAACATTTACAGCTCCTTAGACTCCTCCGCATCAATACCCTCCTCTACCCTGAGGTCATCACTAGTCTTATGCTTATTTTCACTGATTACTTTCGCCTGTTCTTGGAGTCATAGGAACAGAATCATACTGTATATGTTTTGTATCTGGCCTTTTTCACTTGATGTCTGTTACTCAATCAGGTTGTGAAGTGCAACAGTAATTTGTTCTTTTTGGCATCGTCTGATATTGTGTTTAGCCTTTCCTTGTCTATACATTCAGTCCCTGACCATAAATATACTACTGTTTGATACAGTTTGGCTGTGTTCTCATCCTAATCTCACCTTGAACTGTAGCTCCCATGATCCCCATGTGTTATAGGGTACCTGGTGGGAGGTAATTGAATCATGAGGGTAGGTTTTTCCCATGCTGTTCTCTTTCTAGTGAATAAGTTTCATGACATCTGATGGTTTTATAAAGAGCAGTTCCTTTGTTCCTTCTTCACCTTCCACCATGATTACGAGGCCTCCCCAGCCATGTGGAACTATGAGTCCATTTAATCTCTTTTTCTTTATAAATTACCCAGTCTCAGGTAAGGTCTTTGTAGCAGTATGAAAATGGACTAACAGGCCAGGCGCAGTGACTCACACCTGTAATCCCAGCACTTTGGGAGGCTGAGGTGGGCAGATCATGAGATCAAGAGATCGAGACCATCCTGGCCAACATGGTGAAACCCCTGTCTACTAAAAATACAAAAAAATTAGCCGGGCATGGTGGCATGTGCCTGTGGTCCCAGGTACTCGGGAGGCTGAAGTGGAAGAATCATTTGAACCCAGGAGGCGGAGGTTGCAGTGAGCCGAGATTGTGCCACTGCACTCCAGCCTGGTGACAGAGCAAGACTCCGTCTCAAATATAAATAAATAAATAAAAGAAAATGGACTAAGACACTATTTTTTCAAGACTCATTTCAAACATCACCTTTGTAAAGCATCCTCTGGTAGTAATATGTCCTCTCAGTCTGACATAATATCTATGTCCATCTCCTGTACCTCTTGTATTTGACCTTTGGGACCCACTCATGACATGTCCTCTCTTACAAGTCAGGCCCTTATCTCATACACTACGTCACCTGCTCCTGTGGATGGGAACATTATGCTTAATCTATCTTCATTTTAACATCAGCCCTAGCACCGTGCCTCATGCACAGCCACTGAACTCAACAACATCTATTGCACTGCCTCCGTGATAACCATTTTCCTCTGAAGAAAGATGTGTTGCCACTGCTTGCCAATTGAAACCCATGTGTGCAAAGCATATCTGTTTCCTGCATGTATCATGAGACTGGTCAACAGGAGGTAGCCTGGAGGATGTCCCCCAGGATCCTTTTTCAACATCAATCAGAAACAAATGCTGAGAGGCGAGGCTTGTTCAGGGTAGGCAACGGTTTGAACCCTTGGCTTCTGTGGGTTTTTTCCCTAAACTAGAGTAAAAAGGTATCAAGGGTTTGACTCCGTTTTGGGGTCTGACTGCTAGTAACTTCCAAGCCTGATTCTCTTAAGCCCCTTTCTGACCTGCCCACAATCTGGGCAAGTAATCGAGGAAGCCTAGATATGCTGTCTCTTTGTGCTTGCAGTGAAGTGCAAACCACTCAGACTCCAGCTTGTGCGTGGAAACCCAACCCCAGCCCCGGCCCCTGAACTCTGTAAAACCACCTCCCCGTGACCCTTACTTCACTCTGAGCAGAGCCTGAACCCTCCTCCTAGGATACCCTTTGCCTGTTTCCTGTGTGACTAATAAACATGATTTCATATCCATCAATGATTGTGTCATTTATCTTGACATCCATAAATTTCTGGGCAGTCCTGTTCAGCATCCAGTAGGGGCTGTTTAGTGCCTAAATAAGACAGAAGATTTAAACATGAAGCTCCAGTCTGGGTGCAGTGACTCACACCTGTAATCCCAGTACTTTGGGAGGCTGAAGTGGGAGAATCACAAAGTCAGGAGTTCGAGACCAGCCTGGCCAACATAGTGAAACCCTGTCTCTACTAAAAACACAAAAAAATTAGCTGGGCATGGTGGTGAGAGCCTAAAATCGCAGCTACTCAGAAGGCTGAGGCAGGAGAATTGCTTGAACCTAGGAGGCGGAGGTTGCAGTCAGCCAAGTTCTTGCCACTGCACTCCAGCCTGGGCAAGAGAAAGACTCCATCTCAGAAAAAAAAAAAGAAAAAAAAAAAAAAAAAAAAAAGCTCAATTTTCCAAAGTAACATTTTAAAAAATCCAAATACCTCATTTGAGTGTAGACATTGGTTATTTTTCTATTCCATGTATCCATTGCCCCCTTTTCTAGAAATATTACCTTGACTTCCTCAGGAACAACTACTCATTCTCTATCCATGTGTGTGAGATGGAGCTGATGCCTCCTCCAGTGCCTACAGCTCTGGGGTGGCCTTGATCTCAGCCTGGTCAATCATTGCCTTGTGTCTCTCTGGCTAGAGTGATTGGGGGATGGACCTATGACCTAAGCTGATCCAGGAAAGACATCCTGAGACTTCTACTTGGACTTTGGGGAAGGAAGAGTTCTCTGTGCCTGTGGCATGCTGGCTGTAAGCCTGATCTAAGCCCTCATTTTCCAGGCCCACTGCAATGAGAGGGCCTTCCTTGGAATGAGGCCAGTGTGGAGAAAGGCAAGATATAGGAAAAAGGGGATAGGGACCCCCGATCCTTAGGACTTTGTGGAATATCCTGGATCTGGCCAAGTTCAGAGCTAGATCCACGCCAAGACTTGTAGCTGCGTAAACTAATAAATTTCCATTTCAGTTGAAGCTACTTTTAATCAGGTTTCTATCATTTATGCCTGAAAGATACATTTGAAGGATACAACTATAGGATTTCTGTACTGTGAGCTTTTTGTTTCTCTAACCATATTGAGGCCAAACATGCAGTGGAAACCACACAGTCTTTGTTCTCCCACAAACACTGAAACTTTCCTTTCTAAAGGGGAAGGCAGCAGATCCGTTAGAAATGGCATGACTAATCTTGCCCTGAATTACCATTCTAAGAAGACCAGAAAACCCCTACATAAATAGTGCAAGGTCAAAAATTTGCTAGAAATATCAGCTAAATCAAAATGCTGAAGGCTCAACTCATTGGAACATCACTTTTTCTATGCACCAGCATAAGCCTATGCCAACAGGAGCTTGTGCTGTATTGGAGGAGGCAAAGACAAACCGTAGAATAAGCACAGTTCCCCAGCCTCCACTCAGTGAAATTTATTTTTTTGTTTATTCATTTCCATGCCAGCATTGCAGCCAGGAAGCTAAGGTAGTACAAACATTCTATTCCACATACCAGCTAAAATTCACTACACATTGTGATAGGCACAATAATCTTCCCCCATCCCAAACAAAGATATCCTCATTCTAACCCCCAAGCCATGCATATGTAATGTTACATTGCAGGAGAGAATTATGGTCACAGATGAAATTGACGTTGCCAATCAGCCAGTCCTAAAGTAGGAAAGTGGGGAGAGGAGCCCAAAGGATCCAGGTGGGCCCGGTGTAATCTCAAGGATCCTTAAAAGGGAGGAAGAGGTCGAAGAACTGGACCTTCTCTGTTGCTGGCTTTGAAAGTGAAGCCAGAGGACGACAAACCAAGGAACGTATGCGGCCTCTAGAGGCTTGGAAAGGAAGGAAACCATTCCCTCCCAGAGGTTCTACATTGGTTTCCTAACATTGCCATTAGAAATGCCACCAGTGGTGGCTTAAACAGCAGAAACATTCACTCCCAGTAATGGAGGCCAGAAGTCCCACAGCAAAACATCAGCAGGGCTGCTTGTCAGCTCGCAGATGGCCGCCTTCTCACTGTGTCCTCACGTGGTCTTCCTCTGTGCATGATTATCCCTGGTGTCTCTCTGAGCATCTGTATTTTTTCTTCTAATACAGGTGCCAGATTGCATTGGGGCCCACCCTAATGGCCTCCTTTTAACTTAATTACCTCTATAAAGATACTATCTCCAAATACAGCCATATTCGGTGGTACTGGGGGTTAGGACTTCAATATATGAACGGTGAGGAACAGAAGTCAGCCCAATAACAGCTTCCAAATGGGAATGCAGCCCTGCCGACACTTTCATTCTAGCTCAGTGAGACCCCTGTCTGACTTCTAACCTACAGAACTGTGAGGTGACAAATGTGTGTTGTTTTAAGCCACTACGCATGTGGTAATTTATGTCAGCCATAGGAAGTGAATACAAGCATTTTAAGCTAAGCTTTTTGCCATTATTAACTTAATTTTTACCCCCACATCAGCCTTATGAGAAGGCATCATCACTCCATTTCACATTGCTAAAAATAGTGATGCCTGAACTTAAACTTAGATCTGATAGATTCCAAAACCTGCGCTCCACCACCATCCCATCCCTCTGTGAAACATCCTAGATTTGGAAACTTTTAAAGTTTTCAGGCAGGATGAATATACAGAGTACCAGAGTCACCAGTCACCAGATGCACAGAGTTGTCCGGTCCCAGCCTCTCATTTTGAAAATGAAGAAAAAGTACAGAGAGAAGTGGCCTCTGGAGACCCAGAGCAAGTTTTCTGGGGGCCAAAGTATAGTCTAGGTCTTCTGGCCCCTAGCCCAGCACAACAGCTGCTCTTCCTCCTCTGATGGTGTGAACAGCCACCTCACATGTCCTACCCCATCCTTCCATAGCATTACCTTATGGAAAGGAAGCCGAGTACCAAGTCCTGAATTAGACAGTGGCAAAGCTTGGTTTCAGCCCCATGGTCACTCTTAAGACTATTCCACATTATCACATCTTTCACAGAAAAATCCCATTATGAGAACCTAAATTGCATGTTTCAATCTATCTTACATTCCCTGGTAGGGGTTTGGGGCCAAGCTACATAGCATGTTACCTCTCTTCAAAGGAGACTTAAGGCAACCTCAGAAACAAGAATAGCCTTTAAAACTCTGGTCCGAATCCCAAACTTTGGTCTGGGGTTTGGACAAACAAGGGTGTGAAATGACTTCATTTATATTAATTTATCTAGAAAAGTCAACAGTAGCTGAGAGACGTCTGAGCAATAGACTGTTAGTCTGTCATAGGAAAGTCAGGCTAAGACTCTGCAGGGCACATCACAAAGGTTCACACCACTTATGGCTTCTCTGAAACACCCTAGGACCTGGCTTTTATTTTCCTACTAAAAATTTTTATTGCATCTCCATTTGTGGGACACACTGGCCACATGGCTAATGGATTTGGGAATGGGTGACTTCCTTACACATGATAGAATGTTGACAGGCTGTAAATATGCCTAGCTAGTAATAATGCTTGATTCATATCACCATCTTATCCTGCTCAAGATGGAGAACTGCTGGGCTTTGCTCACCTGTGGTGGGAGAAAATAGCCATGTTTTTAAGTTGCTGAGTGTAAGAGGCCCATGGAGCTTTCTCTCTCTGCTGAATTTCAGCAGTGCTATCTCCCTTTACGACCTGGGGAATCTCTTGAGGGAAATTTTCAGGGGATGATAGTGGGCTAGCTGAGGATATTTTTGTGTTACATGTTGGTTGCTCAAATATTGAGAGTGAATATCCCAGAAAGGTCAACTGTCTTTATCCATACATAGCAAGGTTTCCCATGAGAATTGTTTTTGCTGAAATGTAAAGGATATTATTTGGGGGCTTTAAACATGAAAGTAAAATGCGGTAGAAAACGTCAGGTTGGATTTGCTTTAGGTTAGTGTCCTTGGGCTTCCATTGCCTACATAAAGCAACTAAACTAGCAAATCAGGACGTCTATGATGCTGATTAAAACCAAATTTTATTAATTTGAAATGAGACCACACTCTCTTCAAGTTGATGAACTTTCACATGTGCTTAAAATTTTAAGTGAGATTTCACTTGCAATGGATTGGAGAACACAGACATCAACTGGGGTGATTATTTGTGATGAAATTATAGTCAAATATAACAAGGTTAACTAATTTTAAATACAAAGAGAGATTCCGTTACTGAATTTGGAGCATCAGTGTGTGACTTTGTTGTTTTTTTAAAAATAGCTTTTATTATTATTTTCAATCTTCTCTGGAATAGTCTACATTTTGTCATAATAGTTACCCATTGAAGGTTAGGAAAGGGGAGACTAAGAAAGGAAGAGGGCCAGAGGTAAGTAAACATTCTATTAATATTTCAAATGTTGCATTCACAAGCATCTTACTGTTAGTAGCCCTGTTACCACATTCACATCCCATAGGCTCAATTCTACTGTGAATGTGCTCATATCACTCACAGGAAAGCTGCAGAAGACAGCTTGCTATAATTTATTAGATGGTTTAACACTGTCAAGAGATTTTTTACCTGGTCCAAATCTCTCTGATTAAACAAGTACACATACACAGACACATGCATACACACATACACGCTTCTTAAAAGTTTTCTAAATCAGTCTTGAGATACTCACTCACTTGGTTTGGCTAATCCAAAATTCCCTCTTGGATTAATTACACTTTTCATTAGGCCGGAGATTATAAGGGCACATATATGACATAGCTTGCCATGACATATACGGACATAGTTGCCAATTCTTTTATTCTATTCTAAAGAATAGAATAATCAATCATCTCTATTCTTAAAGAATGGCATAATCAAAAGAATTATACAGGCAACTGGAGTCATTTTCAGAAATGAAATGACTGACATGAAATAGCTGAAAAATTACAGTGACTGTCAGTTGTTAACTGTGGATAAATATGTAATGACCCCAAGTGTTTCTCTAACAACATGGAAATTAAAATCATCACTTGCTTGAGTCCTCTCCACTAAAAATAGGTCGGGACTTGCAGAAGACTAGCCTGAGCTTCCGTTTGCTCTCTTTCAATAGACAGATAGATAGATAAGTCCAAACCTAGAAAACACTGGTTTAATTAAAGAAGGCCACTAGCTCATACATTATACATCATCTACTGCACTGTAACTAGATATTGCATGTAGGTGTTGAATTTACACTTGATTTCAAAGGTTAGGGTGCTTTTGTTTCATGTGACAGAGAAGAAAATGCAAATTTTCATTCTGCTTCTATAGTTGGAATGACTTCCCCCTGACTTTGTAGAAACTTGGTAATTCCTAGTGAATGAGATTCCCTATGGGATCCTTCTCTAGAGAGCAAGCTCAGGTCCTGCTTCGGCAGTCTATAGACAGAAAAGCACAGGGACTAAGACAGCAGGCAACTCAATACTATGCATCACCTCTTTCTGTTCCTCTAGTTTCTTAAAAAAGGCATCAAGATGACTCCCTCTATTTTAACAAACCCTAAAAATGTTTGCTTGGGACATAATGCCCAAATTTCCTCCTGGACCATTAGGACTTGTAACGAGGGAGATATGTTTTATTCATCTCTGTACCTCCGGTATTCAGTGCTATGTCTGCCAAGTAACAGGTGCTTGGTTTATTCAGCGAATAAATGAATAAATGAAAGACATCTGATATCTGTAGCTCTTTAGTATTTCTTCTTTTGTGGCCCTCTACTCCTCTGTTAACCAGCCTTTCCTTGAATCTCTCAAGCATTCTTGAAATTTAATTTTCAGGCATGTGTGACTTATCCTGAATACTCCTTTGCCCCCAGTACTTTCCCTGATGGCCTGTCATTTGATGAAACATCAACATGTTTACTGCTATTCTTAGATATCGATCGGGTTTTCTCTCCACATCCCAGTCAACAGTTTGTAAAGAACTTTCAAGAACACTCATTCTCTCCCCTTCCCTGTGAGGTCATAGGTGGGCCACAGGAAATTACCATTCCCACTTCATAGACCAGAAAACTGAGGCTCAGGTGAGAGGTGGGACCCTAAACATGGGATTCCTTTCACTTAGCCCACTTGATGCTGAAAATCATGCTTTATGTGGAGGTTTATATTCTGCATCTGAAGAGACTGCGGCTAAACAGAAATAAATGAATGACGGCAAGAGATCTAAAACCGAGCTTGTGCAAGTGTTTGTGAAACAGGCAGAAATTGATTAGATGGGGGGCTGGACACAGTGGCTCATGCCTGGATTCCCAGCACTTTGGGAGGCTGAGGCAGGTGGGTTACCTGAAGTCAGGACTTCAATATCAGCCTGACCAACATGGTGAAACCTCAACTCTACTAAAAATACAAAAATTAGCCAAGTGTGGTAGTACACACCTGCAGTCCCAGCTACACAGGAGGCTGAGGCAGGAGAATTGCTTGAACCTGGGAGTGAAGTGGAGGTTGCAGTGAGCCAAAATCATGCCACTGCAATCCAGCCTGGGCAACAAGAGTGAAATTCTATCTCAAAAAAAAAAAAAAAAGAGAGAAAGAATTTGGTTAGATGGCCATTTGAACACACCTCTTGAAAGATTGTTCAGGATGGGCAGGTCAGGTACCATGGACCACCTCTGCCTTCTGAGAGGGATGGCAGCATTGAAGAGTGTTCCTTCCGCAGTCTCAGTCAACCTCATCTGGAGGGTGAGCTGAACTGCTCCGGAGAATCTCAGAGAGGGCTGGGTGCTGTCTTATTAGCGGGCATCATTGTCTTTTCTGCCTATACCCTTCACTGCCTCTTTGGCGACAATACCTAGATTTCTTGTGGGGAATTACTCCACTTTTCAGTGGGCCTGTGACCTCACTGGGCTCATCAGTCTATCTCCAGGGAATCTTGGTCCATGTACAGTGTCGGCCAGATACACCCCAGTGTTGGCTCTTCTGCTAACACACTTCTCTACCTGTCCCAAACTGTCCCTTCTGAGGCTGGGCTATTTATCCTTCTCAATACTCTGAGTTTTCTTCTTCCAGGCAGTACTTCTCTTGCTAATAGGCCAGCCAGATTTGGGATCGGTTGCTTATAACTAAATTTGACTTGACTGATGTAGAAGAGAGGTGAAGTAAGAGATTTTCTATGAGTTTGATGGGCCTGGTAGCTGCTGCCCAGAAGTAGACCTGTCTGGGGTCTGTGTGTACTCCATGCCAGCTCCTGCTCAGCTATGACCTGCACTGCCAGGAAAATGTCCTTGTCACTTCCCATTGTGGTAGCCAGGGAACAAGGTACTGCTGTCGGACACCTACCCAGGAAATGGACAAGGGCAAAACCTTTGATATTGTCAGTTCAGTTGGAGAAGAGAGAGTGTCCTGATAGGCTAGCAAGAAACTCATGGGCCTTGGTTCTGGTTCTCCGTTTTCAGTACAACTAAAAGATAATGGCAGGAGGTGACAACATTTGGTGTCAGGCATGCAGACATTCAAGTATAAAAGGAATCTCTGAAGTCATGTGATGCTGGAAAAGATGTTCATTTCTGGAAAAAGGTGACAAGTGGTAAAACACATGAGGTAGGGCCGGTACTAGGGTGAAGGGGAGGTTTTCTATTTGAGACTATATGTGTATATGTTGGGGCGGTGGAGCCTCTGCTCAGCTCTTCCACAAACCCCTAGTCTGCTGAATATCTTTTAGGCCTGAGAGTGACCATAGGTTGGGGAAAGAAAGAAAACCTTGGAACTTGAGCCTCGCTCTAGACAAAGTGGACACCAAAGTAATCAGTGTTCCCTGTCCTGGAGGGTTTAGATAATGAGGGGGGAATCAGACTCCCAATTGAGCTGCTCCATCCTCAGGCAACTCATTCTCCCCTCCTGGCAAATCTCACCAGATGAACTGACAATAACAAAAATGTCCATTAATAAACACTTAATATATTCCAGAGACTGTGCTAAATGCTTCACATTCATGGTTTCATTTTATTTTCATGCCGACCCAAAGAGTCAGTACAGAGTTTTTGTTGGGCTGTAGATAGACAGAGACACCTCACCTACACACACACACACACTCTCTCTCTCTCTCTCTCACGTTAGGAAGGAGGAGGGGTAGGTGAATGCCAAAGCAACATGTAGCTGCCACTAATACTGTCCAGAGAATATGAGGACTTGCTTAATCTCAGGAGCTCAATTCTTGCTATGCTATGACCCTCTGAACTTTGTTCATCATTTCAGAGGAATGTAACATTACTTTCTTATACACTTTCCTAAAGTATCTTATATTACTTTTATACCATTTCAGAAAGCATATAACAATCTTCGTTTATAAGAATGTTTATAAACATCAGACTCTGCTTGATCTTGAACTAAGGACAGTCTCAGGGAAGCCTCACCCTCATTGCTGAATGATATCGCTGCCTCTAGCTTTCTCCAAAATGCAGAAGAACTCGTTTTCCCACCACTATTGTATGTTACAAATCACGTCTCAATGTAATAAGGCGAGAAAGAAGTAGGATTTGAACTCATAGCAGAAAAGCTGCCAAGACATTGTCTAGAGCCCTCTGGGGACTGACCCCATCAGAGTGATGTCCGTGTGTCCAGGTTTTGAGCACCTGGCTGTCTTTACTGCAATTACGGTATTTCCCTCAGTGGCCCTCTAAGGTATAGCCACCTATAGAGACCCTGGCTAAGATGCCCTCTTGGCATGTGACCAGGTCTGTGATTTGAAATGGGGTTTCTGCAGGGCATAGGGAAAGAAACTTATCATGGGAAGATATTTGTACAGATATCCTGTACAGATATTCCTGGAGCCGTACATTCAGGTTTTGGACTGGATTCATGAAGGTTCTCCCATACCTCAACACTCTCTCCCCAGATCTCTAAATACCTAGCCCTAGAAACAGAACCCCCTTCCACTTGGCCAGCCCTGTAGGTTCTTGAGAGCAGTGTTCACACATTACCTCCCTTTCCCAATTCTACTCTTCAGGCCGCCAGCCCCCTCCCTTCACTGTTCTACTCCATCATAGTGGGAGCCATCCAGGCCTCTTGTCTATCCTAGCAGCAGATCCAGGGTACAGTTCTGATACTTCAAAATATCTGTTACTACCTGCCCCAGGCCATGTCAGCAACTAACACTCCTGTGACACAGCTTGGCAGGTAGTTTCAGGGAAGTGACCTAATTTGATTTTCGATGTCTTAAATAGCCATTATTGTTAGCTTTATTTTCCAGGCAGGGATGGGGGGGTTAGTTTCTCAGGTAAAAGAAACATTATGGATTGCTAAAATATTATTACAAATTCCTTAAATACCTATGAACTAGAAAATGCATCATCAACTATAAAAAGCAAATCTTCTACTATAAATTATAGTTTAAGAATCACCTATGTGGTTGTCGTGTTGTTGTTTACTCTATGAGTAAACATAAGAACATAATCAGTACCTATATATATAGATGCAGGAGTTTTCAATTTATTCCACCTTTAAGATAACGATTGATTCCCCAGAGGTGGATAAGAGATGAACTAGGAAATTCTAGCTTTCTCACTTGCTGTCATTTGCTACATCTGATTTTAATACAAATCCTCAATGATTATACTATATGTTGTAAATGTATTTGTTACAAGGATTTAGATGGCAGAGCTGTATCTAATAAAATTAGGTTTGGGGTACTTAGTATTCCAAGGGTACTTAAAACGGAAACATCTGGATGACATGTTTTTAATGTACAATTGAAAAACCAAGGCTCCAGAGCGTAAGGGAACTTCCAAAGCCATACAGTGGCAGAATGGGGCTGGAGCCCAATTCCCCAACCCCTAGGCTGGGTCTCTTGCTATAGCATATCCATCTATAACCGTGAATCACTGCATTGGCATGGTTGAAACTATAATTTAATTGGTTGATATATAATGACTGGGAACATCACTGAACCGTATTTATTCCACAGGGATTCTTCACTCCATAAGGATATTCCTGGAAACTGTCTCAATGACACTTTTTTTTCTTATTTTCAGAATTCAGAGAAACATTCTCATATATGTCTTGTGTTTGTCTTACATGACATCTGAGCTAGCATCAATTTAGGATCTGGAGGGGATTCTGAAATCAGATGTTAAGGCTCATTTGAACAACCACAACTATAATAATTGGCCCTTGTCATGTGACAGGCATTTTGCCAAATGGTTTATATGCAATGTTGTGTTTAATCTTTAGTAAGAGGTGAAATTGTAACTTTTTAAAATCCTATTTTAGAGTTGTAGAAACTGAGTCTCAGAAAGGTCAATGAACTTGCCCGAGGCCACACAGCTAAAAATCAGCAGAACATGGATTCAAATCCAGATTTGTCTTGATCTAACTCTGAACTGCTGAAAATACTGACTGTATCAAATAGTCACTGTCTGCGACATTAGTCTTGGTGTAAAGATATAACCACATGTGTCGGCAGGACAGAACGTAGAGCCACTTTCCAGTTCTGGAGAACAGGTACAATGAGTGCCCTTTTCTTCATAGCCTCTACAGTGCACACTGACGTGGTTTGGGTCTGTATTCTCACCCAAACCTCATGTTCAATTGTAATTCCCAGTGTTGGACACAGGGCTTGGTGGGAGGTGATTGGATCATGGGAGTAGTTTCTCATGAATGGTTTAACACCATCCCCCTTGGGACTTGCCTGGTGACAGTGAATGAGTTCTCACGAGATCCAGTTGTTTAAAAGTGTTTAGTACCTCCCACTCTCTCTCTTGCTTCTGCTTCCGCCATGTGAGATGGCTCGCTCCCACTTCACCCTCTGCCATGACTGTAAGTTTCCTGAGGCCTCCACAGAAGCTGAGCAGATGCTGGCATCATGCTTCCTATACGGCCTGCAGAACCGTGAGCCAATTAAACCTCTCTCCTTTATAAATTACCCAGTCTCAGGTCTTTCCTTACAGCAATGAGGGAATGGACTCATACATACCCTGACTAGTATGGCAGTGATGGAATGCTATCGCCTTTACAGATGCACAGTGAAAGCAGCTCATGAACTTGGCCAGGGCCTCCTCCCCACAACCCCTATGTTTTAGCGTCCTCCTTCCTTTGTCTCAGACTTACACTGCCAGACCACAGTCCCTTTAGGATTGCTTTTTAGTCTATAATATTCTAATGTATCAGACAGAATCCAGAGAAGTAACAACATACTGCCACACACTAAAGTGAGAATATTTCTTGCCAGCGTGAATTATTTATGGTCTAACAGTTAACCAGTCACTCAACTTGAGGATTTTGGCGCTGTAGGGCTGTTTTATTACCCTCAGCATAAAGACACCTTGTACATAAACAACATTTACTATGACAGTCTGCTAGCTGGCTTGTTAAAGCCATGCTGTGTTGGGACAAGATTGTTATAACTGAAGCAGAAAGCACTGTGATGCTTTTGTTCACCTCTGTATCAGCACACCTGGCTCACAGTAAGTGCTGATATATGTTTGTTAAAATATTCACCATTACTTATGGAGCACCTACTATGTGTCAGGTTATTCTCTAGACATTGGGGATACAAAGGAGAGAAGAGAGTTTCTGTTACTGTGAGGCTGACATTCTAATTGGAGGAAACAGACAATAAAGAAATAGATTAATGCCAGTGCTTTGAAGAAAAATAAAGCAGAGCAGGGAGGACTGGGAATGGTAAAAGGATGGCTGTGGTCTAGGATGGCTTCTCTTGTTGGGCAACATGTGAGCAGATATCTGAATGATGTGAGAGAATGGTGAGAAGAATACTCCAGAAAGAACACATAGTAAGAACAAAGGCCCTCTGGCAGGTATATGCTCCACGTGTTTGAGGAACAGCCAAGAAGACAGTGTGCATTTGAAAGTCAGCAGTATTCGATCACTGTCTTATACCAGTCAGTGTGCACAGAGAAGGCTGTGAATAAAAGGGCATGAGTAAGAAGAGGACAAGGGGAGAAGGCAAGGTAATAGAGTTACTGGGGAGATTAGGGGTAATGGAGGGTAGAGGGGGTGGCCTGACTATACAGAGCTTCATAGGCAATGAATATTTATTGAATAGATGAATAAATAAATGAATGAGTGAAGTATTGAATGGATAGAAAAGTACTAGTCCTGTGCCATGTGTTAGGACAAACAGAAGCCGTCTTCTTGTGACCTTAGAACTAATCATACAACTTCCATTGGCTAAATTCTTACAATGTGCCAAGCTGTCTGCTAGGCATTTTGCCTAGCATCTACTTTACTCCCGTGACTACCTCAGTGAGGACACACGACCCTCTTCTAACTGTGAGGACATGGAGGCACAGAGCGGTGAAGGACCTGCAGAAGGTCACAATGTGGTAAGTAATGGAGCCAGGGCACAAGCCCTGGTTTCCCTGAATGCAAATCCTATGTTCTAAGGTGCTTCTGCAATGGGGACCCCTGGGCAGGAAGGTCCAACTCAACATGAAGAAAGAGTTTACAGGAGAGTAGAGCTATGTGGACATGGAATAGGCTGTCTAGACAAAAAAGAAGCTCCTCTGGATAGAACGCATCCAAGTAGATCCTGGATATGGAAGTAGGGACTTCAACATCTGCTCAGGTGTGGGGCAAGGTGATCTCTGAGACCTCAGCTAAATCAGAAAGTCTCTCAGAGTCTGTTTCTTAATTTGGATTTGAGCCTTTCTTTCTGAAGGCCTAAAAATAAATGCCAGGTAAAATGTAATATTTATAATTCTTACATGTTATAAAGAAACCCTAAGTTAGCACAAGTAGATGTTGGCCCTTAAACAGTGTCTACAATATGTAAATAATTATGGAATGTATAAATCAGTTATTGTTTATTTAAAACTTGAAGTAACTGTTTTAAATTACAAAAATAATATACGGCCAGGTATGGTGGTTCATGCCTGTGATCCCAGCACTTTGAGAGGCTGAGGCAGGTAGATCACAAGGTCAGGAGTTTGAAACCAGCCTGGCTAACATGGCAAAGTCCTACCTCTACTAAAAATACAAAAAATAGCCGGGAATGGTGGCCCATGCCTGTAGTCCCAGCTACTCAGGTGGCTGAGGCAAGAGAATTGCTTGAATGCGGGAGGCAGAGGTTGCAGTAAACCGAGATCACGCCACTGCACTCCAGCCTGGGCGACAGAGCAAGACTCCATCTAGAAATAATAATAATAATCTTATATATTCACCAAATGAATTTAGAGAGAAGTATAATAAAAGTTAATTGACACTCTCCCTCTAATATGTACAATTCTAACCCCTTGAAGTAACCAATATCAACCCCTGAGTGTGCTTTCTTCTTCTTTTAAATTTAATGTAACATGGTCACCTTTTCATATCAGTAACTATGTTTCTTTTATATACACACACATATATATAATTTTATTATTTAATTTTTAATTCTAATTCTTCTTTTTTTGAGACAAGGTCTTACTCTGTCACCAAGGCTGGAGTGCAGTAACGTGATCGTAGCTCACTGTAGCACTGAACTCCTGGGCTTAAGTGATCCTTCCACCTCAGCCTTCCAAGGAGCTAGGATTATAGGTACATGCCACTACATCTAGCTAATTTTTTTTTTTTTTTTTTTTTTTGAGATGGAGTCTCACTCTGTTGCCCAGGCTGGAATGCAGTAGCACGATCTCAGCTCACTGCAACCTCAGCCTCCTGAGTTTAATCGATTCTGCTGCCTCAGCCTTCTGAGTAGCTGGGACTAAAGGCATGTGCCACTACACCTAGCTTTTTAAATTTAATTTAATTTAATTTAATTTTTTATTTTTAGCAGAGATGGGGTTTTACCATGTTAGCTAGGCTTGTCTCAAACTCCTGACCTCATGTAATCTGTGAGCTTTGGCCTCCCAAAGTGTTGGGATTAAAGGCATGAGCCATTGCACTGGGCCAGTAGCTATGTTTCTAACATATTCTTTTTAATAGTTACATAATATTCCAAGGTACAGATAGGATGATTTCTTTAACTATTCCCCAACTGATGGGCATTCATGCTGTTTCTGGTTATTACCATCAACAATGCTACAATAAAAATGCTACAATATAAAGGAGACCCAGTGTCCATTAGCAGTCATTCCTCACTCCTTCCTCACCCCAGCCCTTGGCATCCACTAGTCTTCTATCTCTATGGATTTATTTACACGGAATATTACATATAAATCAAATTATACAATACATGTGTCATTTTGTGTCTGACTTTCTTCACTATCATAATGCTTTCAAGGTCAATTCAAGTTGTAGTATGTAGTCCTTCATTTTTTTTTTTATGTCTGAATAATATTCCATTATACAGATAACGTAAACTTTGTTGTTTGGGAATTGGAATCTATTTTTGTAAATGGTGTGAGGTAGGGCTTTAATTTGATAAAGTCATAGATTTTAAAGAGATATTTTATTTTTATTGTAGACATCAATGCCCAAGAGGAAATAAAAATGAATTAGTATTCTCCAAATGCATTTATATTTCATCACCCACATTAACAAGAGACCTAAGCACTTTCAACACATCCTGTAGCGACACTTGCCAGAGATAAAGCAAGATCTTACTTAAACAACAAATTACCAGACTTTACCTTAGCTGTCTAAGCAATCACACTGATTCATGGGCCTCCTAATGGTTCCCCTCTGCACTTGGCATTAGCAGGTTTGTGGAGTGACATTTATTCAATTAATGTATTAGCATAATATGGCTCCTCTTAAAAGACACTTAAAAGATACAGCATTCTGTTTCAAATCCATGTGAGCTGGAAGTTCAGAAATAGCATTGGTATTCCAGTTAATCTGTTTTCTAAATGTTCATTCCAGAGAGGTGGAAACTTTTGACCTTGATGCTGATTATGATTAGCATAGCAATCACTCTTCTGTAATTAAAAGGCAAATGAAAATTTTCTTTGGCTTGTTTATTAATTCCCTTATGAATCTTTTTTTTCAGCAATGAAGACAAAGTATTTTGTGAGGAGCACAAGGGAATGTGGGTACAGTCACCCCAAAGATAGAGACTAAGACATTCCTTAAAGAATACCACTTCCTCCTGGTTGGCTCCAGGGAATAACATTAACCTGAAAGCTCAATGTGTGTTCCGAGGTCTCTCCTCTCCTCCTCCTCCCTAGGTCTAGCAATAATTTGCAAACACATAGCCCTCCTAATTAGCCATCAGAGTGACATTCATTTTATCTACTGATTTTCTGACAGCCCAGAAAGTGGAGGCCAAGACCCTTTTGCAGCAGAGGCAATGGTTAAAAACCACTGCAATGTGGGACCAGCCATTTCCAAATTTTTCCTCTTAGGAATCTGATGCTGCAGGCTCAGATTCCCAGGACCCCCACTCAGTCCCAGATCTCTGCCTCTCCATGTAGAGCTTGAGTTACAGCTGTGAATAATGTTTTAGGTCACAATTTTAATAATGTCTATTATTTATGGATCACTTGGTATGCACAGGCACTGTGCTAAGTGCTTTTCATGCTTTATGTCATTTAATCCTCTGAATAGCATTAGGTGGGTATGATTACTGATCCCAGTTTTTAGATGAGGAAACCGTACCATTGAGTGACAGATAACTTGCCCAAGGTCACCCAACTAAGTGTGAGAAGTGGGATCTGGGCACAGCTCTTCCTGACCTCAACACCCTCGCTTTAAGCCAAAACTGTTCCGTCTTCCCAAGTCTTCTTCACACTGCCACTTGCCTCTTCTGGAACCAAAGCCACCACTGACTTCAGACATGCCCCTTGTAGTAATGATGCAGTGATGGCAATGACAGTAATAGCGAACACATGTGCCAGGCTCTCTGCTACATGCTTTTCATATATATAGTCCACTAATAATCCTAGGAAACAGATCCTATTATGATTTCCATTTTGCATGGGAGAAAACTGAGGCACAGAGAAACCTCACAGCCAGAAAGCAGCAGAGGTAGATTGGAGCTGGTGCTGTTAGTGAGCTTTGCCATTGCAGTTGAGATGCCTCAGTGGTCCAATTTACCAAACTGGCTTTGTAGTTTACTCCCAGGTAGGATGTAGAAACTCCTCTTTTATGACATCTTTCCAGGTTGCTCCTCTGCTATTGTTCATTTACACCTGTATTGAGATAATCTTTAAAGCCCTCCCTACTCTAGGATATTTTTTTTCTAATAATGCTCTCAATGCTGGGGGCTCATTTCTGTGGCCCCTCAATAATCAGTGTTGCATCTGGGCCTTTGAGTCCTGCTCTGTTCCTGTGATGCCCTGCAAGCTCCCTGCTGCTTTTGATGTGGAATCCTCGGCTCTGTCATCAACAATCACCCAGCAGGTCATTGTCCAAATTTTTCCAGAGTCTAAGCCAGCTCTCTCTACTGAGTGAGGCTTGGGGTGGAGGAGAGGGGAGGAGAGGAGAGTAAGAAAATGAGAATGGGTTTCACAGACGGAGAAGATGATAATGGAGGCAGGCACAGACAAGGGAGCTCCTTCATGGGGCAAAAGATCCACTGCAATTTCCTACTAATACTACCTTGATTTGGACAGAATTATGGACTTCTAAGAACAGATATCAGAAATAAATTTGTTGACCTCGGGGTACTGA
Organism: Cebus imitator; assembly: GCF_001604975.1. Lineage (NCBI taxonomy): Eukaryota > Metazoa > Chordata > Mammalia > Primates > Cebidae > Cebus > Cebus imitator. The sequence goes on from NW_016107363.1 coordinate 5,298,258, forward strand.
ATTTTATGATTATTCTTTTGATATGTTTCCAAGGTGACCTCAAATAGAAACTAGATACAGTTTGCATTGAGTCTTGCTTTAAAATCACTACATACCCAATGAGAGTAATAACAATAATGACATTACAAAATGATATTTATTGATAACTTATTTGTGTGAGAGGCACTATGTTAAAAGCCTTGAGTGTGTTAACTCTTTAATTCTAGGAAAGAAAGTGCTATTATTTCCCCCATTTGCATGTGGGTAAATTGAGAGATTAGATTAAGAGCCCAGGCTTCTCAGTTCGATGCATAGCCCACACGTTTATGCTGTTTGGTCTGCTGTAATCAAGAACTTCCAGAGACAGAGCTCACTGCCATGATGATGAAGACTTTTTAAAGCCCTAATTGCTAACATCTATTTCTTTGTGTCCTGCAGGTGACAGGGTCTTTTATATACATCATCTGATTTAGTCCTTACATTTTCTGAAGAAAGTACTATTACCATTTCACTTTAAGGATGTAGAAACTGAAACTCAGAGAAGTTAAAGATAGTTGCCCAGGGTCAAATGGCTAGTGAGTGATAGGGTCAGCACTTGAACCCAAGCTGTACCTGATTCCAAATCTAGTTTTTAAGAATGTGTTATTTTTTGCTCTTTCACAGTATAGCATTGTAATAAAAAAAAGAGATGGTTAATTTTCAATTTAAAAAAATGAATATCTTATTAGGAGTCTAGATTAATGCCTTCTCCCTATTAGAACTTTATACCAAAGTCAATGCATAACTAGCATTGACCTTGGGGGCTATTCAGACCTTCATTCCTATTGAGTAACGTTATTATTTGGAAATCTAGAAATCTTGTACTTATTCAATTTTGCAGCTGGGCACAGTGGCTCATGCCTGTAATCCCAGCACTTTGGGAGGTTGAGGCGGGTGGATCACCGGAGGTCAGGAGTTCAAGACCAGCCTGGCCAACATCATGAAAACCCATCTTTACTAAAAATACAATTTTGCCATTGATGGAAAGTTTTCTATTTTTCCCATCCTTCCTCTCAACATACTTTTTGTCCTTGGACTGTGTTTATCTCTGAATCTGAGCATCTAATCCATTTTAGCTTTAACTCTTTAACCTTATTCCATATCTCTAGGTCCAGCCAATCTCTCTTCCCCAAGCTCCAGAACTCATTTTTACCCATCCCCTGGGCACTGCTGATGCTCCATACTAGAGACTCATCATGTCTGTGATGTGACAAACCAGGACCTCCCACTGACTTCCCAATTTCTGATTATAACACACCTATTCCTAAACTGAAACTCCAGGATCCTCTTTGGTACTGCTTTCTTCTCTAAAATCTAATTTATTCATTCCCTTATTCACCTATTTACTGTGAGTGAAGCAGTAGAGTACAATTCTTACTCATCACTTCATTAATTCATCCACTCATCGAATCTCACACATCTGCTACTAGACCATGTATGCTAGGCTAGATCAAACAAAAGAGCAAGTAGAGAGCTTTGTGTATTAATATGTAACAGGGAGTGGATAAGTGCACAAAGTAAGGCAAGTATCGGATTTCAGAAAAGGAAGAGATTATTTTCAGCTGAAGAGCAGCTGGTGACCATCTCATATTCCCTCCTTTTCTTCCCTGCCCTTAGCCATCACCAGATCTCAAGCACAAAGATATAAAGGAAAGTTCATTGTCTCACTCTGAGATCCAGGCTATTCACAATAGCTCAGAAATCCCACATCATCTAGTCTGAGTCATCTCAGCTTTAGATTTTAGTCTATGTAACAGGAAGCTTCTGGAAAGCTTTAATCAGAGAAAAGCATCATTATCTTAGTGAGGACTTTAAAACATTTGTTCTGGATACTGTATAGAGGAGTAAGAGCAAAAACTGGAAGGAGCCTATTGAGCTGGTTCAGTCAAGAGGCTGACATTATTCTCTATGATCCAGACTGGGTATTGGCAAATTACGATATATGGACCAAATTTGGCCCACAGCCTGTTTTGTAAATAAAGTTTTACTGGAACACAGCCATGCCTATTTGTTTACATATTGTCTATAGCTGCTTTCATGCTATGACAGCAGAGCTGAGTAGCTAGTTGCAACAGAGACCATCTGGCCTGCAAGGCTTAAAATATTTCTTATTTGGCCCTTTACAGAAAAAGTTTGCCAACCCCTGCTCTAGACACATGACCTCCTTTCAAGTTTTAGAGCATAAAAAATGTTTTCTCACCTTGGGGAACAGCACATGATATTCTATCTGCCTGAAGCATTCATCCTCCCTTTTGCATTGAATCTTTCTTGGCCTTCGTGTCTCAGATAAAAGACCATGCAAGTCTTTGGAGCCGAAAAGATACCCTCTGTTCAATCTTTCCATCCTGTTTGAATCCTTCATGGAACTTTTGTAATTGGCCATGTTTTTCAATTATGTATGTATTTGTTTATTGTCTAATGGTAACTGCCATATGGATGGGGGCCATGTTTGTTTTATTCATCATTGTATATCTAATAGTTGGTGTTCTTTAAATATAAGGTGCTAAATAGATGTTCTGTTCAAAGAATTGAAAATTAATAACATTACATGGTTGTTGGAAGACATTTAATGGATTTCATATATTTTTTAAATATAGAAACTTAAAAAAAAGTCTTCAATTAAACAGGCACAGCAAATGGCTGACTGCTTCTCACAAACTAGTAAGAAGATAGGTCAGGTGCAGTGGCTCATGCCTGTAATCCTAGCACTTTGGGAGGCCAAGGTGGCTGGATTGTCTGAGCTCAAGTGTTCATGAACAGCCTGAGCAACGTGATGAAACCCCCTCTCTACTAAAATAAAAAAATTAGCTAGGTGTGGTAGCATGAGCCTGTAATCCTAGCTACTCAGGAGGCTGAGATAGGAGAATCACTTGAACCCAGGAGGTGGAGATTGCAGTGAGCTGAGATTGCGCCATTGTACTCCAGCCTGGGTGACAGCATGAGACTCCATCTCTAAATAAATAAATAAATAAATAAATAAATAAAAAGGTAGAAACCCAAATAAAAAAGAATCAAAAATAATAAGCAAATTATTTGAACAAGTGCCCACCAAAGAGGATGTCCAAATATCCAATAAACATATGAAAAGATCCTGCAACTTAATTTTTTATAAGGGAAGTGCAAATTAAAACAATGCAAATTGTAAATTAAAGCAATGCAAATCCACTAGAAGGGCTGAAACCTAAGAGACAGAACATACCAAATATCAGTAAGCCCATAGAAAAACAAAACTTTCTTACACTGTTGATGGGAGCATAAACCATTGCAACTGCTTTGGAAAACTTTTAGCAGTATCTACTAAAGCTGAACTGTATTCACTGAGACCCAATAGAATTGCACACATGGGTTCACCTAAAGATCTATAGAAAATGTTGATAGTAGCGCTATTTGGAACAGCCCCAGACAAATACCTGTGAATAGGATAAATATTGATATAAATGTACACACACACAGACACACACACCCCAGAATACTAAATGGCAATGAATAATTTGTCACTTTACACAACCAAATGGATGAATCTTTCAAATGCAATATATAGAGAGAGACACCAGATACAAGACGACTTCATTAATGTGTATTTTTTTAAAGAACAGGTGAAACATAATTGTGCTATTAGAAGTCAGGGTAATGGTTATCTTTGGGTGAGGGTATGAACTGAAAAGGGGCCACAAAATATGCTTATGGAGAACTGTTAATGCTCTCTTTCTTGATCTGTGTGCTGGTTGTACCAGTAAGTTAAGTTTTAAAAGATTTCTCTGATGCGTATTTTGAATACACGTACTTTTCTCAGTGTTAGACTTCAGTAGAAAATTAAACAAATTTTGAATAATTGAGTATTTTCTATAGTCTCTAGGGTGTTTGAGGCATGAGAAAGATAAAATATGCTTCCTGGAATATATACCCTTGGAGAAGGCTGTCTTTAAAACAAAATCTATAAGCCTGCTTCTCATCATAGAAGAGGACAGACCTTCATTGATCTGCACAATTATATTAGAAATAGACAAGCACATTTTGCATCATGGGCCATTAGTGGTTTACAGAACACATTAAGAGCAACATCCTTGAGCACAGAGTGAAGAAAAAATAAAATATCAGTGATATTTTAGAAGTTAAAAAATATATTTCTTAAGAGTTCCAGTGACATTCCCCCACATGAACCTCACTACAAGCTTTGTGGGCAGGACAATCTATCCTCAGAGTACAGATCAGGAAACTGAAGTCCAAGAAAAATTTCATCCCTAGAAATAGTGTCAGATATGAGTTTCTAACCCTTGTCTTTGAGTTCTTTCAATATTCCAAGACTTCCTAAGTAATTTGTGTTTAAAGATGCTGTTCTAATGAGGAAAATTTTCTGAAAACACTGCACAAAGGATAAGAACCTTTTAATATATATTAAGCATGTACGTAAGGACTAAAAACCACTGTGAATTTAGGGATGTTTTAAAATGAATTTATATTTTACTAATCATAGCTATACATATGTGTTTGGAAAGTGGTCATGTAAATAAGCCATTTTGTATGTGTGTGTGTCTATGTATATATTAATTCTGAGGATAATGTTTAATCCAAATACTCTAGTGGTCAAAACGTTAAGGGCTGGGGATGAGAGATCATGATTTGAGAATCTCTGCAGAGGCTGTGGTTTCTAGTCTTTCTTCAGATTTCCTGCAAAGGCTCCTAGAGTTTGGATGTCATGTTCCAGCATTCCGGGATGAACACCAGCAAATGGGCTGCAGCCTTGGCTACCACTTGTTAGCCACCTGACTTGGTACGGCAGAGAGCTGGCATTCCAATCTGCCTCCTGTTCGTGTTTCCTTCTGCAAACATCACCTTGTTTCATTTTAAGTAACCCCATTCCCCTACTCTCAGTTCAGATCATGTGGTAGGGCTGACCTCACTCCACCCCAAGGCCTGCTAATCAAACATTCCATTTCCTAATGACAGGTGCAGTGGGCAAAAGAAGCAGACAGTCTTAGGAATTTGGGTAAAATAATTAGGAAATAGAAGTTTTTCTTTCTGGGTTGTTAAACTGCTAGGACACATACTGGAGCCATAGGCGGCCATCTAGACACTATTTGGGAAGAATCTACTAGGGAAGAATCTACTAGGGAAAAAGCCAACACAGAGAAAACAGAGCCCAGAGATAGTGGGTGAGTCTGACAATATCATTGGAGCACCTGAATTCATCTGTGCCTGAAGCTGGTCCTACCCTTGGACATTATAGTTATGCAAGTTAATAAATTCCCACTTTTTCTTAAAGTACAGCTAGTGCTCGACTTACGACCATGATTGGTTCCGACAGACCAGTTGTAATACGATTTGGTCGTAAGTTGAGTAGGCTATACTGTATGTACAGTACTGTGAAATGATGTTATAAAAATCTTTGTCGGAGAGAGGATCCAAGATGGCCATTTAGGAACAGCTCAGGATTGCAGCTCCCAGTGAAAGCGCAGAGGGTGAGTGGATGCCGCATTTTTATTGCTCACAGACTAGGAAATTCCCAGGCGAAGGAGCTCCACAGTCGCCAGCACAGCTGTTTCAGCCAGCACGGCTGTGCCGGCCGGCGCCGCTGCTTTGCCCCGCGGGGCTGCTTTGTCGGCGCCCCGGAGCAGCGGTTCTCCGTACAAAATACACAGGTCCGGGTGCCCTTTTGGCTGGCGATTGGAGCCACGGGAAGTCGCCCATTCATCTGTTTAAAAAGGGGACTTAGCAGAGAACCAGGACAGTAGATTCCAGGGCAAAAACATAAAAAATAAAAAAGCGCCACAAACCTCAGTGCCGCTGTTTAAGCCAGCGCAGTGAGTGGCCGCAGGGGAAAACAAACAGACCCCGGCG